>NC_030857.1:8980701-9066208 GCF_000208745.1 Theobroma cacao | reverse complement strand
TTTTTTCATTCCTGGACTATAAAATATTAAATTTCATCCTACAATTCCTATTTGAACTAGTTCGAGGTTAAATCAACTCAAGTGTACCATTAGGTACGATATCGGGTTTCGTCTTTTCTTATGTGCTTTCCTAGCATAATAACATGCTACTCAGTGCATGAATGTCATGACATGTATTTATAGGGTTGGGTTTTACAACCCTAGTCACCCCTAAGCTGATTGCATAAGTCTTGCTACCTTGAAACACATTAAACTCACTATCTGAGGTAGGCACAACCTTAGGAAACCTCCCACTATACTTGACAGAATCTAATTTCTTCTTAATTTTTGTGGTCACTCGGCCTTCCCATGCGCATGCCTTCTCATACCTATTATTGAACCTTTTCATCATCTTCACTCTAACTTCTTCAAAAAAAGTCAAAATGGGTTTGGCTCTGACAATCTCAATCTAGTTGTTAAAGCTTTCTACCATGTTGTTAGTTACATGATTACCCTTCACACTTAGGTCAAAGGCATGCCTTGCCCATTGTGTTAATGATTTTTCACCAAACACTTATATGCATCATCATTTGCAACATTTATCTTCATCATAGCTTCATTCCAGTCCCACAAGTTGTAAACTTTTATAGCCTTCCAAAAATTGGCTTTCAACCCTAAACTTAAGAACCTCTGTTTAAAATTGGTATAAAAGTGCCTAACACATCTTCTTTGACTTGCATCGGGCATTACCTTTGTAAATATGTCTTTTAGACCCTACCATTTAAGAATAAAGACACATTAATTAAATAAATAATAAGTAATTGAAATTAAATAATTAAATGAAAAATAATACGATTTAAGGTTTACCTTTTGGCCGTCATTCATCACTACTAATGGTCTGTTGAAGTTTTCAATGGCAGTATTCAACAAATTCAAAAACCATGCCTAAGAATCACCATTCTTCAATTCTATAACAGCAAAAGCCATTAGAAATAAACCATAATTCCCAGCAACTGCAATGGTAGATAAGAAGGTTTTTCCATATGGCCCTTTGAGATGGCAGCCATCAACCCTAATGAAAGGCCTACATCTATTATTGAAGCCTTTCTTCATAGCATCAAAGGACAATAAAAACATTTTGAATGTGGGTACATGTTGACCTTAAGCCTCTCTGCATTATTGCTATAATCCCAAGATTTGTGTCCCTCACCATGTGGGCATACAGATGCATGTATGAATAGGATTTACCAATGTTCCTTTCAGTCTCTTTTTGGACTCTTTTCTTTGCCCTATACAACTTCTTAGGATGAACATTCACTCCATACCTCTCTTACAATTCATGTTACATTAGATTATAAGACATATTAGGATCATATTCCAACTTAGTAGCAAGTTTCTTAGCTATCCACACATTTGTAGCAGCAAAATTATTGTCATTCACCCTTAATATAAGTATGTTCATTCCTTACTTTATTAATCTTAAAGGTTTTCTTATCCAAACACAAGGCTGCATGAATCATCTGCTCATAGCTATTTCCTTTACACAATGCCTTGAACCTTGTTTTTTCATTTTTGGCTCTGTAAAGCTCAATCCCTTCCTAGACCAAGTAATCTGCCATCACCTCCCTAAAGTGATGCACATTGATAAACAACATGTTTTTTTCCCAAAACAACCTTCATATTCTCATCAAGAGCATAAGGGATTCCTCTAAGGAACCTATCTATAGGAACCTATCTATCGCTTTACCTTCCCTGTTAGAGTCAAAGTTGTCTTAGTTTCCTTCATCTATATCATTGCTAATATCAAACAAACCATTTTTTGCTTCACCTTCCTCAACTTAAACATCATTCTCAGAATTGCCTTGAGACTAACTTACATCTTGCTCACTCTTTGTCTCAAGCATCCATTCTACATCCTCACTAGATAAATCCACCTTATCTATGGCCCTAAATGAAGAACTACTTTCATCAATAGCATCAACATCAATAGAACCAAATAGGACCAGAAGGTCTTCTACCTCTACCTCTACCTAGACCTATACCTATACCTATTCCTAAACCTATAGCTATTCTTGAAGTAGAGGCGTTAAGATCACTATAACTAGCCTCACCTATCCGACCGCTACCAGTACCTTCACTCGCATTCACATCCACATTAAAAGTACCTTTACCAGCAACAGCATCAGTCCTCACATTTACATAAGCAGGACACTTACCAAAATCCATTATCTATGAGAGAATTGTTGGGATCAAGCCCAAATGAAGGTGGATCTCATTCGCACCTTCATTCAGTTGGAGCAGCTTCAAAACACCACCATCATTCTTCAGTTTAAAAACCTCATATGATTTAGGGAGTCGTGACATAATGGAAATACCCAACCTTACCCCAACATCAGAATCATCCACCAACAACTTGAACACATCATTTGTCATCTCTATAAAAGAATATCTATCTAGATCCACATTCCCAATGATCATCACCTCTCCGTTATGGTGCACCACCAAGTCATACAAGATGTTCGCTATGTCCAAACCTAAAATTCAAAATTACAATAGGTAAGTAAACCTTGAAATGCCAAAAATAAACCCACTCTTAAATGTTAACTATTGTCGATTTTGCTCACGCAATAATACATATTGAACAAGTAATATAGTGATAAAGTAGAGTATCGTTCCCACTGAGATTTGTTCATAAATCTTTACTAAGTACTAAAATTTAGGACAAATTAATCTTATTTAACTAAAATTTTCAAAAAATTAATTAAAACAAAATTAAAACAGGCACTAAATTAATTATAGAAATTAAAATTACTTGGAAAAGGCAATAGACTAAAACCTAGGATTATAGGTTCATTCAACACTTCATATGATACTAGCTTATCTTATTATTTACATTCATGAGTGGTTCTACTAACCTCAAATCCAAAGCTATGTACAAGTCTCCATCGAGATGTTTGCCCAAATACCTAACTTAATTGGGTTTCTATATGTCTATAGGAAGCAATTAAATAAGGTTCATTAAGCTAGTGTTCTAAATAGCTATGTATGGCAATTGGAGTATGTCTACCCGAATCACGAATCATATCACCTAAGTGACGTGAACATACACTATTCAAACTTTAGTTCAATCTAAAATCTCTCTATCAAGTCTCAATTAGATTCAAAAATCAATTAATTCTTGGTCAAGCAATCAAAATCATTAAGAACATATTTAAATAAGCAAAACTATACTCATTCATAGTAAATAAAAGAGAAACAAATATTTAGATTACATGTTGAAATCCGCTACAATCCTAGAAAGATAATTTAGCTCATAATAACTAATAAAAGCATCATCCAAAGAAATTTATCCATGAATCCAAGTCAAAAAAAAAAAAGAAACACAAAAGTTAAGAAAGAAACTAATTATTGAGTTTTATGATCTTTTAAATTCTCTTGTTTTCTTGCTTTGTTCTTGGCTCCATTTCTTCAGAGTAGTTGCTTGCTACCTCCCCCTTAAAACCTTTAAAAAAGGTCCCTTAAATAGGCTCAAAGTAACCTAATTGCTAAAATCTCGTCAAATTTTTATTTTTGACAAATTGTTTAGCACCGAGGCCATGATTTTTTGGCGTCGCAGTGCTAAATTTTTGCTACAATAGCGCCTGGCAATGATTTCTTGGTGACACAGCTCTCTAGCCTCAGAAAAATGGATGGTACGCTGCCTTTCACCAGCGCTACAGCCTTGTCCTCCTTAGCACTACAACCTTGGCTTCCTCAGCACTGCAGCCTTCCTCCACATGATGCCTTGTGCATAACTATAGTAGTTGTATATGTTCCAACATAATTTTCACCTCGATATGATCTAAACTGGACAAAGTGGTAAACATGAACATTTTAGCCTTATCTCTTAACTTTCCAATGGATCAATTATCACTTCAATGTGACTTCTGGAGTGAAAGATATGCTCCAAATACTGCATCATGTTAAATCCATGCGTACTACTACAGGTCTCCGACTTAGACAAATATTTCAACCATAGTCTGATCGGAACTAGGCAAAGTGGTAAGCATAAAAGTTGTAGTCCTTCCTCTTAGCATTCTAGTAGTCTAAAATCACCTCATTTGGAGTTTTGTAGAGAGAGATATGGTCAACATACTGAAACATATATAAATGAAGCCATCACCATACTTGCAAGAATTTTCATCAAATGAGCCTTTTTTATCAAATTTCCTACAAAAGTAATAAAAGAAATCAACAATAACTACTCTTAAAGTAATTTAAAACAAAATAACATAGTATTAAAATAAAATAATTTAAATTAACTACTGAATATATAATCAAACTTAAACTAAAAAAACACCTAAAATGCTAAAATTTGAAACTAAAATATCGAAGATCTAGCTACTTAAGCACCCAAAAATGTGTAAAAATAACTCTCTATAATAGAGTTATCACACCCCTAAACTTAAGCTTTTGCTAGTCCTTGAGCAAAACACAAAATAAAATGAAATAACATAAATAAAGAAAATAACTTAACTAGAAATCAATTGCACCAATTCAGCAATCACCTTTAATATCTTCAAAAGTTAGTCCAAATTCTTAACTTTAAACAACACACTAATATTATTCAAGTTCATGTTTCAATTCAAATGCAAGTTTATCGTTTTGTGAATTTTCGTGTGTGTGTGTGTGTAATCTTTTTACCTAGAATAGAGTACAATTCGGATCAGTTTATATTCATGCAAAATTAAAATTAGTAATTAAATTCCATAAGTTAGCTTTTCATCTCTCTCTCCACTAATGTAGACTAATACTAGGTTAAAGATCAATAGGACTTTAATTAGCTTGTACTATATGGCTAGGGTTAAGGTTAGATATGGGATATTGTATAGCTCAAATCACTCTAAGTACATAATCAATCTAAGATCTATTCAGAGTTTTATTTTCCTTCACCTATTATACCCCTTTTTCATCAAAATTTTTCTTTTATTCAACACTTCATTCTTTTTCTTCTTCTTTCTTTCCCTTTTTTTTTTCTCAATTTCACACCCTTAAACTATATGTGTCCATTTATTGGGCAGTGAGATGAATACAATTATCTTTTTAAACTTTTTATCATTTTTCATCTGTATTACCTTTTTCACTATCTAGCTCATAATACTTTCTAAATTGACTTATGCACTTAGGAATGAGGGATGCAAGAATTGTTGGAAATATTAATATTAGGGTTTAAGCTAAAAATTAAGTGTTTAAACAAAGAAAATGTGTCATTAGGCTCAAAGGGGGAAACTAAAGATAATTTATGTAAAAGAAGCCTACGAAAGGCTCAATCGGTCCAAAAAATGACTTGAATCATTTCCTTAACTAAGTGTAGCCTAAAATTTCACCTTGAGAGAGAATCAAACAAAATCTAAAACTTAATACATAATTCAAAATTTTCACATTCACATAAACTTTCTCTAAAATTGTACAATGAATCTAAGCAATAAACATGTTTCTTAAAATGTAGAAATTTCATCTTAACAATAAAGCTTAACATCATAATGTACATAACACTCAAACAATATTCACATGTTTCAAAGAATCAAATTAGGAATGAAACTAAGTTCTCATCATTGGATAGGTAAATTAAGCAAAACTAGCGTGATTAAATCTAGCTTAAGTTTTTAAAACATGCATAAAAATAAAAAAATTTTAACGAAAATAACTAACCTAAAATATCATAAAAACTAATAACAATAAAACCCTCCCCCAAACTTATATTGCACATTGTTCTTAATGTGAAAAGCTAAAAAAAATAAAAAAGAAACTCTCTTATCAACGGTGACAGAACATTGAAAGCTCAAATTTTCTTTCTCCTTATCTTCATGCTTTCTAAACTTGTATACTCTACAAAACAAGCTAAAGAAAGGTTATAACTACTTATTTATAGATAAAAACAAAAATTAACTAAAATAACAATGAAATCTAAAAAGATATAGCTTGGGTTACCTCCTATGAAATGCTTCTTTATAGTCACTAGCTTGACTATGATACCCCCTTATTATTGTCTACTAAAGTAATTGAGGATCTTCGACAATCCAATTCACCACCCAAATAATGCTGGAAATGCTACCCGTTCACTCTAAATGTTTCAGTAGCTTCATTATAAATATCTATTGCACCACAATGATAGAACTTAACCATCTTGTATGGACTTCACTGCCTTGATTTTTGTTTCCATGGAACAAGCTTGACTGATTTGGGCAGTAACACATGTTGTCCCACCTTAAAATCAAGATTAACTAAAGGTGGTGGATCATGCTCATCATAACACTATTTAGTTTTGAGTTACGGTGGCGGTGGCTCTAACTCAAGAGTTTGTGCTGGCTTACTTGTAAGTGATGGAGTAAGATTACCTTTACTATCAAGCCCAGCTCTACAATATGTTTATTATGCCAGTCTTACATTAGAATGCATGTTTGCTTACTTGGGTACCTCAAAAATCGTTAAAGGTCGACAATGTACCAAATAGTACAATTAAGTTGAATTAAGCCTTGAACTAGACCAAATAAAGATTTTAAGATGAAATTGAGAATTTTAAAACCCCAGAAAGACTTAAAATGGTGATTCGGAGTTCGAAGACCGATTTGGAGTCAAATTGGAATTTTCATGATCTAGGGGCAAAATGGTCATTTTGCCACCCGAGGTTAAAAATTGGAATGTTGGAAGATGTTTTTGATCAAGATTGACTATTTAAAACATAATTTGAGTTTGAGAAGTGAAAAATTTTAATTTCGACATTTTGCCACCCTAAGGGCAAAATTGTAATTTTACACCACCCAACACTTGTCCAGCACATGGATTTTACCCAATATTATCGTGGATAATTGAGAAAATTTAAGTGGTGGAAAGAGATTGCTTAATGGGTAAGTATGACACATGGACCATTGGAATGGTGACATGTGTCAAATTCTCATCCATTTATTATTTTCCTTATAAATTAGCATAAAATCAGCCTATTTGTCACGACCCGGAACCTCCCTCGGACCCATGAGAACCGCCGCGACGTCCCAATTGACACTCATTACCCATAATGCTAATTAGAACCCCGCAAGGCTTACATATTAGTTTCTTGCCTTTTTTGTGAGAAATCGTTTTTAAACATTCCATTTTAAATAATTTTCAGTAGTTTTCGGCTCAAGTAAATCAAAAGACAAAAATATTTTAAAAGGATTTATAGACAAATATTACTATTCAAAATATTGATTAAAATATAAAATTTTTATATAAAACAATATTTATAGAAATACGTGTAAGAAATCTTTTATAACTTGGAAGTAAAATAAATTCATACATACAATAATTTACAAAGTTATAATGCACAATAATAATTACAATGACAAGTGGCCCAAAATACACCAAGTATTGGTGATAGTAACCTACTGTTTGTGAGATAAAAATGTCAACTGGAATCCTCGACAAAATAAGGTATCTACAAGCTACCACAGGCTTGAAATGTTTGGAAATGAGGTGGGTGAGATTTTGTAATCCCAATGAGTAAACAGACATTATCATAAATATCTAAAGGCGAGTAACATGGAGGCAAGTTTAAACAACAATTTATAAACCATTTCATAAGGTTTTTAATTTATTCCATAAACCATAAAATATTTATAATTTACCAAAATAGTTGTTAAGGCTTATGTCTTTTATTAAAAACAAGGCTCAAGCCAAAACTAATCCTCAGGGATACCTTGGCCGAGGCATTTAACCGAGTCGATCAAGGTTGTTAAGATATTCGCACGTGAAACACATTTTTATTTTTAAAAAAAGTCGTTCCTTGGCGTTGGCCGAGTTACACATTCACGTGGGGGTTCGACGTGAAGTGAGCTCTAATACTACCCCGGGAGTTATCCTCCTCGTCTCTACAATTTGAGTAACTATATAACCGTGTTTATCATGCCCCTCTAATAGGCAGTCCATGCAAACCCGTCACGGCAGTGACCAACTCACCAATTTTAATAAAATTTCGACAGTATAACGTGGCTTTTATTTATTTATCCAGCCTGCATAGTAAAAACAGCTTACATAAATTTCCCAATACACTTACAAAATATAGCCACATATACTCATATCTCATAAGCCATTCATAGGAAAATATAAAATTTTCAAGACAGTTAACAGCCTCCAATCACTCAATTTCATAATTAACACTATATATTTTTATTTGTCACATTTATTTCTAAAACATCAAAAATCCCGTTTTAATCTCGTTTTCATTTCATAAAATACATAAAGAGCATTTAAAAATAAACTCCAGATAATTTACAATAATAATAAGTTTACTCACCGTTTGTATAAACTAAAAGCTTTCTAGGTGCCCCGATAACTACTCGTCGGGTACGATTTCTTTGCCTTTACCGAAAGGCTCTCCTCCTAGACACATTGCAAAAATTTACTCAATTCATCACATTAATGCTAAATCACTATATATTTGACTTAAATCCTATACTAATGCATGGTATGAAATGCAATAGCCAAAAACGGCTTAAACGCGGTATTAACCTATTTTTGGCACTTTACTCGATAAATTGCTAACGCGCTCCATTTTAGCTCTAAATTGTCCCATTCTCTCTCCAGCATTTCTAACCATTAATTATTAGCCAATATTCCTCTAAAATCACCAAAATCAACTCACTCTCTTCCTTGGAAAATTCGGCCAAAAATGGGACATTAACTCGGTAAATTTTCTACTTTGTTTTTCTTTCATATTTAACCATTTTTCATCATTTTCTCTTCATTTCTCTTAGAATAAAAATCAGATCATCATCATTGTACCTCATTGCAGATTCTGCCAATGGTGGGTATTGTGAAAATTTAATGCTTTCTTGCCCAATTTAATTTCTAAACACATTTAACTAACTAAAACTATCAATTTAACTAAAAATAAAAACCTAAAATTTCAATTTCTCCCCCCTTGAAATTCGGCCAGCCCTTGATGTCACTTTTAGATCTCTCTCCTCAAGCATGCTAAATGGAAACAAAGGCATAGGAAAGGTAGAAATCAAGCTAAAGTCGAAAAATCTTACCGTTAGACGCGTAAACGGGCGAAAAACGTGAATTCCCCTTTGAATTTTCTTGTTTCCCTTTGTTTTCTTTCTTTTCTTCCTTTCCTCTCTATTTCCTCTCTTGTTCTTCCTTATGGCCAGCCAGCCCTTAAAATGGGGTTTAAATGGGCTGACTTTTCATTAAAATAATATTATATCATTAAAAAATACCACGTGTCACTTTCCCATTGGCCCATTTTTAAAATTTCATCCATTTGTTTCCAATTTTTCACCATACACTTGTCCCATATATCCATAGCTTAGATAAAATTCTCAGACTTATCCAAAGTCTCGGTGGAGTAATTTTTAAAATTTACACTTTTGCCCCCGTAAAAGTGAAAAATTACATTTTTGTCCCAAAAACTGAAAAATTACCCATAGACATATTTTTCATCCCTTATACTCATACCATTCTCCAATTTGTCAAATGTGATCTAAATTCTCTCAAAATCTCAAAAAAAATTATGATTTTGCCCTTGAACATCAAAATTTTCAATTTGACCCCTAATGAACCCTCGAACTCCGAACAATCATTTTTAGTCATTCCTTGACTATAAAATATTAAATTTCATCCTACGATTCCTATTTGAACTAGTTCAAGGTTAAATCAACTCAAGTGTACCGTTAGGTACAATAATAGGTTTCGTCTATTTTTAGGAACTTTTGTAGCGTAATAACATGCTACTCAGTGCATGTACGTCATGACATGTGTTTATAGGGTCGGGTTTCACACTATTTCTCTTCATTATGGCTGGCCAAAGGAAGAACAAAGAAAGAAAATAAGAACAGAAACCCTAGGTGGAAAAATTCAAGGGAAAAGTGTGAAAATTCAAAGAATCAAGTGACAAAAGGTAAGATTTTTCAATTCTAGCTTGTGATCTACCTTTCCTATGCATTATTTTGCATTTTTCATGGTTGAGAATCAAGTTTGCATGATGAATCCCTTGCTGGCCGGACATGGGGGGAGGAGTTTTGATGCTTGATTTGGTTAGATTTTAAGATATTTTAGTGTTTTTAGTTAGTTAGTGATGTGTAGCATAAAAATCAAGCAAGAAAAATTCATTTTCTCCCATTACCCATCATTGGCCGAATTTTCCATGTAGAGTGTGTATGGTGGATTTGATTTTATTTCAAGTAAATTGGTTAGGAAATGATGAATTACGGTGAGAAAATCAAGTAGGAAAAATCATAGTGTTGATGCACCCACCATGGCCGAATTTTCCAAGAGAAAATGTGAGGATGATTTTGCCATATTTCAAGTTATTTAATTTGTGTTTGATGATTTGGAGAATTGGAAGAAAAATGAAATTATTTGGAGTTAAATTGGACATATTGGCCAATTAATCGAGTGATAGATCGAATTAGGCCAATACCATTTTATTTAGGTACACAATTGAATTTGTGTAGAGCATCGTGTTTAGACGATAATCCGAATAATTTGCATCCCATTTCATACATTAGTATAAAGCCTGAATTGGTTCTATAACAATTTAGCACAAATGTAGTAAATGGCTTATTGTGCATTATGTCTAGGTGGTGAGCATTTTGGCAAAAGTAAAGAGATAGTACCCGAGGATCAAGAATCGAAGTACTCGGAATTCGACTCCCGAAATAGTGAGTAACCTTACTAGCTTTTAATTATCTAAAGTGGTTTCATCCGATTTTGTGATTTTATGAAAAATGAGTTTAAATGGTAAATCTTTATGTTTTATAAGCAAAATGAGATTAAATGAAAATAATTTTATAAAATTGTCTTGAGATTGAATGATGGTTTTGAAAATAGAGTAATTGGAGACTGTTTTCATGTGTTGTAAATTCATGGTTTGAATCGAATGGCTTATGACAATATTTGCATGAATGGCTAAATTGGTAAATGTGCTGAAAATATATGAATTGTGTATTTAGCCTTGAGAGGCTGGATTGTGATATAATTGCCATGTCATGCGGTTAAGATTTTATTGAATTGGTGGGTTTAGCTTGTTGCAGTGGGCGAGTTCCGTGGACCGGCTTATTAGAGGGGCACGATAACCCTGTTATATTCTTACCTTGGTCGGAGAGGCGTGTAGGGTAACTCCTGAGGTACACTTTTAAAGTTCACTTCATGCCAAACCACCACGTGAGGGTGAACTCAGCCAACGCCAAGGAACGGCTATGTTTTCAAAATAAAAATATTTTTATGTGTATACAAAATTATTTAACAGCCTTGGCGGACTCGGTTGGGATAGCCCCAGGCCAAGGTATCCATGATAACTGAGTATGAGAATGATTTTGGCACGAGCCAAAGTTTTAAGAAATTCATAACCCATGTTGATTACTCGATTAATATGAATTGATTTTATTTGGTTGAAATGAGTTGAAAGGTGATAAATTACAATATGATGATCTATTTTAATCTGTCTCCATTTACTCAGCTTTAGATATTTTAGATGGTATTTGTTTACTCACTGGGATTATATAATCTCACCACCCTCATTTCTACCCATTTCAGGCTCAAGATAGTCGGTAGATAGCTCACTTTGTTGAGGGCTACAGTTGGACTTGCATCCTCAAAAACTGTAGGTTTACCGCTTTTGATACCTTTGGTCGTTCATGGGCCCACGTGTCAAGACCCGGTACTCCCCTCGAGCCCGTGACAACCGCCGCGGTGTCCCGATAGACACTTATTACCCGAAATGCCAACCGAAATCCTGCAAGGCTTTAATATCAGTTTCTCATTTTCCCTGTGAGTAACCGTTGCCAAATATCATGTTCTAAAGGATTTTAAGCTATTTTCAACTTAAAACAATAAAAAAAATTGATTTATGTCTCACGGGGGTATTTTGGTCATTTTTCCCTAAAAATTTCAGAATCAGGTAAAAATGTAGAATGTGAGTACAAAACACATAATTCATAATAAAAAATAAGTTTAAACGTCTAAAACCTTCATTTAAAATGAAATTATGATTATTTGGATATAATAATAAAAATAAAGATATTCAATAAAATATTCTATTTCTTATAAAATAATATTTTTAAAGTTATACGTAAGTAATTTTTGTATCATAAAAGCAAAATAAACTCATACATACTATAATACAGTAAGCTAGAGTATTTATTTTAATTTACAATAACAAGTGGGCCCTCGAATAACCAAAAGTAAGAGAGACTGTGAACCTACAGTTTGGAGGATGCAAATCCAATGGTAGCCTCGGTGAAATCAGCTATCTACAGCCTATTATGAGCCTGAAATGGGTGAAAAGGAGGGTGGTGAGATTATATAATCCCAGCGAGTAAACAGACACCATCCAAAATATCTAAAGTCGAGTAAATGAAGACGATAAAAATATTCCATCTCAATATGTATTTCATAACATAAATATTCATTTCATTTAAATAATCAACATGGCTTCTGAGTATCTTAAAAGCTTGGCTCCTGCCAAAATCATTTTCGGGAATACCTTGGTCGAGGCATTTAACCGAGTCCACCAAGGCTGTTAAAAAGTCATATACACATAAACATATTTTTAGTTTGAAAAACACAGTCGTTCCTTGACGTTAGCAAAGTTCATCATCACGAGGTGGTTCAACGTGATGTGAACTCTAACCATACCTCAGGAGATACCCTAGGCGCCTCTCCGACCGAGGTACATATATAACCGGATTCTATGCCCCTCTAATAGGCTGGTCCACAGAACCCGCCCACTACAGCAAGCTAAACCCACCATACAATAAAAATTCAACAGCATGACATGACAATTTTATCATTATCCAGCTTATCAAGGCAAACAACAATTTATACATTTTTAACGCAAATACTAATTCAGCCATTCATGCCAATATTACCATAAACCAATCAATTAGAACCATAAATTCACAATACATCAAATGGTCTCCAATTACTCTATTTTCAAAGCCATCATTCAATTTCAAGATAATTTATAAAATCATTTCATTTAAACACATTTTGTTTATAAAACCTAAAAATTAACCATTTAACTTATTTTTCATAACATTCACAAAATCGAATAAAAAGACCACTTTAGATAATTAAAATGATGATAAGGTTACTCATTATTTCGAGAGTTGAATTTTTAAAGTACTCCGACTATCGATCATCGGGTACAATTTCTTTGCCCTTATCAAAGGATTCACCACCTAGACATAATGCACAATCAAGCAATTTATTACCACATTGGTGCTAAACCATTATAAAACTATATGGATGCATGAAATGGAATGCAAACTGTTCGGATTATTGTCTAAACACGGTGTTCTACACAAATTAAATTGTGTACCCAAATAAAACGGTATTGGCCTAATTCGATCTATCATCCGATTAATTGGCCAATATGTCCAATTCAACTGCAATTAACTCCATTTTTCTTCCAATTCTCCAAACCATCAAACACAAGTCAAATAGCATAAAATTTAGCAAAATCATCTTCACATTTTCTCTTGGAAATTTCAACCATGGTAGGTGCATCAACACTATGATTTTTCCTACTTGATTTTCTCACCGTAATTCATCATTTCCTAACCAATTCACTTGAAATAAAATCGAATCCACCATCCACACTCTACATGGAAAATTCGGCCAATGATGGGTAATGGGAGAAAATGAGTTTTTCTTATTTGATTTTCCTGCTACACATCACTAACTAACTAAAAACACTGAAATATCTTAAAATCTAACCAAATCAAGCATCAAAACTCCTCCCCCCATGTCCGGCCAGCAAGGGTACCCTCATGCAAACTTGATTCTCATCCATGGAAAATGAAAAAGAATGCATAGGAAAGGTAGATCACAAGCTAGAATTGAAAAATCTTACCTTTTGTCACTTGATTCTTTGAATTTTCACACTTTTCCCTTGAATTTTTTCACCTAGGGTTTGGTTCTTTCTTTTCTTCCTTTGTTCTTGCTTTTGCCGGCCATATGAAGAGAAATGGGCTGATTTATGTGCTGATTTTTAAGCCAAAAACTTAATGGATGAAAATTTGACACATGTCACCATTCCATTGGTCCATGTGTCATACTTACCCATTAAGCAATCTATCTCCACCACTTAAATTTTCTCAATTATCCATGATAATGTTGGGTTAAATCCATGTGCTGGACAAGTGTTGGGTAGTGTAAAATTACAATTTTGCCATTGGGGTGGCAAAATGATTGTTTTGCCCTTATGCTCAAAAAAATGTCAGAATTAAAATTTTTCACTTCTCAAACTCAAGTTATGTTCTAAATAGTCAATCTTAATCAAAAATTTCATCCAACACTCACATCTTAACCTTGGGTGGCAAAATGACCATTTTGCCCCTAGATCATGAAAATTCCAATTTGACTCCAAATCGGTCCTCGAACTCCGAATCACCATTTTAAGTCATTATGGGGTTTTAAAATTCTCAATTTCATCTAAAATCTCTATTTGGACTAGTTTGAGGCTTAATTCAACTTAGTTGCACCACAAGGTACACTATTATCTTTTGATGATTTTTTTGGGCTTTCCAAGTATGCAAGCATTCTGTCAATCACATGAATTACATGGCTAATATTTTATAAGGTCGAGCTTGACAGCACTACCCCCATTAAAATAAAATTTTAACCTCAAAATTTCACTTACCAAATTTGAAAAAAAGATGTGGATATTGGTTTCTCATCTAGTACTCGACTTCCAACGTCATCTCCTCTATTCGAGCATTTTTCCACAATACTTTCACCATTGGAATGCTCTTGTTCCTCAACACTCGATCCTTTCGATCTAAAATACGTACAGGTTGCACCTCGATCTTTAAATCTTCATGCAACTCAATCGGTGGTGTCTCTAGAATATCGGAGGGATCAGGTACATACTTCTTCAACATCGAGACGTGGAAAACATTGTGAATTCGATCTAACTTCGGGGGTAATTCAAGTTTGTAAGCCACTGGCTCGATCCTTTCAATGATACGAAAGGGTCCAATGTATCTCAGATTGAGCTTTCCCCGCTTCACGAATTGAATCACACCTTTCATTATCCAATAAATACCATAAATGATCACAATAGTGTAATCAAATAAGATTTAATACTTAGAATTTTTAAATTATTACCTTTACAAGGAGAAACCTTAAGAAAAACTTTATCGTCAACTTCAAACTCCAAATCTTTCCTTCGTTTATCAGAATAACTCTTCTGCCTATCTTGAGCTGTCTTTAATCGCTCTCGGATAATCTTAATCTTATCATTAGTCAAATCAATCAATTCCACATTAAACAATTTCCTCTCACCCACTTCATCCCAACAGAGCGGAGTTTAGCACTTCCTTCCATACAGAGCCTCGTATGGTGCCATCCCAATACTAGATTGAAAACTGTTATTATACACGAACTCTACCAATGGCAAGTGTATGTCCTAACTCCCAATAAAGTCAATGACACAAGCCCGTAACATATCCTCCAAGGTCTAAATAGTTCTCTCAGATTGACCATCTATCTACAGATGCAAAGCAGTGCTAAATCTCAAATTAGTTCCGAGAGCTTCCTGAAATTTCGGCCAAAATCGAGAAGAAAATCGGGGGTCTCGACCTGACACAATAGAAATTAAAACTCTGTGTAATCTCACAATCTCATCTATATAAAGTTTCGCCAATTTCTCAATAGAATACGTGCTATGGACAGCCAAGAAATGAACGGACTTAGTCAATCTATCTATAATCACCCAAATAGCATCCTTCTCGTTCTGTGTCCGCGGCAAACCCAATGCAAAGTCCATAGTCACGTGTTCCCACTTCCATTTAGGAATCGGCAAAGGCTGAAGAGTACCTGATGGTTTTTTATGCTCAGCCTTGATCTGTTGGCATGTGAGACATTTTGCTACAAACTCTGCTATGTCTCGTTTCATACCCGGCCACCAATAACTTTCTTTAATAGTCCGATACATCTTGGTGCTTCCGGGATGCAAAGCGTAGATGGAAGAATGAGCTTCCTCTAAAATAGCTCGTCTCAACTGGTCATCTTTAGGAACATAAATTTGGTCTCTAAGCATCAAAGTACCATCATCACTGAGTCTAAACTCACTAGTTTCTCCATCTTGCAGCTTTTGAACTTCCTGTTTCAACCAATCATCAAATTTTTGTAATTCTCTGATCTGATTCAACAATGAAGGTCTCACAATGAAACTAGAAAGTAGGGTTCCATCCTCACCATTATTCAACTGGATCCCTAGAGATTTCATCTCAAGTAACATCGAAAAATAAGAACTCCGAAACGTTGCTAACGACGATGAGGATTTACGACTTAAGGCATCCGCTACAACATTTGCCTTTCCAGAGTGATAATCAATCACTAAGTCATAATCCTTGATCAACTCTAGCCACCGTCTTTGTCTCAAATTAAGTTCTTTTTGAGTGAGCAAATATTTCAAACTTTTATGATTAGTAAAAATCCGACAATGCTCACCATATAAATAATGCCTCCAAATCTTTAATGCGAAAACTATTGCTGCTAACTCCAAATCATGGGTAGGGTAATCCGTTTCATGCTTTTTCAACTGCCGAGAAGCATAAGCTATTACTTTCTCATTCTGCATCAATACACACCCTAATCCCAACTTAGAGGCATCACTGTATACCATAAATTCATTCCCACCAACCGAAAGTGTTAGAACGAGAGCGGAGGTTAATAGGTTCTTTAGCTCCTGAAATCGACTCTTACAAACATCATCCCACTCAAACCTAACTCATTTACGAGTCAAACGAGTCCAAAGAATGGCTATCAATGAAAATCCCTGAACAAATCTCCGATAATAACCGGCTAAACTAAGGAAACTGTGAATCTCAATTACCATTCTCGGTTGCTCCCATTATAAGATTGCCTCAATCTTCTTGAGATCGACATAAATTCTAGCTCCAGACACCACATGTCCCAAGAAAACCACTTCCTTTAACTAGAACTCACATTTAGAGAATTTGGCATGGAGTTGTTTTTCACGCAAAGTTTGCAACACAATGCGCAAATAGGCAGCATGTTCATCATTATTCTTCTAATAAACCAGGATGTCATCTATGAATACTATCACGAACTTATCCAAGTATGGATAGAACACCCTGTTCATAAGATCCATAAAAGCTATCGGGGCATTAGTCAAACCAAACGGCATCATCAAAAACTCATAATGCCCATAATGTGTCCTAAAAGCAATCTTGGGTACATCCTGCTCTTTAATCTTCAACTGATAATACCCAGACCTCAAATCAATCTTAGAAAACACCATAGCACCTCGTAATTGATCCAAAAGATCATCGATCCGGGGTAGAGGGTATTTATTCTTGATGGTCACTCGGTTCAGTTGACGATAATCGATACACAATCGAAGAGTGCCATCCTTCTTCTCTATAAATAGGACTAGTGCTCCCCAAGGAGAAGTGCTAGGGCGAATAAAATCTTTATCCACCAAATCTTGCACCTTAACTTTTAGTTCCTTCAACTCTGCCGGAGCCATTCGATATGGAGGGATAGAAATAGGTGCGGTACCCGAAAGTAATTCAATAGGGAACTCAAGCTCTCGCTCAGGAGGTAGTCTTGGTAATTCGTCAAAAACTACATCAGGAAACTCACTTACTATTGGGACATCCTCTAATTTAGGTTCCCCTTTTGAAATATCGATCACGTGTGCTAAATATGCCAGATACCCTTTCTGCACCAGTTTTAAAGCTTTGATGGTCGAGTTTACATATGACGGTAATACTCGATGTTCCCTTGCAAATACAATCTCTGCTCCCTCTGAATTTCGAAGAATAACTTCTTTCCTGAAACAATTCACATTCGCTCGATGTGCAGTTAACCAGTCCATACCCAATATCAAATTGAAATCTTGGATCTCTAGAGAAATCAAGTCACCCCTAAATTCTTCCTTACCAACCATTACTCCACAATCTCTATAACAACTATTTCTAACTAACTTTTCTCCTAAAGGGGTGTGAACTACAATTTCTTCCTTTAATGGTGATAGGTTTCTATCAATAATTGATGCAAATGCCATACTCACATAAGACCTATCTGAGCCAGAATCTATCAAAACATAAGCATCTTTATCAAATAAGAACATAGTACTTGTCACTACTCCAGGTCGGACTCGTGCCTCATCTTTCGTCACAGCGAAAACTCTTGTCAAAGTACGAGTCTGTGGTCTCAAAGGTGGATATGCCAGGTATTTCTCTCTACACCAGACTATATAGCCACTCCCTGCCTCGGTGGTAACCCAAAAGGATCTCTCCTCTGTATATCCGTATGAGTTAGTGGAGATGGAGCTGTTACAGTAGCCCCGTCCTAGCTGTGGGCAATCACTCCTAATGTGGCCTGGTTGACCATAATGAAAACATCGTACTAGTCCCCTACACGGCCCAAAATGATTCTTCCCACACTTTCTGCATCTATCAGAACCTCTAGAACTCTTCTCAAAAGTAGTCATCGTAGATCTGCTGAATCTTGGAAGCCTCTACTATGTCTATGAAAATGGAGGTCGAGGAGATGTCACTGAAACAGAGGTAGTACTCCTTGAAGCAGATGAGTCTTTGCCCATTTTTGGTGGCTGACTGAAAGATACACTCAGGTTTCTCCTTTTTGCAAACTCAGCTTGCATTCTCCTATTTTCATTTGCAAGCTTTTCGGCCCTTAAAGCCATCTGTGCCACCTCCTTATGTGGCTCCCTACCAGTCACTGTCATCCGTTCTCTAATCTCATTACAGAGCCCTTCCTCAAAATAATTGGCCTGATCCTACTCAGATTTCACCAGATCCGGTACATATAACATCAGCACGTTAAAACGAGCTTCGTACTCCTCGACAATTAAATTCTCCTATTTCAAACTCAAAAATTCTCTCTTTTTTTTTTTGATGAAAATAGGTAAAATACTGACCATCAAATTCTCTTAGAAAGTTTGACCAGGTCGAAGGAGTACTGGAATAGGATTTTACTGAATTCCACCATGTTCGGGCTCTCTTCTCTAGTAATCTCATGGCCACCATCAACTTCAGGTCATCATCCAACCTCATATCAGAGAGTGTCTTCGAAACTTGATTAATCCAATCTTTGGCTACGGTTGCGTCCAACTCACCAGTAAAAGAAACACAACCAAGTTGCCTAGCCTCCTTAAGCTTCTTAGAAATAGAGACATCTGGCACTGGTGGTGGAATAGGAAGTGGGGGTGGTGGTACTGAAGGAGCAATTGGTGGTACTATAGAAGGAGCCTGACCAGCTTGAGCCTGGCCAGCAATAGTGGTCAAGAAGGCTACCAATGCCTGGACTGCCTCAGGAGACATGGTAAGAATATCAATAGGTGGCGAAAGATGTGAAGAATTTGGAGAATGTGGAGAATGTGGAGGAGTCTCGGTGTCAGTTAAATCCTACTACGCAAGTATACGTATCAAATAGATAGTATATTAGCAAGCAAGGTATCAATCCCATAGGGAATTTATCTAAAACTTTACTAAGTACTAAAATTAAAACAATTTAATCTTATCCAAATAATCAAAATTAAATAATTAATTAAAACTAAAATTAAAACCAACAAGAAAAATCAAAATAATAACTTGAGAAAATATCCAATCAATAAACCTAGGATTACAATATCTCTCACACTTCATCTAAATCTTACCTCTATTCCTTAACATATTTCAATGGGTTGAATTGCTAACCTAGAGTCCTAAATTATTTATAAGGGTCTCCCGACTCATCTTATAAAAATATCTATTTTAACCAAGACACTATATCCCTATGTGAATTGAAATTAAAATAGACTCATTAAGTGCAGGCTCTAATCTGGCTACATATGGCCTATAGGTATATCCCTATCCTATATGCAAATCAATTAATATGATCATATGTTATCCCAATTTTAGTTTACTCTAAACTCCTTTTCCCAAGTTTGCTTAGGTTCCTAGATCAATTTAATTGGTGGCCAAGCAATTAAAAACATTAAGAACAAATTGGAATAAACAATTCAAATCCCATTAAAAATAAGTAAGAAAGAGATTAAAAACTTAGACTACATGTGAGTTCAATTGCAATCCTAGAAAAAAAAATTAGCTACTCATAATTGCAAAATAAAATAACATTGTATAAAATTCAACCATTGAAAGTATCAAGAACGATAAAAGCTAAGGAATAAAACAAAACAATATTTGCTGTCTTGATCTCCAAGTTTCAGCCTCAACTTCTAGTTTCTTGAATCTCTCAAAAGTCTCTTTTAATGTTGCTAAACATATCCTATTTATACTAATAAACTTAACCTAAAGTTCCTTAAGCTGACCTAGGGTTTAATTGGGCTTAAAAGTATAATAAGAAGCCCAAAATTCAATTGTCAATCTTTACAAATTTTCATTCCCAGTACAGTACATCTAGCTATTTTCCGACATGATTTACTCTATCTTTGAAGCATAACTGAGCAAAGTAATCTTCATGAAAGTTGTAGCTCTGTCTCTTATCTTTCCACTGATCTAAGAATCACATCATTTGGAGTCCTGTAGCTCGAGATATGGCCAAAATATTGAAGCATATGCAAGCAGATCTTGGGTCTTTTAACATCTTACTTTTCAAAATTAAGCCCATCACTTTTAATCCTACAAAACAAATATAAAAACTGATAAATCATAACCAAGTTAAAAGGAATAACATAAAATTAAAATAACTAACTTAAAAGTAACCTAATTATAAAAATAACTAAAAATAAGTAAATTATAATTAAAAATTGAGGACATAGCTAATATTTAATAATAAAATTAGAATAAAATAATTCTATAAAATAGAATTATAACTCGGCCCGCTCAGTAGCAAGTGCTGCCCAAATGGTGGATGCAGTCGATTCCTCCTCTACTGCATCTAGCTGATGATGTTGGGAACAACCTCTTCCCCTCCCAGCTGATCTAGTGAGAGGTGGGTGTTCGCGTCGAGGAGGCATGATAATCTATAAGAGGAAACAAGCAAGTTTAGGCAACCTCAAGCTCTATATGCAGATGCATGTATTCTATTCGACCTAACCTAACTTAACCCGGGGCCACACTGACACTGTAAATTTTTAAAACAACTTTAAAACCAAAAGCTCTTATACCACTTTAATTGTCACGACCCGGTACTCCCATCGAGCCCATGACAACCGTCGCGGTGTCCCGATAGACACTCATTACCTAAAATGCCAACTAGAACACTACAAAGCTTTAATATCAGTTTCTCATTTCCTCTGTGAGTAACCGTTGCCAAATATCATGTTCTAAAGGATTTTAAGCTATTTTCAACTTAAAATAATAAAAAAATTGATTTCTGTCTCACAGGGGCATTTTGGTCATTTTTTCTTGAAAATTTTGAAACCAGGTAAAAATGTAGTATGCGATTACAAAACACATAATTCATAATCAAAAATAAGTTTAAACGTCTAAAACCTTCATTTAAAATGAAATTATGATTATTCGAATATAATAATAAAAATAAAGATATTTAATAAAATATTCTATTTCTTATAAAACAATATTTTTAAAGTTATACGTAAGTAATTTTTGTAGCGTAAAAACAAAATAAATTCATACATATTGTAATACAGTAAGCCGGAGTATTTAATTTAATTTACAATAACAAGTGGGCCCCCGAATAACCAAAAGTAAGAGAGACTGTAAACCTACAGTTTAGAGGATGCAAATCCAATGGTAGCCTCAGTGAAATCAGCTATCTACAGCCTATTCTGAGCCTGGAATGGGTGAAAAGGAGGGTGGTGAGATTATATAATCCCAGTGAGTAAACAGACACCATCCAAAATATCTAAAGTCGAGTAAATGGAGACGATAAAAATATTCCATCTCAATATGTATTTCATAACATAAATATTCATTTCATTTAAATAATCAACATGGCTTATGAGTATCTTAAAAGCTTGGCTTTTGCCAAAATCATTCTCGGGAATACCTTGGTCGAGGCATTTAACCGAGTCTGCCAAGGCTGTTAAAAAGTCATATACATATAAACATATTTTTAGTTTGAAAAACACAGTCGTTCCTTGGCGTTAACGGAGTTCATCATCACGAGGTGGTTCAGCATGATGTGAACTCTTACCATACCTCAGGAGATACCCTACGCGCCTCTTCGACCAAGGTACATATATAATAGAATTCCGTGCCCCTCTAATAAGCTGGTCCATAGAACCCGCCCACTGCAGCAAGCTAAACCCACCATACAATAAAAATTCAATAGCATGACATGGCAATTTTATCATTATCCAGCCTATAAAGGCAAACAACAATTTATACATTTTCAACACAAATACCAATTCAGCCATTCATGCCAATATTACCATAAACCAATCAATTAGAACCATAAATTCACAATACATCAAATGGTCTCCAATTACTCTATTTTCAAAGCCATCATTCAATTTCAAGATAATTTATAAAATCATTTCATTTAAACACATTTTGTTTATAAAACCTAAAAATTGACCATTTAACTTATTTTTCATAACATTCACAAAATTGAATAAAAAGACCACTTTAGATAATTAAAATGATGATAAGGTTACTCACTATTTCAAGAGTCAAATTTTTAGAGTACTCTGACTATTGATCCTCGGGTACAATTTCTTTGCCCTTATCAGAGGATTCACCATCTAGACATAATGCACAATCAAGCAATTTACCACATTGGTGCTAAACCGTTATAAAACTATATGGATGCATGAAATGGAATGCAAATTGTTCGGATTATCGTCTAAACACGGTGTTCTACACAAATTAAATTGTGTACCCAAATAAAACGGTATTGGCCTAATTCGATCTATCACCCGATTAATTGGCCAATATTTCCAATTCAACTCCAATTAACTCCATTTTTCTTCCAATTCTCCAAACCATCAAACACAAGTCAAATAGCATAAAATTTAGCAAAATCATCTTCACATTTTCTCTTGGAAATTTCGGCCATGGTGGGTGCATCAACACTATGATTTTTCCTACTTGATTTTCTCACCGTAATTCACCATTTCCTAACCAATTCACTTGAAATAAAATCAAATCCACCATCCACACTCTACATGGAAAATTTGGCCAATGATGGGTAATGGGAGAAAATGAATTTTTCTTGCTTGATTTTCATGCTACACATCACTAACTAACTAAAAACACTAAAATATTTTAAAATCTAACCAAATCAAGCATCAAAACTCCTCCCCCCAAGTCCGGCCAGCAAGGGTACCCTCATGCAAACTTGATTCTCATCCATGAAAAATGAAAAAGAATGCATAGGAAAGGTAGATCACAAGCTAGAATTGAAAAATCTTACCTTTTGTCACTTGATTCTTTGAATTTTCACACTTTTCCCTTGAATTTTTCCACCTGGGGTTTGGTTCTTTCTTTTCTTCCTTTGTTCTTGCTTTGGCCGGCCATATGAAGAGAAATGGACTGATTCATGTGCTGATTTTTAAGCCAAATATTTAATGGATGAAAATTTGACACATGTCACCATTCCATTGGTCCATGTGTCATACTTACCCATTAAGCAATCTATCTCCGCTTAAATTCTCTCAATTATCCACGATAATATTGGGTAAAATCCATGTGCTGGACAAGCGTTGGGTAGTGTAAAATTACAATTTTGCCATTGGGGTGGCAAAATGACTGTTTTGCCCTTATGCTCGAAAAAATGTCGAAATTAAAGTTTTTCACTTCTCAAACTCAAATTATATTCTACATAGTCAATCTTAATCAAAAATTTCATCCAACACTCACATCTTAATGTCCAGTGGTAAAATGACCATTTTGCCCCTAGATCATGAAAATTTCAATTTGACTCCAAATCGGTCATCGAACTCCGAATCACCATTTTACGTCATTCTGGGGTTTTTAAATTCTCAATTTCATCTTAAAATCTCTATTTGGGCTAGTTCAAGGCTTAATTCAACCTAGTTACACCACTAAGTACACTACTGACTTTTAATGATTTTTCTGGGCTTTTCAAGTATGCAATCATTCTGTCAATCACATGAATGACATGGCTAATATTTTATAAGGTCGGGCTTGACACCACGTGTCACTGTAAATGAAATTTTATACTTTGATTATATGTATTACAGTATGTATGAATTTATTTAGCTTTTACGCTAAAAAATTATTTACCGGTAACTCTATAAATATTATTTTATAAAAAAATAGAATATTTTATTGAATATTTTTATTTTATTCAAATAGTTATAATTTCACTTTAAATGAATGTTTTAGATATCTAAACTTATTTCTGAACATGAAATATGTGTTTTTCACTCAAATACTACATTTTTAGTCGGGTTCAAAATTTTTGAGGAAAAATGACCAAAATGCCCTTGTGAAAAAAAATTATTTTTCTATCGTTTTGATTTGGAAATAGTTTATAATCTCTCAAAACATGATTTTAGTAACTAATACTCACAGGGGAAGTGAGAAAAATTGATGTTAAGCCTTGCGAGGTTTCGATTGACATTTCGGGTAATGAATGTCTATCAGGACGTCGTGGCGATTGTCACGAGCTTGATGGGAGTTCCGGATCGTGACAATTAGAGTGGTATCAGAGCTTTTGGTTTTAAAGATCAAAACACAGAGCTTTTGGTTTTAAAGTTAATTTAAAAATTTATAATGTTAGTGTGGCCCTAAGTTAAGTTAAGTTAGGTTGAGTAGAATGCATGCACCTACATATAGAAACCTACCTATTCTTGTGATGCGTAAAAAAATTAAGAAATTACTGCTTGATTACGTATAGGTTTTGAGGTGCGCTGGTTGCACACACCATGTCTAGATGAGGTGATAGTCCCGATACCCCTCATAGCGCTAGTAAGGGATCATTAGATTCCACTGCCAAGAGCCAATGGCACCCTAATCTAGGTAATCTGGAATGGTTTCGTAATAAGGAAAGCTTCGAGAGTAGCAAGAATTTTGAAAGTGAGAGTAGCTCTAACACTCCGAAAATTGTAAAAGATTTCCTTTTGAAACAACCTGAAGAATACCATAGAGATTGGGCGAGGAAGGCAATTGCAAAAAGAGGTATTCATCCTAGGAAGGGCGTGTTAGTTGTTTGACACTATCCTCCAGTCTGTGGGATGAATGTAAAGGAACAACAAGAAAAGAATAAGGAGAAAGTAACTGTTGCAAATAATCCTCGTAGGAAAGTGAACGTTGTACGACATTTTCCTCCCGGTTGTGAAAGAAATGCTGCATCGGTGAGTTATGAGGAATGTAGGAGAATACAACAAGCCTGGATTGAGGAACAAAGGAGAAAATCTCAAGAGGAGGAGAACCCGAAAGAGGATCTTAAAAAGGACTTGGAGTATAATCTTCCGATAAGATCAGATTAAGATGATGATCCTAATAACATGTAATATTTTCGTAGGATTTTGTACTACTTTAACTCTAGGTAGATGTAGAGTAAAAGAGATAATAGTTATTGTACAAAGAAGTTAATAGTTTGGCTTTTAAAGTGTGTGACTAGAATGTATTATAAAGTAGCTGTTTAAGTGACTAGAGGTATATGGGAATCTTTTGGTATGACAGAAGTGGATTAGCATTATGACTATTAAGGAAAGATATTTATCTTAGTGGCATGGTTGATCATCTTAAATAATTACTAAAGACTGATGTGGAAAGTCATTAATGATTCAAGCAATTACCATATCTAGCAATGATTATATTTTGCAGTATTAAGAAATGGACACCGATTAACGTGATGAACTTTTGGGGTGATAACCCTAGATTTTGACGAGGTATAAAAGGTCATTTGAATTAATGATGTTTGCTGGGAATTATTACTTATCATAGTATGTGAGTTTTTTATATGATTCCGAATGCAAAGCTAAATAAATAAAATTCTGGTTTATGGGACAAATTGTATCAGAGAAGATGATTCCCGAGCAAACACATTGAACTAGGAGATTATGTTATAATATGTGGGTTCAGTGTATTGTAATTGCACAGGATATTGGGAGACAGTGTGGTAAGACTAACAATCAATCATGGAGATGTGAAATTGGGAATCTTAATTGTAGTTATAATTTGAAAGGATATGGAAGAAATCAATGAGGCTCTAGATGACATTTTGAGCGATTAATGTGATAAAGTCAAAGATTGTAAGCTTGAGGGTGAAGGAAGTATAAAATGATGCCATAACATTATAGAAAGATAATCTAATACAAATATGGTCCATTAAAGATAAATGATGGAACTTGATAAGGATAAATTTTTGATTAATAAGGATTGTGAGTATAAATGTAGTGAAAGATGACCTATTTTTGTGGTCTTTGTACTGGAAGTTAATAAACTATTAGAGTTATAAGACAAGGAAGATGATCAGAAATGGATAATGAAAATAGTGGGATACCATAAATAATAAGTAATTATGTGTAGGATGATGTATATATTGTGAATTCATTACACCATATGGGAAAGATGTCCTAAGGTGGGACTTGAAATATGTGGATTTTTTGATATGTTCTAGGAGGGAACTTCTGCATCCTAAATTCGAGATATCTTGATCTTATAACTGCAAGGACGAGATGTAATAATTAAGTGAATTATCCACTTTATAAATGTAATTAGTTAAGAACCCTTTATGGCTAGAAAGCACGAGCAAACTATGAGCGGCATAAAGATTGGACTCACGAGTTGGAAAATGGTCATTGGTTTTGATGCTAAGCTTTGTTGTTTGGAGTCTTAAGTGCATTGGGGAGGTATTACGATAAAGATAATGAGTGAAATTCCAAAGTTTCTTTATTGCCTTATATATTGGCATGTAAGAGAAAGAAAAGTTAGAGAGTTTTTGAGATGGCTACATAAAAATAAATTAACATGTGGAGTGTTAAGATGAACAATATGTTGACTGAAGTCAAATCTTAAGAAATAAAGAAGACAAGAGATTAAGCCTTGTAAAAGGTTAAAGAGGAAGTGAGTGAAAGGTTAGATGAATGTATGAGATATTGATAAGAGATGTCAATACCAAGTGATGAAAGTGTGAATAAAGATTTCAAGAATGATATAACAAATGAGTTTATATAGAATATTGTTATGAGAATTTACAAATCTTGACTTGACTTTGTTGAAAGGAAAGGATTAGTGACAACACAAGTAAACTACGTGATATGCTAGAAACCCTAGGAGATAAATTGAAGCATAAGTAGTTGGGCACGCCTTTATGGAAATGATATACTTGGAGTATGAAAGAGTAAATAAGTGATTAAGTGTTTCAAGAATGTTTAAACACCTTTGAGAAAGAATTATAAATTATACGAGATGAGTATAAGATGTGTGATTTTGAAACTTGCTAAGGAGCCAAACGGCTAAGTCACGAGTTAAGTGATCATCTGTTGTGAAACATAAGTTTAAGATAGATATCCCCAAGGAAATACTCAAAAGAATTTCTTCCATGGATCTCGTGAAAGCAAGCACTAAGTTAAGAGATCATAAAAAGGAAGCCATAAATTGAGAGTGATATTTGTATCGACATTGAAAATTACTTGAGGAGAATCTAGTTTCAAGTCTTGTAATTTCAAGTACAATTTATAAATTGGCTAAGGGAGAATGATGTTATGTTCATATGAAAGAGTGGAACAAAGGATGATTGAAGTTGACCTTGATAATAAAGTCGGATAATGAAACTTTCCTAATATATTATGGAAATTGGAATTCGAAAATGCTTGAGGCATACATGATTCAAATGAGTTTGAGTTTTAAGTGACAAATCAATGTCAGAATGCAAGAAGGATACAAAGTAATGTTGAGGCATGAAGGATAATCAAGGAAAAAGGATGACTCTTAGGAATTGTGGTATTGCATAAGATGCAATGATATATAGTACAAGGAAACTTAAGCATATAATTGGAAATGATAAGAAGAGAGTATAAGTATGTAAATGATGTGGAACTATGCACAGGCATGATGAGAATTTGTATGAATTATGAAGATTATTCTATTGAATCTTGGTTATGGATGGGAATGAACAAAGAGAAATTAGTCTGAAGGCATTTGAAAATAGAGACCCGTATACATAATGAGGAATATGGACATTTGAATGTGCGTGTATACGTATGTGTGGAGTTAGTGATGTACCCAACTAAAATGAAGAATGGTTTTAGTGGTTCGAGATTTGAACTCAATATATTTGATGAGTTGTATAGATAATGTAACGATCAAGAATCTTATCAAAAGTCGATTTATGGCGACCTAAGGAATTTTGGTGAAATAGTTAAGGGAATGTAATCCATAGTGCGATTAAGCCATATGAGATGGATTAATAGGATTAAGAAGATTGAAATTTCCTAAATGCAAGGTAAACATGAAGTATGTGGAAATAATTGAAGCCATTAATCTTCCCTAACGTTGAGGATATGTATAAGAATGAGTATGGCATGTTAATGATACTATAAACTACACAATATTGTATGAAGATGGAATGAATGAATGAAAGTCGAGAAGTTTGATATGGAATGAAGTAATAAGATAGAGATTGGTATACACAAATAAGTATAAAATGCGATCGAAATTGGTATGATTGAGATGGAATTATGGTTCAAGTTTAATGATAGTAATAAAAGCATGCTTGGTGTCTTGATATAAGAGATCATAATTGTGAAGGTTACTGTTGATCTGATTTTAAAGGATAATAATAGACATAAGTGAAGTACTCTAGTTAAATTGGAGGTAAATGAGGTGAACAAATCGAAATTCCCTATAAAGGGGAGGACATAAGAAGTCGAGCATTGGATGAGAAAACAATACCCTCACATTTTCTCGGAGTTCAGTAAATGAAATTTTAAGGTCAAAATTTTATTTTAAGGGGGGTAGTGCTGTCAAGCCCAACTCTACAATATGTTTATTATGCCAGTCTTACATAAGAATGCATATTTGCTTACTTGGGTACCTCGAAAATCGTTAAAGGTCGTTAATGTACCAAATGGTACAATTAAGTTGAATTAAGCCTTGAACTAGACCAAATAAAGATTTTAAGATGAAATTGAGAATTTTAAAATCCCAGAAAGACTTAAAATGGTGATTCGGAGTTCAAAGACCGATTTGGAGTCAAATTGGAATTTTCATGATCTAGGGGCAAAATGGTCATTTTGCCACCTGAGGATAAAAATTGGAATGTTGGAAGAAGTTTTTGATCAAGATTGACTGTTTAGAACATAATTTGAATTTGAGAAGTGAAAAATTTTAATTTTGACATTTTTTTGAGCATAAAGGGCAAAATAGTCATTTTGCCACCTCAGGGGCAAAATTGTAATTTTACACCACCCAACACTTGTCCAGCACATGAATTTTACCCAATATTATCATGGATAATTGAGAAAATTTAAGTGGTGGAAAGAGATTGTTTAATGGGTAACTATGACACATGGACCAATGAAATGGTGACATGTGTCAAATTCTCATCCATTTATTATTTTCCTTATAAATTAGCATAAAATCAGCCTATTTCTCTTCATTATGGCCGCCCAAAGGAAGAACAAAGAAAGAAAAGAAGAACAAAAACCCTAGGTGAAAAAATTCAAGGCAAAAGTGTGAAAATTCAAAGAATCAAGTGACAAAAGGTAAGATTTTTCAATTCTAGCTTGTGACCTAAATTTCCTATGCATTATTTTGCATTTTCCATGGTTGAGAATCAAGTTTGCATGATGAATCCCTTGCTGGCCGGACATGGGGGGAGGAGTTTTGATGCTTGATTTGGTTAGATTTTAAGATATTTTAGTGTTTTTAGTTAGTTAGTTATGTGTAGCATGAAAATCAAGCAAGAAAAATTCATTTTCTCCCATTACC
Source organism: Theobroma cacao (assembly GCF_000208745.1). Lineage (NCBI taxonomy): Eukaryota > Viridiplantae > Streptophyta > Magnoliopsida > Malvales > Malvaceae > Theobroma > Theobroma cacao. The sequence goes on along the minus strand of NC_030857.1, from coordinate 9,036,398 downwards.
CATCATTGGCCGAATTTTCCATGTAGAGTGTGTATGGTGGATTTGATTTTATTTCAAGTGAATTGGTTAGGAAATGATGAATTACGATGAGAAAATCAAGTAGGAAAAATCATAGTGTTGATGCACCCACCATGGCCGAATTTTCCAAGAGAAAATGTGAGGATGATTTTGCCATATTTCAAGTTATTTAATTTGTGTTTGATGATTTAGAGAATTGAAAGAAAAATGAAATTATTTGGAGTTAAATTGGACATATTGGCCAATTAATCGAGTGATAGATCGAATTAGGCCAATACCGTTTTATTTAGGTACACAATTAAATTTGTGTAGAGCACCATGTTTAGACGATAATCCGAACAATTTGCATCCCATTTCATACATTAGTATAAAGCATGAATTGGTTCTATAACAATTTAGCACAAATGTAGTAAATGGCTTATTGTGCATTATGTCTAGGTGGTGAGCATTCTGGCAAAAGTAAAGAGATAGTACCCGAGGATCAAGAATCATAGTACTCAGAATTCGACTGCCGAAATAGTGAGTAACCTTACTATCGTCTTAATTATCTAAAGTGCTTTTATCCGATTTTGTGATTTTATGGAAAATGAGTTTAAATGGTAAATCTTTATGTTTTATAAGCAAAATGAGATAAAATGAAAATGATTTTATAAAATTGTCTTGCGATTGAATGATGGTTTTGAAAATAGAGTAATTGGAGACTGTTTTCATGTGTTGTAAATTCATGGTTTGAATCGAATGGCTTATGACAATATTTGCATGAATGGCTGAATTAGTAAATGTGTTGAAAATATATGAACTGTGTATTTAGCCTTGAGAGGCTGGATTGTGATGTAATTGCCATGTCATGCGGTTGAGATTTTATTGAATTGGTGAGTTTAGCTTGCTACAGTGGGCGGGTTCCATGGACCAGCCTATTAGAGGGGCATGGTAACCCTGTTATATTCTTACCTCAGTCGGAGAGGCGTGTAAGGTAACTCTCTAGGTACACTTTTAGAGTTCACTTCACGCCAAACCACCACGTGAGGGTGAACTCAGCCAACGCCAAGGAACGACTATGTTTTCAAAATAAAAATATGTTTATGTGTATACGAAATTATTTAACAGCCTTGGCGGACTCGGTTGGGATAGCCTTAGGCCAAGGTATCTCTGATAATTGAGTATGAGAATGATTTTGGCAGGAGCCAAAGTTTTAAGAAATTCATAAGCCATGTTGATTACTCGATTTATATGAATTAATTTTATTTGGTTGAAATAAGTTGAAAGGTGATAAATTATAGTATGATGATCTATTTTAATCTGTCTCCATTTACTCAGCTTTAGATATTTAGATGGTATTTGTTTACTCACTGGGATTATATAATCTCACCACCCTCCTTTCCACCCATTTCAGGCTCAAGATAGTCGGTAGATAGCTCATTTTGTTGAGGGCTACAGTTGGACTTGCATTCTCAAAAACTGTAGGTTTATCGCTTTTGATACTTTTGGTCGTTCGTGGGCCCACATGTCACTGTAAATGAAATTTTATACTTTGGTTATTTGTATTACAATATGTATAAATTTATTTAGCTTTTACGCTACAAAAATTATTTACCGATAACTCTATAAATATTGTTTTATCAGAAAATAGAATATTTTATTAAATATTTTTATTATATTCAAATAGTTATAATTTTACTTTAAATGAATATTTTAGATATCTAAACTTATTTTTGAGCATGAAATATGTGTTTTTCACTCATATACTGCATTTTTAGTCGAGTTCAGAATTTTTGAGGAAAAATGACCAAAATGCCCCTGTAAAAAAATATTTTTTATTGTTTTGATTTGGAAATAGTTTATAATCTCTCCAAACATGATTTTAGTAACTAATCCTCACAAGGGAAGTGAGAAAAACTGATGTTAAGCCTTGCGAGGTTTCGATTGACATTCCGGGTAATGAATGTCTATCGAGATGTCACGGCGATTGTCACGGGCTCGATAGGAGTTTTGGGTCGTGACATTTACCTTTATCAGCTGAGTCCACTCTATAGCATTGAGTTGTAAAGGAAGGGTAGTTAGGCGCATTAAAATAGTAAATTCAACTACCTTTTCTCCAACTCTGAAAGTTATTCTGCGTTCTCTTACATCGATTAGTGTGCTTGTAGTGGGTAAGAATGGACATCCTAGTATGATCAGAACCTCTTCATCTTCCTCCATTTCAAGTATAAAGTAGTCCACCAGAATGTATAATTTCCCCACTTTAATCAAGACATCCTCTATAATCCCCAAAGGCTTCCTTATTGTTTTGTCTACAAGTTACAATTTGATTGTAGTGGGTTAAACTCCTTTAGTCCAATTCTCCAACAATAGATAAAGGAATAATTAAGACACCAGCACCCAAATCACACAAAGCTTTTGAAAATTTAACTTTACCAATTGAGCAAGGGATAGATAAATCCTTAGGTCCTTAAGCTTTGGTGAGAGTGTATTCTGAATTATTGTGCTGCACTCTTCAATGAGTGTACTTGTCTTGAAATCCTCCAATTTCCTCTTCTTAGTTAATATGTCTTTCAAAAACTTCACATATAATGGCATTTGCTCTAGAGTTTTTACAAAAGGAATGTTGATGTGAAGCTTTTTTAATACTTTAAAAAACTTTTGAAAGTGCTTATCAAGCTTTTGTTTCTAAAGGTGCTGAAAAAATGGTGGTGGTGGTAAAGTTGCCTTTGCTTCTTTTTCTTGAATTTACTTATCAGCTGTCTTAATCACTATTTCATTCTTAACAAGCTTATCTCGGAGATTAGCTTGCCTAACACTATTTTCAACCTTTTTTTCGCTCCTCAATGTGATTGCCATAACTTGTTCCTTACTTTTTCTCCTTGGATTCACCTCTATATCGCTAGGCAGTGTTCCTTGAGGTCAGTTGTTTAATAAATTGGCAAGTTGACCAAGTTGAGCCTTAAGGTTTTAAATTGATGCTACCGACTCTGAATGAGAGCTGTTTGACTTTGTATAATTCTATCATTCTATGTCATGTACTGCCTTAGCAAATCTTCCACAGTTGGTCTATTTTCAAAGATAGGTGCTCTGGCTTGTTGTTGAAATCCCAGAGGTGCGTTCGGCCTTGAAGTTGAGGAAAGTCCTTGATTATTAGCCCACGAGAAGTTTGAATGGTTCCTCCACCCTGGGTTGTAAGTGTTGGAGTAAGGGTTATTCTGTTAGCTATTCCCCACAAATTGCATTGTTTTTATTGAGCTTGGACACTGATGACTTGCATGATTATCACCATAATACTCACAAGCTACAAAAGGACTTTGCACAGGGTTAGTACCAAAAGATTCAAGAGTCTCAGTTAAAGCTACTACCTATGCAGATAATGTCAAAAAAGCATTTACATCATGAATTCCAGCTACTTTCCTATGTATTGCTCACTCTGATGGCCACTGGTAGTTGTTTGCAGCCATCTCCTTCAACAATTCTTTGTATCTTTCCCAAGCTTCATACAACGATTTTGAATCTTACTGCATGAATTATGTAATATCATTCCTCATTTTTGTTGTCTTAGCTGGAGGAAAAAACTTGGCAAGGAACTTCAAGCAAGATCATCCAATGTTGTTATTAAGCTAGTAGGGAGCACATTCAGCCATGCTTTATCTTTATCCCTCAATGAGAAAAAAAAAAGCCTCAAACGAATTACATCATTTATGACACCACTGTGTTTAAACGTATCACAAATTTCCAAAAAGTTTGATATATGGCCCTTTGGATCATCATCTGGTAGACCCTCAAACTGGACTGAAGTTTAAATCATGGTGATGATGGTTGACTTGATCTCGAAATTATTAGCTTCAATAGCTGACCTTTGAATGCTTAATGGAATCCCTTACACCAATGGGATAGCATAATCCCTTAAGCTTCGATTTTCTGTTGCTATGCGCTCGTGGATTTGCTGTTCACCCTACTAATTAGTCATTTTATTTATTGGGGCAAAACCTTATTGATTTTCTCATCAAAGTCTGCGGAATGTTCTTTCAATTTTGGGATCACAAGGTATAATCTCCAAGCTTTTTGCTCTTCTCATACAACGACTGGACACACCCACAAAACAAAGAAATAAAACATAAATTAAGACTAATCTATGAAATTTTAATATTAACAAATAATAAAGACAACAAAATCCTCAGTAATGGCACAAAAAACTTATTGTCAATTTTGCACACACAAGTATATGTATTGAACAAGTAATATAGTGATGAAGCAGAGTATCGTTTCCACGAAGATTTGTTCCTAAATCTTCACTAAGTACTAAAATTTATGACAAATTAATCTTATTCAAGTAACTAAATTTTTTAGAAAATTAATTAGAACAAAATTAAAACAAGCACTAAATTAACTAATAGAAATTAAAATTACTTGAAAAAAGTAATAAACCAAAACCTAGGGTTATGGGTTCATTCAACACTTTATCTGATACTAGCTTCTCTTATTATTTACAGTCATGAGTGTTTCTACTAACGTAGAATCTAAAGCTATGTATGAGTCTCCGTTGAGATGCTTGCACAAATACCTAACTTAATTGGGTCACTATATGTCTATAAGAATCAATTAAATAAGGTTCATTAAGCTAGTGTTTTAATTTGGCTATGTATGGCAATTGGCGTATGTCTACCTGAATTGCGAATCAGATCACCTAAGTGACATGAACATACGTTATTCAAACCTTAGTCCAATTTGAAATCTCTATAACAAGTTTGAATTAGATTCAAAAATCAATTAATTGTTAGCCAAGCAATCAAAAGCATTAAGAACATATTTAAATAAGCAAAATTATACCCATTCGTAGTAAACAAAAGAGAAACAAATATTCAGATTACATGTTGACATCCACCACAATCCTAAAAGGATAATTTAGCCCATAATAACTAATAAGAGCAACATCCAAAGAAATTTAGCCATGAATCCAAGTCAAAGAAAATAAAAGAAACACAAAAGTAGAGAAAAAAACTAATTATTGAAGTTTTATGATCTCAATTCTCTCTCAAATTTTCTTGTTTTCTTGCTTTGTTCTTGGCTCCTTTTCTCCAGAGTAGTTTCTTACTGCCTCCTCCTTAAAACCTCTGAAAAAGTCCCTTAAATGGGCTCTAAGTAACCTAACTTCCAAAATCCCATCAAATTTTTATTTTTGGAAATTCGTTCGGTGCTGCGACCATGATTTTTTGGAACCACGGTGCTGGATTTTTGCTACAACACCACCGTGGCTCTCGAGCTGTGGAAAATGTATGGTGCACGTCCTTTCACCAATGCTGCAGTCTTGTTCTCCTCAACGCAACAGCCTTGGCTTCCTCGGCGCTGCAGCCTTCCTCCACCTATTGCCTTGTGCAGAACTGCAACAGTTAAACATCTTCCAATGTCATTTTCACCTTGATATGATCTGAATTAGGCAAAGTGGTAAATATAAAAATTTTAGCCCTGTCTCATAGCTTTCCAATGGATGAAGAAAGATGTCAATATGGCTTCTGGAGTGAAAGATATGCTCCAAATACTGCATCATATTCAGTCCATGCATACTACTACAGTGCTCCAAATTAGACAAATATTTTGACCTCTGTCCGATCAAAACTGGGAAAAGTGGTAAACATAAAAGTTGTAGTCCTTCCTCTTTACATTTTAGTAGTTTAAGAATCACCTCATTGGGAGTTCTATAGAGAGCGATATGGGCAAAACACAGTAACATATGCAAATGAAGCCGTCACCATACCTGTAAGGCTTTTCATCAAATGAGCCTTTTGCATCAAATTCCAACAAAAGCAATAAGAGAAATCAGCAATAACTACTGATAACTCTATGATATAGAGTTATTTGAGCTTAATTTTGATAATAATTTGGTTAGGTTTTTGTAGTAATGCATAGAAATTAGTAGGTTTTATTTGATTATTTTAAATTAGTTATTTTAGGTGAGTCAATCTAATTTTGGTTAATTTTATGCTCAATTTGGTGTTAATATGATTAAGATAGGTTGTTATTGAATTATTTGTGCTTTTGTAGGTGTGATGAAAGAAGAATTTTAATGGAAGAAGGAGAGCAATTTCGAGGTGCAGACTTCCAATGCATATGTTTCGGTATTTTAGCCATAATTTTCTCTACAGAGCTCCAAATGAAGTGATTCTTGGACCATTGGAAAGCTAAGAGAAATATCTACAACTTTTATGTTTAAACCTTTACCCATTTAGGCTTTTAAGATGGACAAAAATCTTGTTAAATTTGACATATTGTAGCAGTCCTAGAGCAATTGCGATCTTTGTTAATTAATTTGGCAAAATAGAGACTTACATAGTTTGATGAGGAAATCCCAGCTGAAATTGACTTTTTTCTTCACCCAACTTGGCCTAACTTCAAAGCCTACAAAAACAACCTTTCGAAGGACTTAAGAGGGGGAGGAAACAACATATTGACATTTGAGGATTAAAGCACAGAGTCATTGAAGCTAAGAAGAATTTGAAGAATTTAGGGAGATTTGAAGATCAAGAATACAATTCTTGAGTTTTTCTATATTTTCTTTTATTCTCTTATTTTCTTGGTTTTGTTTTAATGTTTATATTTTATTCAATGATGATGTGTGACTAATAACGAAAACTAATAAACTAAAACTTAACGAAAACTAAAACTTAATCTAAAATCTATTAGCAAATTTACTTTATTAAATGTGAATGACTACCAGACCTAAGATTATGATATCCCTCAATACTTTATATGATTATTGTCTCTCTCTCTTAGCTTAGTTTAATGGATCAAGTTGCTAACCTAGAGTCCTAAATTATTTACAAATCTCTGTCGAGTTTCTTATAAAAATACCTTTCCCAATTAATTTACTATATGTTTATGCAAATTACATTGAAGAAAGATTCATTAAGTTTGTGCTCTAATTTTGGCTACGTATGACTTATAGGTGTATGTCTACCCTATATGCAAATCAAACCACCTAATCAACTAAGTGTATTCAATCATACACTATTCTATTTAAAGTCTACCTAAATCTCCTTCATCAAGGTTTAACCTAGGTTTCTAATTCAATCTAATTGGTGATCAAGCAATTAGAAGCATTAAGAACAGAATAAAATAAATAACTTAAATTCATCAAACATAAGTAAAAGAGAGATAATTAATTCAAACCATATAATGAGTTCAATCATAATCTTAGATTAAAAATTTAGTTTCCCATCAAGTCACACATCATCATTGAATAAAATATAAACATTAAAACAAAAACAAGAAAATAAGAGAATAAAAGAAAATATAGAAAAACTCAAGAATTGTATTCTTGATCTTCGAATCTCCCTGAATTCTTCAAATTCTTCTTAGCTTTAATGACTCTGTGCCTTGATTCTCAAATGTCAATTTGGTGTCTCCTCCCCCTCTTGAGTCCTCCGAAAGGTTGTTTTTATAGGCTTTGAAGTTAGACCAAGTTGGATGAAGAAAGAAGTCAATTTCAGCTGGGATTTCCTCATCAAACTATGTAAGTCTTAGTTTTGCCAAATTAATTAACAGAAATCGCAATTACTCTAGGACTACTGCAGTATGTCAACTTTGAACAAATTTTTGTCCATCCCAAAAGCCTAAATGGGTAAATTTGTAAACATAAAATTTATAGAGCTTTCTCTTAATTTCCAATGGTCTAAGAATCACTTCATTTGGAGCTCTGTAGAGAAAGTTATGGCCAAAATACCGAAACATATACATTGAAAGTCTGCACCTCGAAATTGCTCTCCTTCTTCCATTAAAATTCTTCTTTCATCACACCTACAAAAGCACAAATAAATCAATAACAACCTATCTTAATCATATAACACCAAATTAAGCATAAAATTAACCAAAATTAAATTGACTCACCTAAAATAACTAATTTAAAATAATTAAATAAAACCTACTAATTTTTATGCATTACAACAAAAACCTAGCCAAATTATTATCAAAATTAAGTTCAAATAACTCTATATCATAGAGTTATCACACCCCCAAACTTAAGATTTTTCTAGTCCCCGAGCAAAACATAGAAAAGAACCTAACTTACAAAAATCAAATTCAGTTAATGAAAAATAAATATAGTTATTACTACTACTACTATTAGAGATAAAGTGCACCAACTGAATGATTCTTTATAATTTCCTCAAAAGTATGTCTATCCATCATTAACCTCAGGAAAAATAAAAGTCTCATTCAGATTCATGTTTCAATTTTAATGCAAGCACATTCTCGAATAGATTTCCGTGTGTGTGTGAAATCTTTTACCAAGAATATCATGACATCTGGATGAGTTTATGTCAACACAAATTTCAAATTAGTACTAGATTTCCATAGGTTTACTTTTCATCTCTCTCTCTACTAATGTAGATCAATACAAAGCTAGGGATCAATAGGACTTTATAAAGCTTGTAATGTATGGCTAGGGTCAAGGTATGATAAAGGATATTAATGTGGCTCAAATCACCCTAAGCACATAATTATTTTAGGACCTATATATAGAGCTCTATTTTCCTTCTCCTAGTACACCTTTTCTTCCACATTTGAACTCTTTCTTTCATCCAACAATTTTTTTTTTCACACTTTCACACCCTCAAACTTATTTTCTTTGTATTGTAGGTAGTGGGGCTATTTTTCATATTTTGAACATTTTCTTCTTTTTTTTTTCTTTCACATCAACGTCACCTTTCCACTTTTTTCAACATTTAGCTCAATTTATATTTCCTAAAACAATATACATGCTTAAGAGTGAGGGTTGCAAAATTGAAAATTTAATTTTAAGGCTAAGCTCAATTATTATGTAGTTAAACAAAGAAAAGGGAAATTAGGCTCAAAAGAGGTATACTAGGGATAAAAATTTAACAAGATTGGCTTTTTAGGCTCAAATGGTCCAAAGATGGCCTAGATCATCTCCCTAACTCAGTATTGCCTAGGATTTCACCTCAATAGAAAATCAAGTAAATTCTAGAATTCATGACATAATCTAAAATTCTCATCAATATAAACCTTCTCTAAATATTCATAATAATTCAAAGTAAAAGATATAGTGCTCAAAATTGTGGAAATCACATCTTAACAATAATACTTAACAAAAAATTTAGCATGAATCCAAACAAAAACCTTATTCACCAAAAGTTAAGAATTTAAGACAACTAGTTATCATCATTGAAAAAAAAATCATTGAAAAAAATTAGCACAACTTTACTCTAGATTCCTAAAATTAAACAAAAATTAAATTCTTTTACCAACTAACCCTAAATTATTTATAAATCTAGATAAACATGCACATAAAATTAAATTTAAAACTTCACAAAATATTCACCATCAGAAAAATAAATTCACCTACTCTTAAAGTAATTTAAAACAAAATAACATAAAATTAAACTAAAATCACTTAAATTAACTACCCAACATGTAATTAAACTTAAACTAGAAAAACACCTAAAATGCTAAAATTCGAACCTAAAATCTCAAAGATCTAACTACTTAAGCCCCCAAAATATGTGAAAATAACTCTCTATAATAGAGTTATCACTAACCCCTAAACCCAAACCAAATTAAAACAAATTTCATAGACCCCAAATTAAAATCAATTAAAGGTTCTTAGAACCGTAAACCCATTTCCATAACTTGATCAACTTTGAATTTAGGGGGTTTGGTAAGAAATTGGGGATTTAGGGGAACTATTTGGTTTAAGATACCCTAAAGAAAATCGTAACCCTAATCCCCAATTGCTTACCACCTTAAATTCAAAGCTAATCAAGTTAGGGAAAAGGTTGCTAGTTTAGGGTTTGAAATTAAGGATTTAAGGTTTGGTAAGAAATTAGAGATTTAGGATTACAATTTTGTTTTAGGTACTTTAAACCAAACCATAACCCTAAATCCCCAACATCTTTTCAAACCTTAAATCCTCAATTTAAAAACTAATCGAGTTTAAGTCTAGGTTTGGGCTTGAGTTTAGGGTTTTGAAATTAAAGATTTCGGGTTTGGTAAGAAATTGGGGATTTAAGGTTATGGTTTGGTTTAGTAAACAAAATTGTAACCCTAAACCCCTAATTTCTTACCAAACTCTAAATCCCCAATTCAAACCTTAAACCCAAGCTCTAATCTTCACCTTAATAGTATCAAGTGAGCTTAAGCACCAATAGAACCCCTCACCCTAAATCCCCAAATCCTAATCAAAACCCTAATCTTAACCTTCACCTTAAATCTCCAAATCCTAATCGGCACCCTAACCCTAACCCTCACCATAGCAACATAAAACCGTAATACTTACCACAATGACAACAAAATTGATGAACTACGATTGATGAACCCTAACCTTCACTCACGATTTGGGTACTCTCGATTTAGGTTGCGATTTAAAGGATTTGAAATAACAAACTAGTTCATGGCTTTTTCGCTGTAGGATAAAGCTTTTAATTAGAAAGGAAGCTTTTAATCATAAGGAAATCTCGAAAAACCCTATGCTATTGGTGTTAAAAAGTGACTAAAGAGATGAGAGAAAAGGATGAACAGAATGATTAAGAATTCCATAACAAGCGATTAGGTTTTTTCATTAAATAAGCATTTTAGTCAATTCAAATATCACGTTAATGTTGTTTACACTTTTAGGGCAAACTATACAATTTGAATACTAATAGACCCACGTGGAATTATGGGCAAAACTTAATTAGGGGTGTTAGTGTATTTTACCCTTTATTTTATAATTAATGATGTGGCATGTTAATAACATGACCATATAACCTTTTTCATCCTCCACATTAGTGCCATGTCAGTGCCATATGGATAAAAAATGACAAGTGGTATTTTGATTAATGGCAATTAGTTAACCATTAGTCATAAGGTCTCATTTGACCAAGAAAAAAGTATAAAGACTCAATTTAACACAATAAAGGACAATGGCTTATTGGAATTTTCTTGAATAATTTAAGGTAACTAGTTACAAAAACAAATGTAAGTCCCAATAAACCATTAAAAAAAGTGTAATGGCAATCCAAACCATAAAGCAAAATAAACCACACACACGGTAGATCATTTGGCATTTTTTTTATCCTTTCTTGAGTTGTTAAATTAGCAATTGATAAATGTTAGTAGGAAACCAATAGATTGAATTTGGCATTTTTAATACTCTTTTGAGTTGGCATTTTTTATTAATTGCTGTGAATAAGCAGTGTGAGTAGTGCAAATACAATGGATTTGCTACAAAATTTTGGCTCAGTTCAATTCATCCATGTAATTTTAGAAGGTATGTGTATGTTTTGCTTATTTGCATATGCTCGAAAATTATGGTTCAATACTTTTGTATACTTATTTGGAGGTGAACCATTGGTTCTTCCTATAAATGAATTTCTTTTGTACCTAGACTTGATATTTTCGTAATTAGGCAGTGTAATTTTGTTTCATTTTGCTTTTTTTAAGCAATAAATTAGTTTGTACATTTTTTTTACAAATGTAATGCTAAACAAAAAATAGTAAAAGTATTCAATATAGTTCCTGTACAACAGAGCTTTGTTCAATATAGTCCATGTACTATAGAATTTTATTCAATTTAGATGATGCACTTTACAATTTTATTCAATATAGCCCTTGTACTCTACAATTTTGTTTAGTTTTGTCTTTATAATGTGGCACAAAGAAATTGACATGGTAAAAAAAATTCAAAATTGTTTTTGGCCTAGCACGTCAATGCCATATCAACATCGTCTGACAAGTTAACACTATCAATGGTCAATTTGCATAGAGTTAAACAGAGGTCTTAATTATACAAAATCTCATAGTAGAGGGACTAAATTGACCAATTTTGAAATAAAGGGACTAAATAGACTAAAAACCTATGAGATAGAGAGCTATAAGGTACTTTGACCATTTTCTTTGCTATTAATTTTCCTCCCTCCTCTTCATTTTTTTTTTCAATTCTTGTTTGTTCTTTGGTCTTATAATCTCAAATATTGTTTGGGTGTTATTGTAAATGAACTATATGTGGTTCACAAATGAACTCTGATTTCTAGAAAATAAATCCTTTCATAATAAAGATTGCTAAGGGAACAATTTTCCCTCTAGCTTCATTATGTCTAAGATATCTTCGTATATGACGCTAAGCTTTATTCAAATGAAAATTGTAGAATTAGTTGATCCTTGCAAAATTTAACTTATGTGGACGCTTCTTTCATCCAAATGTATCTACAAGAAAAGTTTAGTCTTTGTGCTTATGTGCTTAATGTATATCCTCTTGCATCTTCCTTTGTAAATATCCCTTTACCCATGAATAACTATAGAGCTTGGGCATGGTCTGATCAAGTCTCAAAAGGTAATATTTTTGAAGTAATAGATGTGGCAAAAGAATTTAATCTCAAACCCTATGTGCAACCTAATAATGAATGAGTTCATAATTCAGAAATACCTTATATGATCGTAAAATGCCAATCCAAGTATAGATAAAGAGTCATTCTCTATCGAAATGACCCTATACAGTGGCGTGCCAATTTAAGTATAATCAATCAGCCTCACTTGACCTTTCTTCACTTATCAATTTTGTTTCTTTTTTTTTTCATTTCTCATGGTATGATTTCAATGCCAATTAGATAAACTTAAGAGTTGTACTATCCCAACTTTTAATAGAGTTAATATTCATACTTTTGAGTGATTTGCTTACTAAAGATAGTGTATTGAGGGAAGGAAATCTTTTTTTGTATTACTAATTAATCTCAAAGTTCATATTTACATTTGTAAGAAAGGCCTATAAGCAGCAGTAAAGAAGAGAAAGGATCTCGGGCATGTGCTTAAATGTGTGGAAATTGTAAAAAGCATCCTTATTTTGTCCCTTCTTTTACCTCACGTATTTTTCTTTCTTGCTTCGAGTCTATTCATGTCAATCTCAGCTTGGTATCTATGGAATTAACATGGTATTAAAGCAGGCTTCATCTACTCGTCCTTGATTAGAGGATGGTTTGGAGTAATTTGTCATTAATCACTAGCAATTTGAAATCCCTTTTTCTTGTTCAATAGAATCTTGTTCTACATTTCATCTTCGTTCTTGAAATTGAAACCCTAAGATGTCATTTACATCAACAAAAACCTCAATTTCTCACGTGAAAGATCAACATTCACCTTATTATATCCATTACTCCAATCATCATGGATTGGTGCTGATAAATCCTAAACTCTTCAATACAAACTATACAGCTTGGAATTGGTCTTTTCTTTAGGCTCTTTCAATTCGAAACACATCTGGATTTAATAATGGTATTGTAAAACAATCGAAGCCTACATATCAGTTTTTTGCTTATTAAACCAAGTGCAATAATTTAATTGTTGCATTGTTGTTGGAATCTCTAACTCAAAATAGAGCTTCTGTCTTTTGTATCAACTTAGCATATGAAATCTAGGAATCCTTGAAAAAAAGGTTTAGCTAACCGGATGATTCACAAATTAGCAATCTTCAATTTGCTCCTTGTGTTATCACTCAAGACACTAGATCAGTAGTAGCTTATTTTACTGAGTTAAAGACATTGTGGGAAGAATTGTGCATTCCATATTGTGAATGCGGATTATGCAATAATTGCTACAAGAAGTTTGCTGATGTGTATCATAAAGATTGTGTGTTTCATTTCCTTAATGGCTTTACTGAGTCATACTCAACTTTAAGGTCACAAATGCTATTGATGAAACCATTTTTGAGTCTTAACGAAACTTATCATTGGGAGCTTTGAGAAGAGTTGTAGAGGTCACTACTGATGCTATCACAACCCGGTACTCTCCTCGAGCCCGTGACAACCGCCTCGATGTCTCGATAGACATTCATCGCTCGAAATGCCAACCGAAACCTTGCAAGGCTTTTATATCAGTTTTTCTCACCTCCCCTGTGAGCGACAGTTGTTAAATATCATGTTTTGAGAGATTATAAACTATTTCCAAATCAAAACAATAGAAAAATAATTTGTCTCACAGGGGCATTTTGGTCATTTTTCCTCAAAAATTCTGAACCCGACTAAAAATGTAGTATTTGAGTGAAAAGCACATATTTCATGTTCAGAAATAAATTTAGATATCTAAAACATTCCTTTAAAGTGAAATTATAACTATTTGAATATAATAAAAATATTCAATAAAATATTCTATTTTCTTATAAAACAATATTTATAGAGTTACTGGTAAATAATTTTTTTGTAGCGTAAAAGCTCAATAAATTCATACATACTGTAATACATATAACCAAAGTATAAAATTTCATTTACAGTGACACGTGGGCCCAGAACGACCAAAAGTATCAAAAGCGGTAAACCTACAGTTTTTGAGGATGCTAGTCTAACTGTAGCCCTCAACAAAGTGAGCTATCTACCGACTATCCTGAGCCTAAAATGGGTGGAAAGGAGGGTGGTGAGATTATATAATCCCAGTGAGTAAACAAATATCATCTAAAATATCTAAAGCTGAGTAAATGGAGACAGATAAAATAGATTAGCATAAAAATGATTCTCAGCATTTCGAACTCATTTTAATAAGATAAAATAGATTCATCTCACCCAAATAAACAATGAGGCTTATGATTTCCTGAAAAGTTTGGCTCGTGCCAAAATCATTCTCATACTCAGTTACCAAGGATACCTTGGCTGAGGGCTATCCCAACCGAGTCTGCCAAGGCTGTTAAAAAGTCATGTACGCATAAATCATGTTTTTATTTTGAAAACATAGTCGTTCCTTAGCGTTGGCTGAGTTCACCCTCACATGGTGGTTTGGCGTGAAGTGAACTCTAAAGTTTTAACCTCAGGAGTTATCCAACCGCGCCTCTCATATTGAGGTATGAATATAATAGGGTTACCGTGCCCCTCTAATAGGCTAGTCCACGGAACCTGTCCACTGCAACGACCAATTATAACCCACCAATTCAATAAAATTCCATAGCATGACATGGCAATTATTTTATTTTATAGCCTCTCAAGGCAAATCAACAGTTCATACATTTCAACACAAATACCAATTCAACCATTCATGTAAATATTGTCACAAGCCATTCGATTCAAACCATGAATTTACAACACATGAAAATAGTCTCCAATTACTCTATTTTCAAACCATCATTTCATTCAAGAGAATGTTATAAAATCATTTCATTAAATCACATTTTAATTACAAAACACAAAGATTTACCATTTAACTCATTTTTCATAAAATCACAAAATCGGATAAAAACCACTTTAGATAATTAAGATGATAGTAAGGTTACTCACTATTTCGGGAGTCGAATTCCGAGTACTCCAACTCTTGATCCTTGGGTACTAACTCTTTACTTTTGCCAAAAAGCTCACCACCTAGGCATAATGCACAATAAGCCATTTACTACATTTGTGCTAAACTGTTGTAAAACCAATTCAGGCTTTTATACTAATGCATGAAATGGGATGTAAATTGTTCGGATTATCGCCTAAACACGGTGTTCTACACAAATTCAATTGTGTACCTAAATAAAACGGTATTGGCCTAATTCGATCTATCACCCGATTAATTGGCCAATACGTCCAATTCAACTCCAAATAATTCCATTTTTCTCCCAATACTCCAAATCATCAAACACAAATTAAATAACTTGAAATATGGCAAAATCATCCTCACATATTCTCTTGGAAAATTCAGCCATGGTGGGTGCATCAACACTATAATTTTTCAAGCTTGATTCTTACACCATAAATCACTAATTCCTAACCAAATCACTTGAAATAAAATCAAAATCATCATCAATATTCTACATGGAGAATTCGGCCAATGATGGGTGATGGAAGAACATGAATTTTTCTTGCTTGATTTTCATGCTGCACATCACTAACTAACTAAAAACACTAAAATACATTGAAATCTAACCAAATCAACCATCAAAATCTCTTTCTAAGTGTTCGGCCAGAAAGAGATTCATCATGAAATCATGTGATTCAACCATGGAAAATAAGAAAAAATGCTTAAGAAACAAAGATCTCAAGCTTAATTGAAAAATCTTACCTTTTTTTTTCTTGTTTCCTTGAATTTTCACACTTTTCCCTTGAATTTTTCCACCTAGGGTTTTGTTCTTCCTTTTCTTCCTTTGTTCTTGCTTTGGCCGGCCATAATGAAGAGAAATGGGCTGGTTTTGTGCTAATTTATAAGGAAAATAATAAAGAAATAAAAGCTTGACACTTGTCACCTTACCATTGGTCCATTTTTAAATTCTTAACTATTAAGCTTTCTTTCTCCATCACATAAAATCCTTCAATTATCCATGATAATATTGGGTAAAATCCATGTGCTGGACAAGTGTTGGGTGGTGTAAAATTACAATTTTACCCCTGGGCTAGCAAAATGACTATTTTGCCCTTATGCTCGAAAAAATGTCAGAATTAAAATTTTTCACTTCTCAAACTCAAATTATACTCCTAATGATCAATCTTAGTCAAAAATTTCATCCAACACTCACATCTTAACCTCAGGTGGCAAAATAACCATTTTGCCCCTAGGTCATGAAAATTTCAATTTGACTCCAAATCGGTTCTCGAACTCCGAATCACCATTTTAAGTCATTCTGGGGTTTTAAAATTCTCAATTTCATCTTAAAATCTCTATTTGGACTAGTTCGAGGCTTAAATCAACTTAGTTGTACCATTTGGTACATTACCGTCCTTTAACGATTTTTGAGGTACTCAAGTAAGCAAACATGCATTCTTATGTAGGAATGGCATAATAAATGTATTGTAGAGCCAAGCTTGACAAATGCAATCACAACCATTAATTAAACCTTGAAACTTCAACTATGGTAATAACATTAGAAAGCAAGAAAAAAAACACTAACCCGGTCTGTTCCCATTATAATAAAAATGAACATATTAAGGAGAAATGCTACAAGCTCATAGGGTTTCCTAAGGGATTCAAGTTAACTAAATCGAAGGGAAGTTTCAAAAGATGAATGGCTTCTTCTAATAGCACAATTGCTATTGACTATCAAGAATCCACTAAGGGTCACATTGTCAAGCAAGTTTCACAATTTCTCCTATCAAAGGACAAGTTAAAAACTTATTGTCAAGCCCTACTCTATGATATACTTCTCATGTCATTCATGTGCTTGATAGAATGTATGCATAAGTGAATGTATCAAAAAATCGTTAAAAGTCGGTATTGTACCTAGTGGTACAATTAAGTTGATTAAAGCCTCGAACTAGGCCAAATAAAGATTTTACGATGTATTTGAGAGTTATTGAATCTTAGAATGTCTTAATATGATGATTCGAAATTCGAGGATTGATTTGGAGTTAATTCGGGAATTTTCATACTGTAGAGGCAAAATGGTCATTTTGCCACCCAAGGGCAAAATTGGGATGTTGGATGAGATTTTTGATCAAGTTTGACTATTTGGAGCATAATTTGAAATTGTGGAGTGAAAAATTTCAATTTCGACATTTTTCGAGTATAAGAGCAAAACGATCATTTCACGTGTCCNCAAAATTGTAATTTTACACCACCCAACACTTGTCTAGCACATGGATTTTACCCAATATTATCATGGATAATTGAAGGATTTTATGTGGTAGAGAAAGAAAGCTTAATAGTTAAGAATTTAAAAATGGACCAATGGTAAGGTGACAAGTGTCAAGCTTTTATTTCTTTATTATTTTCCTTATAAATTAGCACAAAATCAGCCCATTTCTCATTCTTATGGCCGGCCATAGCAAGAACAAATGAAGAAAAGAAGAACAAAAACCTAGAGTCAAAATTCAAGAGAAAATTTGTGGATTTCAAGGAATCAAGCAAGTAAAGGTAAGATTTTTTTAATTTTAGCTTGTGATCTAGCTTTCTCATGCATTCCTTTTCATTCTCCATGATTGAAATTCAAGTTTTCAAGAGGGAAGCTTTGTTGGCCAAATCTAGAGAGAGAAGTTTTGGTGATGAATTTTGCTAGATTTCATAATATCTTAGTGTTTTTAGTCATTTTGTGATGTTTGGAAGGAAAAACAAGCAAGAAAATCACATGTTCTTCAACCACCCTCATTTGGCCGAATTTTCTATAGGGCATGTTGATGATGGATTTGGTTGTAATTCAAGTTATTTAGCTAGGAATTGATGAATTATGATGTTGGATATCGAAACCGGTTATTGAAAAGTATAGTTCCTTTAAAAAATGGCTTGATGGAAACTGAGAAAATCATAGTAAATGGACTTGGATTTGATTCCTAATGATATATATGGCATGTAAATTCATCTGTTCCTTCTTATTTTAAAACTATTGGATGCAAATGGGTTTATAAAGTGAAAATTAAGGCTGATGGCAATGGTGATAGGTTTAAGGTAAGGTTAGTTGCTAAGGGGTACACTCAAAAAGAGGATTTTGATTATTAAGATACATTTAGTCCAATAGCTAAACAAACCGCTATCAGTACATTTTTAGCATTAGTTGCTGTTCATGGCTCGTTGTTATTACAACTCAACCTAAATAATATTTTTCTTAATTGTGATTTAATTGAGGATGTTTATATAGAGATTTTATAAGGTTATGAGCCTAAAGGGGAATGTCCACCAGCGTGCAAATTAGTTTGTAAACTTCAGAAATTGTTATATGGTCTTAAATAAGCATCCAGATAGTGGAATGCCAAATTTATAGAAACTTTACTACAGTTTGGTTTTGTGCAATTAAAATTGGATTATTCTCTTTTTACTAAAAGATGTTTAAATGGAAACGTTGTTGCATTGTTAGTATATGTTGATGATATTATGGTTGCAAGTTCTTCTATAGATGCTGAGAATGAAGTAAAACAATTCTTGAGATTAAAGTTCAAATTGAAAGACATTGGTGCACCTAATATTTCCTTGGCATAAAGATAGCTAGATCACATGATGGTATTCTACTATGACAAAGAAAATATGCATTAGGCTTGATAGAAGAACATGGTTTATTAGGGAATAAGCTTGCATCCACACCGGTTGAATATAATTACAAGTTAGTTCCTGCTACTAATGAAGATTTGTTGAAAAATAATTCAGGATACAGAAAATTGGTTGGTAAGCTGTTGTACTTGACATTTACTAGGCCGAACATTGTTTATGGAGTACAAATCTTATCACAATTCACGGATAGACCTAGAAATATACATCTGTAAGCAACCTACAGAGTTTTAAAGTACTTAAAGGGGTCACTTGGACAAGGCATATTATTGCCTTCATCTTCTGACATGCAGTTGCAAGCTTATTGTGACAGTGATTGGGTTGGTTGCCCAACAACAAGAAGATCAATGACAAGGTATGCAATATTTCTTGGAAATGCTTTGTTAAGCTGAAAATCAAGGAAACAATCAGTGGTAGCAAAAAGTTCGACAAAGGCTAACATAGAGCAATGTCTACAACCTGTTGTGAAATCATTTAGCTTTTGTCTTTGCTGAAAGGCTATGGAATTAATCACACCAATGCTGTAGTAATATGAAGTGTGATAGTCAGTCAGCTATGAGTATTTGTAAAATTCTCGTTTTCCACGAAAGAAGAAAACATATTGAAATTAATTATCACTTCATCAGAGAGAAAGTGCTAGCTGGAATTATCAAGCGAAGTTATGCGCAAATAGATTTGTAGTTAGCTGATATTTTTACAAAATCTTTGCTGCCAAAACAATTTCAGTTTTTGTTGAACAAGATGAGTGTTTTGAACATACACACTCATCTTGAGGGAGAGTGTAAAGAAAGGCCTATAAGTAGCAGTAAAGAAGAGAAAAGGGCTTGAGCACGTGCTTAATGTGTGCTGATAACTTAACTTCTGTTGAGCATGTAAATATAATTAACTACGGTTAATTGATTGTTAGGGTGTATAGTTAACATAACCACTATAGTTACCTGTAGTATAAATACTTAAACTCAGTTTGGGAAATCGTAGAAAGTATCATCAGTTTTTTCCTCTTTTTATCTCACGTATTTTTCTTTCGTATTTCAACTCTTGTCATGCCAATCTTAACTTGGTGTCTATGGAATTAACAACATGCCTTATGTTGGTAATGATTCCTCTCAAGAAAAAAAAAAAAAAAAAAAGGATGTGAATGAAGAAGAAGATGAAGAAAGAACTACAGCCCTATCCCTTCTCTTAGTTGAGAGGAGAAGAATGCACCAAGGAAAGCACAATCTCCATGTCTGCTTCCCTTTTTCCTTAGTGTTTGCACAGAAAAGCTTCGCAAATGGAAACTCAAAAGTATGCATAAAATACATTATTCCAAGATTCGGTGTGATCATCTGGTAGATAAATATTGTAGCTTCCTTGGAACCCCACACCAAGTAATTCTTTAAATAAACAAATAGAAAGCAGCTTTTTAGGGTCAAGTTTGGTCCCCTGGTCGGTTATATATTCAAATTAATGTTGTTTTTTTTTATTTTTGTAAGGGATGGATGGTCTTTCCCAATGTTCAAAAGTGCATGCCTCTAAATCATATATATACTTAAAGCGGGCGTATGCCTATATATGTATTAGCTACATTTATTTGTTTAACTCAAATAGGTGCACACATGAGAGAGAAATTGGGCGTTGAAAGCATTAATAATCATGAAATTGCCTCAATATTATTCAAAAAGTAAACCCTACCGGCCACTTAATTGTTTGAGTCAACACAAAGACTTGGCTCATTATTATATCATTCAGATACAATGTGCTAAATGGTTGAAAGTCGAACATAGAAAAATAAAATAATGACATAATATAAATTTTATAAGTAAAGGTTTAATATCTCATAGTTGGATTGACAATGGACAAAAAAAATAAAAGGGAAAGAAAGCCTTAGCCTTAGTTTTTGGAATTAAAGTTGATATAGCCATATCTACTATTTGGGCTGTGCAAGTCTAATTGCATGCTGTGAAAGAGGCAAATGGAAGAGGTGCCAAAGCCGGCGATCACGGCAACAGCAAGTTTCAATGTTTGCCACTTTGGATATGAATTATCAAAATGTGTCGCGCAACAGAGACACCATTTGATTCTATCAAACATTTTTGTATTTCTAAACTATACCCACTTAATTTGCAAGTGAGACCAAATATAGCTGTAGCTCTCATTCTCCGCGTATTGCCCACTATATTCCTTTTCCCTTATTATTCTAAACTTAAGTATAATGCTAGCTTCTTCATGAAATATATTTCATGTGTGCTTGCTGCATAGGGAGAATTTATGTAGTTGATCAGGACGTGGACCCTTTGTGACTGCTTGGAGGACATTGTGAAGCTAGGCTTGGGGATATACCTGGTGTTACAAACTGTAGACTTAGTACATAAAGGATGTTTAATTTGATGCCATTGGATTTGTACAAAATACTTGCTTAAACCCACAATGCATTACAGTAAATGACTAAATTGCTTAAACTCTTGTACAAAACACTTAAATGCATAATTCACTTCTTTTTTTTTATAAGACATATATATTTCATTAATGAATGAACAATAGATTACATCAATGTCAATGGCAAATGAATAATTTGTTTTTCCTCTGCCAATAATGGAAGCAAACGCATATTTGACTTGAAGAAAGAAAGAAAGAAGAGAGAATTTAAGGTTATATAAGATGGATTAATATTTGATACACTGATCAAATCTTAATACCTCATCTTTCAAAAGAAAACTCTTAATACCTCATTAATGAGGTCACAGTGTCTTATTTGTTCTTTCAAGATTTGGTGACCTGACAATGTATAGAAACTATACACAGTATCAATGCATCAAATATTAACCCATATAAAATATAAGTGTACAAGTACATATGTGAGCTGGTTTATCTCGTTGATATGCTAGACATTTGCAGAATATATAGCTTGTATTAGCTAGGTAGAATAAGATGTCACAAAGAAAAGGAACGTTATAGAACTTATGATGAATGATCCATTGGGTTTAGGATGGCAGAAGGAACACAGAAAAACACATGCATCTCCCCTGTGCACTTAGTTAATGGCGCAGCCCATCAAATTGAGAACTTTTCAGTCCTGTAATCTTACAGCTTCGTTGTATCCTCATTATCAAGAAAAAGCTAAGTGGATCTAGCAATTGGACTCTTATAATCCTAGGTTCCATGCTTCCACAATTGGTCGGGAAATACATAAACTTTGAAACCTTTGCCCATGCTAGACAGAAAGAATATGAAAAAGAAAAGGGAACCGTATATGTCTGACTTTGGGGAAATTGAAACTGAGAATGCAATTTCCAAAGCTATTTTTATGACTCAATTCATTAAGAGGAACACAAGGGAATGGAATTCTTACTTCACTTTACGATTAACTAAGGCCTATGACCCACATTCCGGCCAAAATAATCATGATATACGAATGAACAGTTTTTGGCTTTCGTGTACTCTTCATGGCAGCGGAACCATCAATATCTAGATTCTAGCGCTTGGGAAGATCCAGAGCTATTCTACTTACTATTGCTATTAACTCATTGTGCAAGCTGACTTGCTTGGCTCAGTTTGAGCACAATCATGTAATGGATGGGACATGCCACTACTGCTTAGTCAACTTGGCGAGGAGAGCCAAGACTAACAATAAGATTATAAATATGAGGGTAACCCACATTGGAATATTGTCTCCAAATTGCAAAAGAAAGGCTCTGGAAAGGACGCTGTCAAGTGATTGTCTTGAATAATAGACACCATATATTTACATTTGGAGAGGATATATAATATATAATATATATATTTTATATATATATATATATAGAGAGAGAGAGAGAGAGAGAGAGAGGGAAGACAAGAATGAAATTCAAAGGAGATTCCATGTCTGGTGTTATGGAGTTATCTGTTGATTGGAGAGGCAGACCCTGCAAGGCTAACAAGCATGGTGGAATGACTGCTGCTGTATTCGTCCTTGGTCTCTTCCTCTCTTTTCCTCTCTCTCCGGTGCATATAGTTACATTCGTGTGCTTGAGCTGGCACCTATGTCTTGTTGCTCTCTTAATCTTTGCTCGTGTGAAATTGCAAGATAGACAAGTCTTGCCATTTGAATGCACCATATCTCACAAACAATTTCCTTTTCATTTCTTTTGAACTGTTGCCTCTTTCTCGAAGCAGATTTAGCAAGACAGTTTGACCATACTGGCTGTTTAGTTTACATAAGATTGCTAATCATCTTCTTAGTTCAGTTTTAGTGTAATTACTTTCAGTAGGGAAGTGAAGAGTGGATACTCATACTATTGTCCTAATTTAACGGTGGAATTCCCATACTTTTTTCTTTTATGCTTATGTGGAATTTCTTACGAATGGAAATTTTTATGTTCCTGGTGGTTGATTTCAGGTCTTCAAGCATTCGAGATGATGGCAATTGCTGCTGTTGGGAACAATCTAATAACTTATGTTTTCAATGAGATGCATTTTCCTTTATCCAAGTCTGCCAACATAGTCACCAACTTCATAGGCACTGTGTTCCTCCTCTCACTAGTTGGTGGGTTCCTCTCAGATTCGTATCTTGGGAGCTTCTGGACCATGTTAATTTTTGGATTTGTGGAGCTCTCTGTAAGTGCTGTTTCTCTCTGACACGCTCCGTTTCAGAGAATTTTTGTATTTTTGTATTTGCTCGATCTTTCGTAATCTCAGCACTATCTTGAATTTGGCTACTCTAGGTTCTTGTCTTTGTTGAGATCCCAGCTAATCCATATCAAATTTTGCAAGCTGGTCTTAATACAGCAGTTTAATCTTTATCTCTGAAGATTAAAGAAAAAGTTTCATATTATTAATATGCCTTTGCTCTCCATAAATAAGCTACAAGGTGATGGTTTTATTCTACAGACCATTGTTTTCCAGCATTGTTTAGTTGGACAGAAGCCTGCTGGCTTGGCATGTTTAATTTCTTATGCCAAACTATGACAATGTTTGCAGGGTTTTATATTACTTTGTATTCAAGCACATCTTCCACAACTGAGGCCGCCCCATTGTGATATGGTCTCTGATGGAGAAAATTGTCTGGAGGCAAAGGGCTCTAAGGCCTTGATATTCTTTCTTGCACTCTACGTGGTGGCTTTAGGAAGTGGATGCCTCAAACCCAACATCGTATCTCTTGGTGCTGACCAGTTCAGAAGGGGAGACACGGAGCAATCCAGGAGGCTCTCAACTTACTTCAATATTGCATACTTTGCTTTTTGCATGGGAGAGCTAATTGCACTCACTCTTCTCGTTTGGGTCCAAACTCATTCCGGAATGGATGTTGGATTTGGCGTCTCAGCTGCTGCTATGGCAATGGGAATGATCAGCTTGATTTCGGGTACGCTTCTTTATAGAAACAAGCCACCAAGAGGAAGTATCTTCACTCCAATTGCTCAGGTGCGTTCTTCTTTTTAGAGAGAGCTTAATTTACAACGATCCAGTCTTTTCCTGTACACTAGCTTTTGGGTTCTAGCGAGGTTCTTCATCTCCAGGCTCGTTAAGCAACAAAGTTTGCTTTAGTTTTATCCTTAAAGCTAAAAATTTTCTCTTTATTATGCCCAGATGAACCTCTCTGTTTCTTAATGCCTATTAAAAATAATAAAGGAAAAGAAAGAAACTTTAAACTTTCTATTTGTACTTTTAACATAGCTAATGGTATGAAATCTTCTGTTTTTTTTTTTTATGTATAAACGATATTACCCACCTGATTTGAAATTCATGAGTAATGGTCGTGGCTCTGCTTTCTTCTGATTCATTTTAGGACAGTCCAAAGTAGTTGTTTCAATTTATTTTATGTTTGGACGGCTAATTTATTTTTTTTTTTTATCAACAATTTGCATGTATTTAAAGGACAAACTGTTTGATGTGAACATAGTATAGTGACGTCTGATTCATTGTATTATCAGGAATTTAGATTTCTGAATATTGCATCTATGACTATATACAAAGTGTTAGCCTTTTCAGGTTCCTGCTATAATTAATCTTCCTTTGCTCTTTTGTTTGCTTTCTTCCTTTAACAGGTTTTTGTGGCTGCAATAACAAAAAGAAAGCAAATCTGCCCTTCAAATGTACAGATGCTCCATGGAAGCCAAAACCAGGTTCCTGCTACGTCGGCCAATGTCAGCAACCTTCTTCATACTGAAAAGTTCAGGTGAGGTCGGGTAGAAATAGGATGATGCTAAAAGAGAAACAGTGGACCTCAAACTTTACTACATATAATTTGAAACCACCAGAAACATCACAACCCTGAGGTGTCTGCATCTTGTCCTGTTTTGATCAGGACTGCTGTCATATTTGTAACCATGCATCTCCCTGTACAAAATCGAGCTTAAGTTAAATTTGGGTTATGATTCTAATGATTCTCACCGTATTCATATTGTAGATTCCTTGACAAGGCATGTATCAAAATCCAGGATGGAGAAAAAGAGAGTCCATGGAGACTATGCACCGTGACCCAAGTGGAGCAAGTGAAGATAATCATCTCGGTTGTTCCTATATTTGCCTGCACCATAATTTTCAACACCATTTTGGCGCAGCTCCAAACATTTTCAGTCCAACAAGGGAGCGCTATGAATACCCAGATTGCCAAAGGCTTCAAAATTCCACCAGCTTCCCTGCAATCTATTCCTTACATCATGCTTATTTTTGTTGTCCCACTATATGAAACAGTCTTCGTGCCAGTTGCTAGAAAAGTCACTGGAAGGAGTTCTGGAATCACTCCTTTACAAAGGGTTGGGATTGGGCTATTTATCGCAACATTCTCAATGGTTGCAGCTGCCCTGGTGGAGAAAAAAAGAAGAATCTCCGACGAAACTGTGTCCATCTTTTGGATTGCTCCGCAATTTCTTATCTTTGGGCTATCAGAAATGTTCACCGCAGTAGGTCTCATAGAATTCTTCTATAAACAGTCCTTGGAGGGGATGCAATCATTTTTAACGGCCATGACTTACTGCTCCTACTCCTTTGGGTTCTATCTTAGCTCCATACTTGTTTCCCTTGTGAACAGAATTACATCCGCTTCCTCTCACAGTGGCTGGCTCAGTGACAATGACCTCAACAAGGATAGGCTGGACTTTTTCTATTGGATGTTAGCTGGCCTTAGCCTCGTCAACTTTTTCAATTATCTTTTCTGGTCTTCATATTATTCTGACAACCCATCTCTGTCACCACCTCGGCAAAATGATGAGTCTCCAGAACAAGACCTCGAAAACCGAGGCAGGGAAACTTTGAAGCATATGAATGGATGCAGCTGGAAGTAGCCGTGTACCTTAGAATAAGATTGTCCTTGTACTAATTTTGTTTCTAGGTTACGTATCTGTTTCTCGTGCATTAAACAAAATCAAACCCCATTTGATTACTAAAATATAGTCTTAGACTCAACTAAACTAATGCACCTATCTTGTACATATGCTAGCTACTGAGTGTTTAACTGATGCTCACTTTTCTCCCCAGAGATGTAACATAAGCTCAAGACTGATCCCATTGACCAATGCTCCTTTTGTTGATCATATGCGGAAGGAGGGAGGACCTGACCTCCGCTCTCATTACCTTTATGGTGGAAAAGGTAGGTGTGAGTGGTGGGGTGGGGTTTGTGCACTGCGCGTTAGATAGATAATAGTTTTTCATTGCCAGCCATATCTAATCTATTGTGATGGGATTCACCATTTACAAGCATAATGCTAAGGTTACTTTTTAGTTCTTGTGTGGGATAACAGGTTAAAAGGGGAACCAATATATATGTTTTTTCCCTGGTTCTGTCACTTTTGCTAATCACAATCAAACATATATGTCCCTTACCTATGTTTTGTACTGGAATTAGGCCTGTCTCGGGAGCTATCCTACTGGCAGAAGTGGGTATGAGAAAGTGATTTCTTTTCATATATATATATATATATCAATATGTGCTCTGTGTTTGTGTGCTTGCTAAAAAGACAATAGACATGGTCCCTCGAGCAACAACCTTTACCGGCAAACTTGGCCCAATGCATTAATGCTATAACCTTAAGTCCACAACTAAATCATGGCTTAAGCACTAAGCTCATCCCATTACACACTACCTAATTCATAATTGTACAATCGTTTGTCCACAAATTTCCTTCACGGTTTGATTACTCATCACTTCATTATTTCTTTCCCATAATCAAAATAATAAAGTTTTAGAAGTTGTCCAACTAATATGATATGATACTTTTTATAAATTAATAATTTTAATTAAATAATATTTTTAATCGATTTTGACTTGAAACTAACATGGTAAATTAATAATTTATTAAATTTAAAAGATAATATATCAAAAAAAACATATAAATCTCACTTGATATATAAATTAATAATCTATTTGNACTAACATGGTAAATTAATAATTTATTAAATTTAAAAGATAATATATCAAAAAAAACATATAAATCTCACTTGATATATAAACTAATAATCTCCTATACATCAAAATTTTATATATATATACATGATTCAATTAAAAGTCTTTGTAACATGATTCTAATATTATTTGTTTTTTCTTGAAATTGATGTTTCCTTAGATCCCATCTCTAACTTTTCTTAATACATTAAAAAATTTTAATATAATATTCTCGTATTACAAGAGAAAATTAGGTAATGTGATTGTTACTTTGAGTGCATCTTTGCGCGAGACATGCTCCAATACAAAATTATTGTCGTCAACTTCATCTTCTTTGATCATTTCCATAACGTTCTCAATAATTTACTCATAACAAATAATGATATTATTAATTTATCTATTAAATAATATCTCGATTAACTAATAAATTTTCATAATTTCAAAAATATTAATTTATATAGATTTTACTAAATATTAAATTTTTGCTTTCAATTTATACATCCATGTCAATGATAAAAGATCCATTGGTACAGGGACAAATGCCTATTTCGATGGTAGGAGTTTCTTTTCAAAATAATTAGGTCTATATCAACAAGGCTTGTACCAACCGTTTTTCAAATGTGGTAATAAATTTTTTAACTGTCAATAAAGGTGTCTATATAGTAAGGGATTTAAAGCTTAAACTAACAGACTTTAGACCATCAATTAATGGAACCTTTTGTTTATTGTAGGGCTTGTTAAACACCAATAATTGTTTAGTGAAAAATGCAATCCCGTGGCCCAACTTCATTATTTTCAAGAAGTATTTATCAATTATCATTTTGTAATCTTTTTGCACAAGCGTAACAAAATGGCATTGGTATAACCTTGGTAAAAGAACACAATAAAATTTCACCACATAGAGCACGTGCAGATTTCCTATAATTCAGTGACTTTGTGATCAGCTAGCGCCTCACATCTTGCATTTGCAACCCATTTGGAGCAAGGATTAGATGATTTTAAAAATTCGCAGGTTAAAACAATATGCATGCCGAATCAGAATTTCATGTGATTATATATAGATTATGTATAACACGAAGCTTAATTTGGTTCATGAGTTATGGACTTGGATATGGGTTGAAACTGATGATCCTTCAATAGATGAAGCAGCTAGGTGCTGCGTTGAGGTATCAGCGGCTACTTGATGCAGCTGTAGTTGTGGAGGTGGCACATTCTGTTGATGCGGCTGCTGCTGCTGCTGCTCGGTGAGGCTGTCTGGGATTGGAGTGTGTAGTTTGGTGGCGGGAATAACAGACACACAACCTCTACAGAGAGGGCAGGTTGAGTTGGAGTGCAGCCAATGATGCATGCATTCAACATGAAACACATGTCTGCATGATGGGACTTGGAGCAACTCCTCTTTCATCTCAAATTCACCCAAGCAAACGCTACATCTGTCAATCATTTGAGAAAGTCAAGGATAGTGTTTCCAAAGGAATCCAAGTAATGCCAGGATCTGATACCCTTAACGTTATAGCAAGATCGGGGATGCAGTGCAGGGCATATGAATGGTTCAATTTCATTTGTTAAAAAATTGGAGAAAATAAATAATTAAAACCAGTATAATAGAGATTCTGCGGCCCAGTGACTTGCAATCTCATCCAGACCGACCACTTTAAAGGAAAGAGTGGGGGGCTTGATTGAGATTCTGGTGAATGTTGAAAAAAAAATAATGAAGGGGCAGCTGGCTTAATTATAAGGGGGAGGGGAGGGGAGTTTCAAAATTATGTCTCTATCCAAGGCTTTTGCTTAGTGTTTACTCCACCTTATTGATGGTCAATTTTAGGGCTGATGGCATGTACAACACTGTAATACCTAAAAGTAGAGACCCCAAATCTGCTGCCTTTTTTTGACTCGGGTTGTTTTCAGGTTCCAATTCATTTCAGTTTTTATTGGGTTCAAGTGAGTCGCAAATCATTTTGACATCATATGACTTGGATAAATTCGAATGTAATAAATAATTTTATTCTTTTTCTTATACATGTCGAGTCAATATTATTCATCACTTTAACAAATTAAAAATAAAAATGTGATAATAATTTTAAAATTTTAAAAATTATAAATATTTGTATAAATATAAACAATACTAAAATTTCATCAATATGCTATTAGTCTTTACACTTTTATAAAAAAAAGTGAATTTAATTTTTTATATTTTTTTTAATTTGTTAATTTTGGTTCAAACTCTAATACTATTAAGTATATTGATATGATGTTTTTACCAAATTGACATAACATTGATTGAAATGATAATGAAATTTTCTTATTAATGTGACGCTAACTATCACTCTTTGATTCCCCATTCTCACTCTTTGATTCTTCCTCTTTCAGTCTTTTCCTTGTCTTTAATTCTCGATTCTTCTTAGTCCAATTCAATTGTTAAATTTTTCTTCTCTCTCCCTTAAATTTGCATAATCTAGATTAATTTAATATTAGGGAGTTTTGGGATCCTTAATTTGAGTGTTTTGTCTATTGCTAGTTATGTCAACAAATATCACATCAATTTTCTCGTCACATCAACAAGTGCCACATCATCATTAATTCAATGTTTATCCAACCAATACTACATTAGCACGACAAATATCATTTCCACACATACTTAATACCACATCAATAGAAAAATATCACGTAATCTCAATTAATATCATATTAATTTAATCAAAATATCGTATCCACAAATTTTAATAATGAAATTTTAATAGTGTTAGGTTTTTTATTGAAATTAACAAATTGAAAAAATAAAATAAAATTTAATCCTTACAAATTATTATGTAAAGACTAAATCCACATCTTTATTAGAATGTAATTACAAATTGCAGAATTTGACCTTTATGTATACTATACACACAGTATCAATATTTTAGGGTGTCTTTTATTTTATCCTTTTAGTCATTATAACTTTTTAATAATATTTCAACTTTCCAATAATTTCTTCTTACATCACTAAGACTATAAAGAATACTAATTATCGCTTATAAAAATATATCATTTAACAGGTCAATGAATTACCCTAACATTAATACCGGAAATTTTAAGACTCCAAAATCATGATATTTAAAACTAATCTATATAATATTGTTCTAATTTTAACATTGACCATTTTTTCAATTTGGAAGTAATGAAGAATAAAGGTATATTGGCTTAACATGATTACTTTAATTGATCAATTAATCTGCATAACATGAATTGAAATTTAAAATTTAAATATTCAACATTAAAAAAGGTTGAAAATATATTATTTATACAATTATTTATTAATTATAAACAATATTATTTTTAAAATTAAAAGAGTTTATCATTTATTCATTTACTTATTTTAAAAAATAATTTAATTACAATTTAGATGTTTTCGAGTTGCAAATTCGAGTTGAGTTCGAATCAGATCGATCTCTTTATATTTCGAGGTTTGGACTTTCTTCAATCAAATTTGGAATCAATTTAAACAGATTTTCAAGTTGAATGAGATTTTAGCACCTCTGCTCAAATTGGCATGGTGCAGGGCAGGATGAATTGCTTGTAGACCACAGTGATTGCACAATAAATGATAAAATTGTTAAAAAGTTGTTTGGAGTAGTAGCTAGTTATAGAGTTCCAATTGAGAACTTACTTGGAATCCCTTGTACTTAATTCTTCATCAAATAAGACTGTTGGCAGCTTGTCTGTCAGCTCCTTTTTCAAACTCAGTTGACATGGCTGCGGTCAATACATATGATGCCAAGCGAACAGATTATCAGATGCAGGTTATGCAACAACAAGCTATTATTTAAGTTTCAATTTCAAGCATGGAGTAGTCATTAGAATAGGAGAGGAGACTTACTGAGGGGAGATATGGAGTAGCCTGGTTAAAAGTGGTTGGAATCAGTGGGCGAGGGTATGAGGGAGTGGAAGCTCTTCTCTTGAGGTAAAACAAGTAAAACAAGAGAAAGAGAATGACTGAGAAGAGGATAGGGATTGAGAATATGAATGCCTGGTAGAGTTTAAGTTGAAGTGCTTGAGGATAGAGGTGAGGAGGAGTTGGAGATGGAGTATGAGGCAGACCCATCACCACCAGTCCTCAAAATTCTAATGCAATGGATGCCAAATTAGAGAGAGGGAGAAGTGGCCAGGTATATATGCAGGTATAAGAGGAAAGGAGGGACAGGGAGCATATGATACAAAGGGCAAAGAGAAATATCAAGTAAAAAGAGGTTTTAAGATCAAATATAAAATGATGGTATTTATACTCCCTTTTCTAGTGATGGAACAAGCCCATGACTGTCCACTAACAAAGGAGGTCGGGACTTGTCTCTCATCTTCTAATTAGTCTAGGCATCAATACCAAGTTCAAAAGAAATGCTGAAGTAGTCTATTACTTAAAGGATAAATTAAATGATTGGTTTTGTAAAATCAACCCTCAAACTTTTGATTAATTTCCTACTTCAACCTGTGTTCTTAATCAAGTTGAAAATTAAGGCCATGGAGCTCCACTTTATCAGTGGGTTTGCCATTCTCTATTATGGTTTTCGTTTTTAGCTTGTTTTTCACACTTGTTTACCTTGCTCTTTGCTCATGGTTTCTTCACTTATCATCTATGACTATGCAAGGTGGTGGATCAAATTACTCATTCTCCTCCTTGTTCGCTTTTTATGATGAAGCATCTCCACTGTAATATAGCTATGGTTAGTTTGAAGTACCCTTTCACAAGATATGAATTCCTACTATCATCCAAGTTGACAAGACTATAATTTAATTTGCTAGAAACTCTGCATGCAATGCATTCTCTAGTAGACATTTAAACACAACCCTAAAGCCAAATATAAATTGAAAGAAAGGATTTGATTGAGTTGAGCGTTGAGAGGAGGCCCACATTCAGCTTTTGATAACATTAATTTTATGTCACTTTGCTTGGTGGGGGTGCCTACAGGCTGCAGGATTTGTCATGATGAAGATACCTCTCATATCTCTCACACAAAGTGGGAATATAGAGATAAGATCCGGAGCTATATCAAAAAAATATTAAAATAAATAAAAGTAAAACAAGCCCAGTGTGGGTGTAGATGTTCCTCTCTTCCTTTAACACAATTAAAATGCGCTCAGTCTTATTCCTAGTATAGTAATGCACAGCCGGCACATTGGCAGTGGCAGGAGCGGCAGCACCTGTTACTGAAAAAGCTGATATCCGTTCATTATTTAGATGATGACTTTGACTAAAATCTTATCTTCAATACATCTACTTGTACTAGTTTAATTGTTCATTACAATTGCCCAAACTATTACCCATTGCCCACAATCACTTCAAAGATTTTCTTCTTTCAATTTCTATCAATATTTGGGATATTTTCATTTCACTTCACTTCAATAAAATTATTTTTTGATAAAATGTACGATACTATCAATTTTCTAGTAATCATATATCCATCAAATTTTTATACTTATATATTTTATTTAATTTAATTTTTGTATTTAAAATTGAAGTAATTTAATTTTTTTATTTTTGAAATTACTTTAATTTAATATCTCTATCTAATGACATCTAATTTTATTGTTAAACGAGATGATGTCAACGTTGACGTTGCTTTTACGTGACACATTTTAATGACGTAATACTAATATGATGATGTGGCATGCCACGTGACATAGATATGATGACGTGACAGTGTCACATAATAAAAATATGATGACATAACACTAACATGTTTACGTGTTAGTACCACGTGACAAATCAAAAAAATTTTTTAAAAAAATTTGTCACTTTATAAGGATTAAATTGAACAAAATTAAAATGTTGAGAGACTAAATTAAAAAAATATTTGAAACATACAAATATTTAAGTAGATAATAAATATTCTTATTAATAAACTAAATATTTAAATGTAAAAGATTTATGGTGTTAAAAAATATATATTTTTAATTTTTTAATTCTAGCATATGTCAATTAATATATCTTCTTTGCAAAAATTAAATTTGAATTCTCCTTCTATAAAAAAGAATTTTACAAAAATTTCATACTTAAAGTCAAATTTAGATGAATAACTTGCATAATATTGAAATAAATTAATATAAAAAACTAAATAAATTCTTTTTTTATTTATAATAGTATAAAAATTTAAAATTTATTTGACTTAGTTTTCAATTTCATCCCTCAACATCTCAATTTTATTCAATTTAGTCTATATACTATATATTTTTATTCAATTTAATCTTTATGACGTGACACAAATTTTTTTGAAAATTTTTTGATCTGCCACGTGGCACCAACACGTCAACATGTCAATGCCACACAATATTACCACATCATCATATGAGTGCCACGTGGCATTGCTTATTGACTCGAGGAGTTTTTGATAATAACATAATATTCCCTTTTATTAATATTTAACTATACTACTTGAGTGTGCAGGATCAAAATGTATATCACTTAATAAAATAATCACTTGAAAGCAAATATCAAAACTCATCAAAATAAGAGATCACAAAATGAGTTACAGAAGCCTCTTAGTCGATTAAACAAGAGAGTTAGTCAGTTAAAATCCAAAAGTGAAGATCTAAAAAGAAAGGAATCAAATTTGTGAAATATAATTTAAGAAGTCTTAGTGACCAATATATCCCATGGCTATTTAAGAGTAAAGGAAGATCAACATTACCAAGCTAAGAGAAGAATCAATCAAACAAAGAAAAGTTAGTGAAGTTGGCTACTCCAAAAACAATAAGCTCTTAATCAGTTAAAATCTTTCTTAACCGATTAACAAAGTAAAACAGATTGCGAGACATATAAGACTTAACTAACTAAGAAGTATGGCTAGCTAGTTAAAAGCTTACTGTCAAAAATTTGAATTTGAATGTCTGAAGACAAACTAACGGCTAGAAAAGATTTTAAACTATTTCCAATGGTCTGAAGCTATCAACATCCATCAAAGCTGATTTTTCAAGTATAAAAGACATCTCCAACAACTAAGAAGAAAATTAGATGCTACCAAGAACAAAAAAGAACCAAGAATAGCAAAAATCCTTTCACTTCTTGTATTTCACTCTAATCTTTGTAATAGAGATTAACACTTCATCTTGTACCATTTAGATCAACTTAGTGATCGTAGGTACATCTTCATATTTGTATTTCTTGATTACTTAGAGTGTGTGAGGCACTCTAAGAGGTTGATCAAGCTTGGAATAACTTAGTTGTTGTTATATGTTCTAACTTAACCTTAGAAAAGTTAGTTTTTGATTTTGGTTGATCCCGTGGAAAATCATTGTTAAAGGTTATGACTAAGGTTGTGAAAAGCCATTGTAAAAGCTTGGTGGCAGCTTGAGAATTCCACCAATTTTAGTAAATCAATTTAAAAATCCTTGATCGAAAGATCAAAATAGTGGATGTAGGTCAAGGAGACTGAACCACTATAAATTGTTGAGCATTGTCTACTCTACTTCATCTCTTTGTTACTCCTTTAACAACCTTCAAACTCTTCTCATCAACTCCCTTTACAAGCTCGTAACTATGAACCAATTTCTAATGACATTCAAAAAGTGTTATTCACCCCCCTCTAGCACACTCTTTGGGACCAACAAGTGGCATCAAAGCCATACCCTCTTTGTTTAAGGCTTAACATCCTTAGAGAAGATCCAAATGGCTTTACAAAAATCTATTGCTGCTGAAAAATAATCTACAAACAGACCACCTCTGTTTGATGGATCGAATGACCTTATTGGAGTACTAGAATATTAATATACATAAGAGCTATTGATTATGAAATGCCGGATGTCATCACTGATGGACTTTACATTCCTTCTACCATTAATGTCCTGGCCATTGAAAGAATTCCTAAATTGAGAGCAAAATGGACTGAAGTTGAAACAAAAAAGGTCCAAACGAATTACAAGGCAATAAATACTCTACATTGTGCCTTGACTCCCACTGAATTTAACAAAGTGTCAAGTCGCATCACTGCCAAGCAAGTTTGGGACAAACTTAAAATTATTCATGAAGAAACTTCACAAGTTAAAGAGTCTAAAATATTTCTCTTAACCCACAACTAGGAAATGTTCAAAATGAAAGCAAATGAAGATATCACCAGCATGTTTGATAGGTTCACTAACATCACTCACAAGCTTAGTCAAATAGGTAAGCCAATTCCTGAACACGAACTTATCAAAAGACTTCTCAAAAACTTACCTAAGAATTGGAAGCCCAAAGTGACTGCTATTCAAAAGGTTAAGGATTTGAATGCTATCACTCTTGATGAAATCTGCAGCTCTTTTCTCACTCATGAGTTGGAGCTTAAAGAAGAGGAAAAAGAAGACAAAAAAGAAGCCAAAGAAAGGAAAAAAAGCATTACTCTGAGAGTAAGCACTCTTGAGAAGAGTTAGAGAATCTATCATGTGAAGATGATGAAGAGCTGGCCCTGGTAGCAAAAAGATTCAAAAAACTTATGGGACAAAGAGATAGAAGACTTACTCAGAAAAGCTATAGAAGATATCAATGTTATTCATGGAAAGTCAAAAACAAAAATGAATCTAACAAAAATAAAACATTATATGTTTGGAATGCAAGAAACTTGGACACCTCAGATCGGAATGCCCATTGCTCAAGGAGGAAACTCATAAGAAAAACAAAAAATCAAAAAAAGCTAAGATGGCTGTAACCTAGTCTGACAATGATATATCAAGTTTAGAAGTTGATGAAGAGAAAATGGAAGAGAGAGCAAACTTCTGCCTGATGGCCAAAGATGATAAACCTAAGGTATCTTCTACTACTTATGATATTTCAATTGATGAATTACAAGAATAATATAAATGTTTATATGATGAATTTGAAAAACTTGCACTCAAATATATGAGTCTAAAGAAAAAAAGAAGACTATATCACTTGAGAATGAACTAGAAAAGTTAAGATATGATTTCAACTTTGTTTTTAAACAAAGCAATATTCTTCAAATTAAAATAAAACATTCAAAAACAAACTTTGAACTTTTGAAATTGGAACTTGAAAACAGAAATGAGGCATTGCAAAAGGCAATTGATGAAAACATTGCTCTTAAAGTCATAATAAGAGAAACCTTAAGAAGAAATACAACCTTTAAAAGAAATTCTCATGGTTTCTCATCAAAATGTTATATGTGTGGCAAAACAAGTCATCTTTCTTATAAATGTCATAAAAGAAAAACCACTCAAAGAACAAAACTGATTTGGGTACCAAAAGGCTTTCATGTATCAACTAACTTTCAAGAACCCATCAAGATATGTGTACCTATTAAGAAAGACTAAAACCTTGTTTTGTAAATTGAGCTAAACCAAGAAGACAGATGTTTAAAAGCTCAACTAAAGCAAAAGCAAACATGGTACATGGACAATGGTTGCTCAAGGCATATATCAGGAAATGAAATGCTGTTTACTCAATTGGATAAGAAAAAAGGTGGTACAGTATCATTCGGTGATGATTCAAAAAGTAGAATTCATGGAATAGGAACCATTGGTAAAAATTATCATGCTCAAATTTTTCATGTTCTGTTTGTTAAAGGCTTAAAGCATAATCTATTAAGTATTAGTCAATTGTGTGACAAAGGCTTTAAAGTATGCTTTGATTCACTTAAATGTGAAGTTATAGATATTAGCACCAACAAAATTGCATTTATAGGAAAAAGAATAAAAAATATGTAAGTTGTTTTTCTTGAAGATCTTGAACTAGATTGTGAGACATGTCTCATGGTAAATGATGAGAATGACTGCTGGTTATGCCATCGAAGACTTAGACATACAAACATGCATACCATTTCAAAATTGATGAGAAAAAATCTAGTTATTGGACTTCTTAAAATTAAATTTGAAAATAATCAAATTTATGATGTATGCCAACTTGAAAAACAAGTTAGAGCATCATTCAAAACTAAACAGATCATCTCAATCTCTAGACCTCTTGAAATGTTACATATAGACCTATTTGGTCCAATTAACATAACAAGTTTAAAAGGTAAATCGTATGGTTTTATTATAGTCAATGACTATTCTAAATATATTTGAGTCTACTTCCTTGCTTACAAAAATGATGCACGTCACTGTAAAAGAGTTTAAAATGAAAAAAGACTCCTCATTGTCAGCATTAAAAGTGATCATGGTAGTGAGTTTGAAGGAAACGAATTTGAAAATTTTTATAATGAAAATGGCTTTGATCACAACTTCTCAGCACCTAGGACACATCAACAAAATGGACTTGTTAAGAAAAGGAATTAAACTTTAAAGGAAATGGCTCGAACCATGCTTTGTGAAAATAATTTACCAAAGAGCCTGTTTGGCCTAGTTTTTTTTTAACTTAAAAGTTATTATTAAGCTCTTATGAAAAATAATAGCTTTTAGAATTAAGCTAAAACTGTTTGGTAAACTGTTTAACAAAATAAATTATATAAACTCTAATTTTGATTAAAATTATCATAAAAGGTATTCATGCCATCTTCAATCACCTAATAAGCTACAATGTAATGCTTCAAGTTTGTATATAATTTCAGATGTTAAAATCAAAGAAATCAATAAAAAAATAATTTTTAAACTTGTATAGTAGTAATAGTATTAGATTTTTGTTGATCTAACAAACAATCGAACCATGATGCTTCAATTTCCAAAAAAGAAAAGAAAAGAGGAAACAATGTATTTAATATTAAAATCCTTTTTGATGAAAAAGAAAGAAAATCTTTAAATAGTATTTAAATGCAATTTTGAATTTTAGATTTTTTTTTTCTCTTAATCTTTGTAAGAACAAAAAAATTTTAGATTTTGATATTCTGTTGTTGGGTCTTTTGTTTTTTTATTAGTTTTTATAGAGAGAGATAGAGAAGAGGGAAATCTGATTTACGTTGAAGAATGGTAATTTGTAGAATGAGAGGTGATGGAGATTAATAGAGAGAGATATTTTCTGAAATTTAATGTATTTTTAAAAAAAGAGAAGAAAAAGCTCATCCCTGGAGCTTTTTTTGAAGATCTTTTTTTAAAAATTTTGTTCTTAAAAAAAAACTATTTTTTTTAAGAGCTTCTCAAAATATTTTGTTTGGCCTGATTTTTGCTTTTAAGAGGTAAATAAACTAAAAAAAAGCTAGGCCAAATATGCACAAATTATTTTTAGATAGAAGTTGTCAATACAGCAGCCTACATTCTCAGCAAAGTTTCAATAAGGGCTATTATATCCAAAACTCCTTATGAATTATACAAAGGTAGAAAACCAAATATTTCTCATTTTAGAAGTTTTGGTAGCAAATGTTTGTTTTAAATAATGAAAAACACACTCTTGAAAATTTTGATGCTAAAAGTGATGAGGCAATCTTTCTAAGATATGCATTAAGTTCAAAAGCATATAAAATTTTTAACAAAAAAACTTTAATAATTGAAAAATCTATTCATGTAGTTTTTGATGAAACTAATACTGTGCAAAAGCAAGCAATTGCTAATGATGATGATGCAAAAGACATTGAAAAACAAATGGAAGAAATGATCTTGGAGAATAAGAAAAATAGTGAAGAAAACTCATATGAAAGAGAAGCAAAAGTTCCACCTTTAGAAGATCTGCAAAGAATTGAAAACCAACCCAATGATATTCCAAAAAGTTGGAAATATGTCAAGACCACCCACAAGAGCAAATCATTGGTGATCTTTCAAAAGGAGTTAGGACAAGAAGAAGAGTTAAAGAAACATGTGAGTACTTGGCCTTCATTTCTCAAGTTGAGCTTAAAAATTTCAAAGAAGCAAAAAAAGAAGAAATCTGGATGTTGGCAATGCAAGAAAAGCTTGACATTTGAAAAAAATAGAGTCTGGACATTGATCCTATGACCATCCAATCACCCAATTATTGGTACAAATTGGTGTTTAGAAATAAGGTAGATAAACAAGGTAATGTAATAAGAAACAAAGCTAGGCTAATTGCTCAATGATATAATCAGAAAAAAGATATTGATTATAATGAAACCTTTACTCTTATTGCCAAGTTAAAGGCCATAAGATTATTACTTACATTTGCATGTTTCACGAATTTCAAAGTATTTCAAATGGATGTGAACAGTGCATTTTTAAATGACTTCATTCAAGAAAAAGTTTATATCAAACAACTCCTTGGTTTTGAAGATTTTGAAAAGCCTAATTATGTTTATAAATTACATAAGGCCTTATATGGACTAAAACAAGCTCCAAGAGCTTGGTATGAAAGACTTCCAAAATTTATGGTTGAAAAAGGTTACATTAGAGGAAATATTGATACAATCCTATTTATGAAGAAATGCTTGAATGATTTAATCATAGTTCAAATTTATGAGGATGATATTGTATTTGGTGCTACTGATGAAGTTTTGTGTAAGAACTTTGCTAAAGAAATGCAATGTGAGCTTGAAATGAGCATGATAAGTGAACTAAAAATTTTTCTTGGTCTTCAAATCAAATAAGGTGAAGATGACATCTTCATCACTCAAGAAAGATACACAAAAGAAATCTTAAAAAAGTTTGATGCGATGAAGCTGAAGTCAATTGGCACACCAATGAGTCCCTCCATCAAGCTTGATAAAGATGAGAAAGGAAAAAGTGTTGATCAAAAGCTCCATAGAGGTATGATCAACTCTTTACTCTACTTAACTACCAATAGACTTGACATACTGTTCAGTGTATGCTTGTATGCATGATTTCAATCACATCCCAAGGAATCACATTTGGCTGCTATGAAAAGAATCTTTAGGTACTTCTTGGACACACAAAGTTTAGGATTATGGTATCCAAGATAATCATATTTTAATCTCATTGGATACTCTGATGTTGATTTTGCGAGAAGTAAAACAAATAGGAAAAAACACTAATAGCACTTGTCAATTCCTTGGAAATATGTTTGTATCTTAGTCATGTAAAAAGCAAAACTTTGTTGCACTATAAACAGTTGAAACTGAATACATATCCTTAGGAAGTTGTTGTGCGCAAATTACATGGATTAGACAACAGTTAAAGGATTTTGGAGTAATCATGCATTATATATACATATTTTGTGATAACACAAGTGCTATGAACATCTTTAAAAATCTAGTTCAGTAATCTAGAACCAAACACATTGAAATTCGACATCACTTTATTAAAAATCATGTGCTTAGAAGAGACATTAAGATTGAATTTGTTGATATTGTGCATCAATTGTCTGATATTTTCACAAAACCCTTAAATGAAGAATGATTTTCCAAAATTAGAAGATAACTGAGGATGCTTAATGTAAATAAGCTTTAGATAAATCTTTTGAGTTCACCTTACACAAGTTAAGTGATTTGTTAGAAGTATCTCTTAAACTAAAGGCATATACTGATTGAGTTACCCTTTGCATATTTTAAATAAATCAAACAAGTCAGTAAAGACTTAATCGGTTAAGAAAACCATATAATCGATTAACACATTCTGTGTTGATCAGTATATTCAAAGTGCTTGACTTAATTGGTTAAATGTAAGACGTAATCAATTAAGAAACTCAAAAATGGAAAAAAACTATCTAACTCTGAAACTGAAATAGTAAAAAAATTAATCAGGGGTTGAAATTTTGAATTTCAAAAAAACAGAAATCAAACTCTATTTAAAGGAGGAAATTAATAACTTTCATAACTTCCCATCTCCCATTCATATTCTCTTTTCCTAAATCTGTCTCTTCAAAACCCAAATTCCTCCTCTCAAACTCTTCAAACATCACTTCAAACCCTAAGTCAAAAACAACCGAGAACAATGGCCAAATCCTCCTTACCAAGTGATGCTCTAAAAAAGAAACAAAGGAAAAGTCCTATTGAGGAGAATCCATCACCTAGGACTCAAAAGAAAAGGAAAAAGAACAACTCAGAACCAATGGCTAAAAAGATGAAAAAGAAATAGAAAGAGAAACCATTGGGGTCAAAGAAAGATGCTAAAAGGAGAAACTCCAACAAAAAAGGTAACTCTGCATCCTCAAAGTTTAGATATAAGATTCATGAGGAAAGATTTAAGAAAGTTGAAAATGCTCCCATATCTTATGACAAATTCATCGATTGGGACAGTCTTGATGAAGTTTTTGAAATCTAAAAAGTTTGTTTGAACATTTTGAGGAACTCAAATTAAAGAAATTAAGTGTTTTTGAGAATAAAACATATAGTCCTAATCTAGTCAAAGAATTTTATTCTGGCATTACCTTGGATAAAATAGAGCTTGATGATCCGGAAGATTTTGTTGATAATGGTATTAATGTGTTTCTGAATGGAAAGGAATTCATAGTCATTGATACTGATTTGAGGAATTTGTTGAAAATTGAATATGATATGCGAGAATATGAAGTTGTAGGAAAATATGATCCTTTATCCCTATGGAAAATTATTACTAGAAAAAGGGAAAGGTACTCCTTCAGGAGCTACGCAAGCTTCATCAAAAACCCTCAAGCTAAGATTTTACATTATTTTATTACATCAACAATTCATGGACAAAGCAGTAGTTTTAGCTATGTAAATCTTCAAAACATGTGGTTGATGGAACTTGCATTTAATGCAACTCCCTTCAATCTTGAAAGGTTTATGATTGAGAGTATGAGAAAAACTTGTTGTGTAGATAAGATCAATCTGCCTTACGAGAACATCAGTACCTCCTTGGTAAGAAAGAAAGGAATTTGAAGTGCAAGATATCAAATGGACAAGGTCAAAAGCAACGACTAAGCCATTTATTTAGGAATTCTATGAAAAATGGGATATAAACTTGAAAGAGAAAATTTTATTAAGATTCCAAAAAAAACCCCAAGAAGAGAATCCTCCCTCTGATCAAACCAAGATAGCCTCCCTTCCAATTTTTGATAAAATGATCTTCAATTTATTAATGAGGATAGATGGTAAGCTAAATGATTAGTCAATCAGGATTTTGAAAATTGAAAAACAACTACAAAGCCTGGCCACTATTATGAAAGAGAAAAGAAAAACACCATATGGTCCTGCATCCGAAAGCACTCCAACAGCTCAAAGTCCTAACCAAAAAGATACACTGCTAAGAATCTTGCAACTCAAACTGAAAGTGCTGAAATTGAACCTGCCACAACAAAGAAACAACATGTTCTTGAACTTGGAGTAAGAAGACAATGATGATACAGAAGTGATTGGTTCTCTTGATGACATCATCAACAATTTCAATCTTCAACAACATGATGAAGCAGAGAAAACTAAGAAATTTTCGACAAATTCTGAGGAAATCTTAATTATGGATATGTTTTATCAAATGGTAAGAGAAGAAAAAGTTGAGAAAGAAGCAGCAAAAAGCAAAGCACAGAAACCTGCACCTGGAAAAACTTCACCTAGCTTAGTTGACACTACAAGCATACGTAAGCCTACTGACAAAAGAAAAGGGAAAGGAACTGCATCTGCACGAGCTCTAGTCAAACCTATTAGAAAAATAAAGAAAACAATGGCAACAAAAACTAAGGTCCTCAAAAGAAGAATGTCCTCCAAGTTGACTACCAAAGCTAGATCCTCAATTAAATCTTCTAACCAAAAATCTCTCCAAGTCTCAGACTCTCCTCCTCTGATTCCTCATAAACTAAATCATCACCCTTATTATCTCTTAAACCCATCAATGTTCACTTCAACACTATGAATCCACCCTTTCCTCTAACTCCTCTTAAATCAACTTTTTCATAAGACACCTTCTTTTATTAATGACAAAAGAAAAGAGAGAGTAGAAGTAACAATATAATGATTTAAGAATCAGACTCTACTAGAGCTTAATTGTTGATGACATTCTGTTAT
Organism: Theobroma cacao; assembly: GCF_000208745.1. Lineage (NCBI taxonomy): Eukaryota > Viridiplantae > Streptophyta > Magnoliopsida > Malvales > Malvaceae > Theobroma > Theobroma cacao. The sequence goes on along the minus strand of NC_030857.1, from coordinate 8,993,384 downwards.
TTTGTTATTAGCACTGATGTTTAGTTATCTTTGTGTTATTATAGTTGGCTTGTTAATGACATTTTGATTTAGTATGGATATGATCTGTTAATGATGATCTATTGATGACATCTTGTTATTTTGTTAAGAGATATCTACTAAATGCTTGATGATATCTTGTCACTTATTACTAACAATTATGCAAGTTTGTATGTTAACTCATGAATGTATTTTGTTAAATGTCTCATAGTACTGAATTAGTACTTACTATTTGCACTAAGAAACAGATAAAAATTAACTGCCCTACTGAGTTGGAAAACAAAAATAACTTGAAATATCATGCACACATTAAGGAGGAGCACACACTCGAGGGGAGCAATTCCTCATCATATGCAATATAAAGAAACGTAAAGACATTATGCTATAAATCAAGAGATGTTTTGTCATCATCAAAAAAATAAGAAAATTATTGACTCTATAAGTTTTTGATGATAACAAAACATTTTCATTTATTAATGTTCGACTATACTACTTGAGTGTGTAGGATAAAAATGTATGTCACTTAATAAAATAATCACTTGAAAGCAAACATCAAAACTCATCAGAATAAAAGGTCACAAAATGAGTTACAAACAGAAATCTCTTAATCGGTTAACCAAAAAAGTTAGTCAACTAAAATCCAAAAGTCAAAATCTAAAAGAAAGAGAATCAAATTTGTGAAGAATAATTTAAGAAATCTCGGTGACTAACATATCCCATGGCTGTTTAAGAGTAAAGGAAGATCAGCATTACCAAGATAAGAGAAAAATCAATTAAACAAAGAAAAATTGGTAAAGTTGGCCGCTCCAAAAACAATAAGCTCTTAATCGGTTAAAATCTTTTTTAATCGATTAACAGAGTAAAGCAGGCTACAAGACAAAGAAGACTTAACTAACTAAGAAGTATGGTTAGCTAGCTAAAAGCTCACTGTAAAAAAATTTGAATTTGAATGTCTGAATACAAACTTACGACTAGAAAGGATTTTAACTTGTTACTAAAGATATGAAGCTGTCAACATCCATCAGAGCTGATTTTTCAAGTGTAAAAAACATCTCCAATGGCTAAGAAGAAAATTAGATGCTACCAAGAACAAAAAGGAACCAATAATAGCAAAAATCCTCTCACTTCATCTTGTATTTCACTCCAATCTTTATAATAGAGATTAGCACCTCATCTTGTACCATTTAGATCAGCTTAGTGATCATAAATACATCTTTATATTTGTATTTCTTGATTACTTAAAATGTACGAGGCACTCTAAAAGGTTGATCAAGTTTGAGATAGCTTGGTTGTTATTCTAAGTTCTAACTTAGCCTAAAAAATGTTAATTTTGGATTTTGGTTGATCTCGTGAAAAAACATTATTAAAAGTTGTTGCTGGGTTTGTGAAAAATCATTGTAAAAGCTTGATGAAAACTTGAGAATTTCACCAATTTTAGTAAGTCAATTTAAAAATCCTTGATTAAAATATCAAAGTAGTAAATGTAAGCCAAAGAAACCGAACCATTATAAACTGTTAAGCATTGTCTACTCTACTTCATCTCTTTGTTACTCATCTAACAACCTTTAGACTCTTCTCATCAACTCCCTTTACAAGCTCGTAACTACGAACCAATTTCTAGTGACATTCAAAAAATACTATTCACCCCTCTCTAGCACACTTTTTGGGACCAACATTGTCACATCACATCGATGCCACATGATCATGTTGGTGCCACATCATCAAAGTGTGCCATTTCAGCATCACGTCAACACCTATGTCATCTCTTTTAACGAAAAAGTGAATATCATTAAAGAGAGGAACTAAATTAAAGTAATTCGTTAAATCAAAAAACTAAATTGCTTCGATTTTAAGTATAAAAACTAAATTAAATAAAATACATGAGTAAAGAGACTTAGTGGATATTTTAACCATTTTCTAATATAATCATGTCATGTCTTAAACTAATATGTCTACATTACCATTATAAATTTCACAATGTGCTCTACACATTATGCCTTCTATTATCAATTCTATAATGTAATCATGTCTTATACTAATATTTTTTAAAATGAACGCATGGCAAACATAAGACATTGAAATCTTCATAATTCAATGATTGTTTGCATCAAGTAAAAGAGAGGTGCGTAGCCTTAAATGAGCTGATAAAAAGTAAATAACGCAATAGAGAGCTATAATTCTTTCTTTCTTTCACACCCATATCTTATGACCATGTTTTCTAGTGATCACAAAACTTATAACCCTTAAAATAGTTTTTTGTTTGAAAATTTATAACCCTTAAATTTTTCATCACTAGTTTTGGGTTTCGATTATAAAATCAAGTGACAATCCCAACTAAGAAAGCCGAGGACTCAAGGAAGATATTTTCATACAATAATATCTACTATAGTGTATACTTTGTAGCAGATTCTTCCTATTCAGATAAATGAAAAAAGTACACAAAAAAGACATGCAAGGCACCAATTTCAAAATTAATGTTTCTCTCTACATTAATGGCCGTGAACAAGTTTCGTTACTGCATTTCATTTGTCTTCGTGCTGCACTCTATCAAGAATAACCTCATATAACACTCTTCAGTCAAATCCAAGTTTAAAACTTGGGCACTTACCTGCTTCCCTTGAAATCTTGACTTCAACAGAATTCTTCGTTATATCAACTGTCTCCTGACAAGTATGGATAATTGGACTTGAGCAACCAACAGCTGATTCCAAATTGTCTGAGTCAGTCTGCATGAAACATTGCACATTATAAGAGCTCCCAAATCAGTTGTAAGAAATGGTTTTTCTTAAGGACGAAAAAAAAGGTTAAAGAAACAATTGCACAGCACATCAAGTTTGATCATAGGATAGGCAAGCCCAAAATAGCTCCTATGAGTATTCATATGGTTAACCATCTCACCACAATATGCCATGTAAATGCCTATCCAAATGGAGAATTTGTGTGCTTAAAGTTTGGTTTAAGAACTCATGCCACTCAGTGGCTGAATATAACCACCTCCATTTCTGATTTGTTTTCTATCCTTTTATTGGTGGCAGCAGCATACAAATGAACCTGAAATCATTCAACTATCCTAAGGCTTTCTATTGGAAAGAAAGAACACAAAGCCTCCATAAAGCTTTTACTGATTATACAGGATTAATTAGCTGGGGTTAAATAGTACATGCAATAAAAAATAAAATTGAGGATGCAATACAGGAATAAGAGAAAAACAGCCCAAACCTCATGTGTGTTTCCAACTTCACTGTTCTTGGGGGATTTACTGCCACTACAACTGGATTTTGCTAGAGAATCCAACCCCAGTCAGGAAGTTACAGCTAGAGAAACGTAATTTAGAAAAATCCAGAAGCAAAGAAAGTTGCAATTGCACATAATTGCATTTAAACTTACCTTTGGGATAGAGATGAGGGAACTTTTGGATGTTTATGCATTCAGTTGACTCCCTCTTATCCAGTTTTTCACTTGATCCATGATTTGCTATTGGTACCCTTTGTGGTTGACTACATTCAGGAATATTTCTAGTAGAATCTGAACTCTGAGGCTCCTTAGGAACTGGATTCATGATGTTCCTATCCATAGACACCGTGGCAATGCTGTCTTGCATAATAGGTTTTTGGAGGATGGACAGGATTTGAATAGCTGCAGAGGTAAAACATATGATTGTTGCTTATGACATCAAGGCAGCAGTGTTAATCAGAATCATGGATTGCCTCAAGAATTGGCCTTCAATGAGACCCCAATTTGACTTCTTCTTTTTTTTTTCCAGTTTCCAACTTTTGTTTTTACCCTAGCAAGCATCTAAGTTATTGTAAAAGTTTATATACGAGCAGTATGTACCATATAGGCACCATGTACCAAATTCCTTAATTTATTCTCAGGTGTGTTGCATAGCAGAAGAAATATACCAATAACTTGCATTAAGACCAGTCAAGTCCTGGGCCTGGTGAGAGAATATCTATGCTGTCAAGTTTTTACATCTTATATGAATAATTATGGGAAGAGATGTATGATGTCATTTTACAGAATGGAAGAAAAATAGGTATAAGAGAAAAGAAAATTCTTTATATTTGTTAGTTTTGTTACATATGATGATCAAATCAAAGTGAGAATGCATTTACCATCACGTAAAGGCTTGTTTGCAGATACATTCTCACTTAATTTTGTCTCATCAATGTTTGAGCTGCTATAACTTGGATCTGCATATCCCCTTGCACAAGCACTTTTTTGAGGTTGTCCTACATATTGATGACATAACATTTTCAGACAGGAATACCAGGACCCATAAATAGAACTACAAACTTACAACAAAAAAATACTTGTAAACATAAGACAAAGTAAGATAAAGAGTAAAACTTCAAAACTTAGAACTAAAAAATAAGACATCCTATATGAAAAGAAGAAAGAGAATAAAGAACAATGAAAGTGTTTAGTTAAGACACCATGGTCCATAAAAGGAAAAAAATAGATATACAAGCTATATCAACTCAAAAGTTTTCTCGAGAGTGTTACGTACATAACAATGGTAAGACTCGGGATTACATGGAAGGCAAAAATTACCTTCAAAAATCAACACATACAAAGAAAAGAATTCAATAAAGTGACATATAAGAAATGCAACTTAAGTCATCAGAACTGGCACCAGCTAACCTTTCAAAAAGGATTTATTGGTTTTAAGACAATTCTGCACTCTGTGCATCAGCCCTGTTTTTCCAGCAATATTGGAATTGCTTACACGGACATCTGAGTCCATAAGGCCTTGATAGTTTCCTTCAGGTTCTCCAATCTCAACCAAATGAGCATCAAATGCTATTGATTCACCGGATTGTATTACTTCGTCTTTCTTGAGGAATCTGCTACTTATTAGTTTCTTGCTTCCATCATATAACATAATCTGAATTAAAGACCCAAGAAGGAAGTCTGAGCATCAACCATAATTTATGATGAGAAAAAATGGAATCGAACTAAACTATCAGCAAATTATATCACTTTACAAGACTGGGAACAAGCTTATGAAGAAGGTGACCCAAAAAAAAAATTCAAATAGCCGCTAATAGAAAAGCAAAGAAAGGAAAAAGACTTATGGACTAATTTATTTCTCAAAACTGACAAAGAAGATCAGTCTGATTGTAAGGAGAAAAAAGCCATGAAGATTGTGAATATAGACCTGCCTCTGCAGGGTTCCAGAATTTGTGAGTTGTAAGAAACCATCATGGTACTTCTTGGCTTTTTGAGTAACTTGTGTAGTGTACATGACCTGCCATTCTAAATTGAAAAAGACACGTTTCTCTGAAGAAGGAGGAGAGTGGAAAAAAAGCTAGAAAATAATATAATCATCAAGAAACTTGCAATGTTTAGACTCACCAACCTTTTCCAAAAGCTCCATCACTTTCAGATTGTTGCTTCTGCTCATGCCTTATTCCTAGTTTCGCATCATTACTGCTATCATTTCCTTTGCATTCACAAATCTCAACCAAATGAGCATCTAAAGGTATTGATTCTCCAGATCTTATTACTACATCTCTCTTGAGAAAGCTGCTTTCTAAGAGTTTTCTGTGTTCATCAAACAACACGACCTGAAAGGAATGTAAAACCAGGTGCTGTAAACATGAACTTTGCTTCTACAGAACCTCTATCAACAAAATATCACTTGGGAATTGATCTCTAACTCTAACGGTGTTGCTGAATATAGAAAGATAGTAATAGTAAAAGGAATCTAGAGATTTCGAGAGGGTTAATATATCTAAACAATCAGCACTTTAAGGAAGATCATATAAATAGAAGCTTCTGTTATTAACCTGCCTCCCAAGAGATCCACAAACTGAGACTCGTAAGAAACCATCATGATACCTCTTTGATTTTTGAGTTAGCTGTGTAGTGTACAGGACCTGCCATTCTAAATTAGAAAGGAGAACACATCAACCTGCTGAAGAAACAACAAATTATAACTTCCACTGAGACAAATGCAAATTGATCCTATAGAAACCATGGAACAGGGTGGATTATTGGTGGCAATATGACAACTGAATGATCTGTAGCAAGGGTGAGCACAGGCATAGCAAAGCAATCACACATTCACAAAATGCTCCATCTAGTTCTAAATCCAAGTGCATGAGCAATAATTTTAAGAAAATTGTCATCAACTGACCTGTCACACTAGTTTTCATTGTAGTTGGACTAGTTTGTGGAGCTCCATATTTCCGTAGTTCAGTCTTCTTGAACTCTGAAATGTAAGCAAAGTTACAACAGCTACAGCCACAGCTACAGCTACAGCCTATCACATTATTAATAGTATCGTAATAGAAAACATTTTACCAAGTAATAAAACTAACCTCTGATTATTTTTTGCGATGGGCTGAGATCGATTGGCCTTGCTTTGTTGCTATTTATTCCAGCATCTGAAGCAAAAGAATCGCAGTGAGAATTCTCAGTGAAAATATGAAACAATTCAATTGAAAGAAGGTGGTACCAGAACTAAAATGAGATCCGTGGAGGAGGCCAACGTCCACATGATAGGCAGAGAAAGAGAGTGTTTGGGCAGGGCTAACAACTTCATCTTTTCTCAGCATCCTGCACTCCAGAAGCTTCTCGGAGTCATCGTAAAGCATCAGCTGCACCCATTCCCCAAATTATTAGAAACGAATCGAGAGATTGATTAGTGTTTTCATTCGTTGCTCATAAAATCGAACCTTGCTGGTTGAAATGTGAAGATCTAGGAAACCGTCTTGATAAACTTTCCGCTTCTGTTTGATGTGCTTGGTGTAAGTCACGCTCCATCTCTTCTTCTCTTCTTCCATTCTCCAGAATGCCCAATTTCAATCAACTTCTTCCTTTTCTTTTTCTTCGAATTATTGGCGCCGACCTGGCGGAATTCAAATTCCACTCTTCACTTTCGCTTGCACTTCTTGTCTTCCTTTTTTTAATCCAATAACAATAATTATTACGCATCTTCACAACAAAAAAAATTGTAACTAAATTTAAAGATTAATTCAACTGCCTTGCCTTTGCCCTTGCCCTTGCCGTTGTGTCATCTTTTTTAATTTAATTTAATTAAGAAACTTTATTAATCCCCTATTTGTAATAATTTTCATCAACATATTGTAACTAATATCTTTAGTTAAAAAATTATAAATGAGATCATTTTTATTAGAAACGTTATTGATCAAACTTTTTATTATACTATATTTCTTATAAATTTTATAAATAAATAATTTTTATTGTCACATACAATCCATGTATTATGTCACACGTTAGAACTTAAACCTAACCCTGTGTGGTCTTAAGCTCTGAAATAGAGTTTTAAGTAAACCTATAATGCACGGGCCCATGTTCCCAACTTAAAAAATCACACGGGGTTGGGTTTAAGTTCTTATCCCATGACAAGTGGTATCAGAGTAAACCTGAATCTTCACTGATATGGGCTCCATGAGAAGTACAAGGGTCGAGGTAGACTCGGACTAATGTAAGAATCTTTCTCCTCTACATAATTGGGTAAGGTTGAATATTATTGATCCCACATCAATAAGAAATGGGGTGGGTCTTGGAAATATAAACACGAGTTTTCCATCATCTATCAAACATGTTTTTTGGGTTGAGAATGTGGGCCATGATTTATAAACTTACTTAAACTTTATTTTCAAAGTTTAAGGCCACACGGGTTGAGCTTAAATGTCAGCTTGTGACACATTACTAGTTCATAATTTTCATTCTCATTGGACTTTGAAAAATATCTATACTATATATATAAAAGTTTCTCATTGGACTTAGAAAAATATCTATACTATATATATAAAAGTAGCTCAGCAAGCTACGATTCCAATTGCCCTTAATTGGGCCTCCAATCAAATGACATTAATTGCCCTTGATTGGACTTTTAATTGAATGACAAGTGTCATTCAATTGGAGGGCTACATCATTTTTTTCTCCCCATTTTGCAAAATAATGTTGTTTTGCAAGCTTATGAGCTTTTTCCCCTTTTCTTGTTGGGTTGCTCAAATCGACGTTGTTTTTAACCTTACCATTTGGCTTGTTTAGGTAGGGTTTTGGTAAGTTTAGATATCTATTTTATTTTCTCTATTTCGGTTTCTTTGTCGTAACATTTTTTTTTATAGTTTTGGTTATTGAGTGCTTTGATTAAATGGAAGAAATAAGGAAAAGGGACGAGGATGGAGGAATGAAGGGCTTTAGGGTTCACTGCTTAAAGGGTGGCTTTTGGGGTTGAATGGGAAAAAGTGTGGTATTATGGGTGCTGTTTATTTATCGAGGGAGGGGTTCGAGTTTTTGTTGGACAAAATTGGTGGGGAGAAAGAAGAAGAAAGGATGATTGAGGGTGATGGGTTATCACATTTGCTAGATAGGTTTTTGGTTGTGAAAGCTGTAGGGATGAGGCGGTTTTTCTTTTGATGGGTTTAGGGTTTTGTTTTAAGATTCAATTGAGGTGGTCGTTTTTTGTTGGTGGCTAATCTTGATTTTTTGTCGGTAGAGTTAGTTGTGGGATTAATGGTTTTAGGGTTTGCTTATTGTTTCAAAACGATGTCATTTTGCGCATATAAGTGTAAAAGAAAATGTCAGTGATTTGTCTACTAATTTCACTTTGTCTTCTGAGGAGCTCTATTAACCAGTTACTTCGGTTCATTGCATGATAACTGGTCCTTTCTATACCTCTTTTGGAAGAGTCTATTAAGTGATGCTTGTCGTCATTGCTTTATGATTGATTTCTCCTATTTCATTTTGGAAAAGTTAAAAAGCATGGTTTAGGGTTTTCTTTCTTCTTTGTTTTAAGGTCTCTTTCTTGATTAGTTTATTATCATTGTTATTTTTTTTTTGTTTTTTTGTTTTCTGTGGTTTAAGGTATGGTATAGAGTTTAATGTTGCAAATTTTAATATGTGTTGTAAGATTTTGTTATTCTTTCTTTTCTCTTATAAGTTCTCTTTGTTGATTAGTTTATTCGATGATATTTTCTCCTCATAATAGCTTTTTATTTTCCTTTTATTTTATCATTATTTAATTTCGTGTTTTTTGTTTTCTTATGGTTTAGGGTTTAATGTTGCAATGTTTTGTTATCATTTTGCTTTTCTATTCTCTTTTTAGCCATATTAAGAAAGTAATGAAATCTTCTATTTCAATTCAAATTTTTTTGTTTGGTTATACTATTATGTTCTTTATATTTATTTCAGTTTCTTTAATTTTAGTATTATGTTCTTCATTTTTAATTCAATTTGGTTTCAAATTGTTTGATTGTCTCTAAGCTCAGATTTGGTCATTCAAGTTATTGAATTATATACTTGAGGTTTTCAATAGTTTGAAATTGATAAATCTGTTTGCCTATGAGTTTGCAATGTTTACAAATAACTTCCTATTTTTTTATACTTTTGTCTTTTAGGTTATTTCATTATATTCTCATTGCTTTGTTGCTTTGATAGAAATTTTATTCGTATACTTTTCCTTTGTGTATTTTGTTTGTATAGACAAGTATGCACAATAAATTGTTAAAATGCTTATGGTTTATTTTTGGTTTCTTGAAAAATATTTATTTTGAACTTAGATAGTAAGAATACTTTTCTCTTTTGGTACTTGAAAGTCAACTATTGAGGGTAGGGGATATTACATTAATATATAAGTTTTGTAAGTTTAATTTGTGTATTGTGTATATTGTACAAATGCAATGTCAAATGGAGGTACGAGGAAAAGAATAAGATAAATACAAACTGCTAATCATTCAAATTATAGTGATTTTTTTCTGATGAGCTTTATGATGTTCCTCTTTTAGATCATTTAAAATTGCCATGTACTATGGGTTATTCTTCTGTAGTAATAGATAGGAATGTTATTGTCAGTGTTAACTGTGAAACTATTGAACTTTGAACATTCAAAGTTCAATCAATTGTGAGTATGTCAACTGAACATAATATTTTTATTTTAAAAATTTATATGATGTTCCAATTGTACATAATCTGTCAGTAAAAACTTTAAAAAGATGCAATTCTGATTTTGAAAGTCCGTATGATGTGCCTATTATGGATCATCAATTTGCGGTGGACTTTGCTTCAACCAGTGGTATCGAGGCATGAATAACATTCAAGGTATATGTACAAATATTTGTATAACTAGCTTAACATAGACAATTGTTTGATAGTTGTTAAAGGAATGTTTAGTATTGTTGGTATTTACCAATTTATGTTTTTTGTTTATTTGCAAAATAAAAAGGTAGTCGTAAAATTATTAATTCTAACATTGAATAGCTTCAAAGTCACATTAAAATGTCAAATGAGTTCAGGAATAATGGACATACAAGTAAGTGACCTTTAAATTTTAACTAATTTAAGTTAGCGCAATTAGTTCTACAATTTTTGTGATTAGTAGTTTATTGTTCTCTTTTACGACAATAGGAAGGTACAACAGTCTTTAGCTTCGGAGGATCAAATTGTATTTGTCTTTTTTGTGTTGCTATGATGTGGTATGAAGAAAGAGTTCATACAACTCATACTACACATTTTTGTACATTTACATCATGTTGTCAACAAGGTACGGTTCAATTACCTTTGTTTAGACGTGCATCTGATTTTTTAAACTCTTTATTAAATTATGCAAGAAAGTACTTGAGTTGTCATTTTAGAGAAAATATTAACATTTACAATTCTATGTTTCAGTTTACATCCATAGGAGGTAGGATAGATAATAATGTAAATAGTATTCTAGGTTCGTATAGCTTTAAAATAAATGGACAAAACCATCATTGGATTGGTTATTTCCTTCCAACATTAAGCTACAGACCAAAATCTGCACAACTTTATATATATGATACTGAAATGAGGTTTCAAATAAAATGTATATTTTTAGACATGTACATTCCAATAACATCATCAATAGATCTATAGTAAAAAGTTTAATTAAAATGCTTGATAAAACTAACGAAAAAGTTAAAATGTTTAGAACAGCAAGAGACAGGTTTAGAGAATCGGATAATTCCTTTGTTCAGCTAAAATTAATTGGATCTCGCAATGTTTGTGATAGAACTTTTGCAATTCCTACTATGTCAGCAGTTGCTGCATTGATAGTTGGGGATATAGGATAATCAGATAGCCATCGTAATATTATTGTTGAGCATAAAACTAATGGTGTTAAACGAATAAGTGAGCTTTATCCCTCTTTTATGGCAGTGTAGTATCCTCTGTTATATCCTTATGAGGAGGATCAATATATGCTAGATATTAGTTTTGTCGATTACCTTGTGAAGCAACAATAAAAAAAGAAGCAAGTCATAATAAAAGAATATTATGCTTATATAATTCAACAATGAAATCCTACATAGAACACATTGTTGATAGGTGGTATGTCACGACCCGGAACCACCCTCGGGTCCATGACAACCACCTCGACGTCCCGATTGACACTCATTACCCAAAATACCAACCGGAACCTCGCAAGGCTTACATATTAGTATCTTTCCTTTTCTGTGAGCAATCGTTGTTAAACATTCCATTTAAAACAATTACCGGTCATTTTTGACTCAAATAAATCCAAAGAAATTTTTTTTAAAGGATTTATAGACAAATATCACTATTCAAAATATTGATTAAAATATAGTATTTTATACAAAACAATATTTATAGAAACACGTGTAAGAAATCTTTTGTAATGTGTAAGTAAAATAAATTCATACATACAAAAATTTACTAAGTTATAATGTACAATAATGGTTACAATGACAAGTGGCCCAAAATACACCCAGTGTTGGTGCTAGAAGCCTACTGTCTGTGTGGTAGAGATGTCAATTGGAATCCTTGACAAAATAGGGTATCTGCAAGCTACCACAGACCTGAAATGTTTGGAAATGAGGTGGGTGAGATTTTGCAATCCCAATGAGTAAACAGATATTATCATAAGTATCTAAAGGCGAGTAAAATGGAGGCAAGTTTAAACAACAAATTACGAACCATTTCATAATGTTTTCAATTTATTTCTTAAATCATAAAATATTTGTAATTTACCAAAACAGTTGTTAAGACTTTCGTCTTTTATTAAAAACAAGGCTCAAGCCAAAACTAATCCTCGGGGATACCTTGGCCGAGGCATCTAACCGAGTCTACCAAGGTTGTTATAACATTTACATGTGAAACACATTTTTATTTTTAAAACAAGTCATTCCTTGGCATTGGCCGAGTTACACATTCAAGTGGGGGTTCGATGTGAAGTGAGCTCTAATACTACCCTAGGAGTTACCCTCATCGCCTCTACAACCAGAGTAACTATATAACCGGGTTTACCGTGCCCCTCTAATAGGTAGTTCACGAAAACCCGTCACTACAGTGACCAACACACCAATTTTAATAAAATTTCGACAGTATAACGTGGCTTTTATTTATTTATCCAGCTTGCATAGTAAAAACAGCTTACATAAATTTTTCAATACACTTACAAAATATAGCCACATATACTCATATCTCATAAGCCATTCATAGGAAAATATATAATTTTCAAGACAGTTAACAGCCTCCAATTACTCAATTTCATAATCAACCCAATATATCTTTATTTGTCACAGTTATTTGTAAAACATCAAAAATCCCGTTTTAATCTCGTTTTCATTTCATAAAATACATAAAGAGCATTTAAAAATAAACTCTAGATAATTTACAATAATAATAAGTTTACTCACCGTTTGTACAAA
>NC_030857.1:8951812-8980509 GCF_000208745.1 Theobroma cacao | reverse complement strand
CCTATTTTTGGCACTTTACCCGATAAATTGCTAACGCGCTCCATTTTAGCTCTAAATTGTCCCATTCTCTCTCCAACATTTCTAACCATTAATTATCAGCCAATATTCCTCTAAAATCACCAAAATCAGCTCACTCTCTTCCTTGAAAAATTCGGCCAAAAATGGGACATTAACTTGGTTAATTTTCCGCTTTGTTTTTCTATCACATTTAACCATTTTTCATCATTTTCTCTTCATTTCTCTTAGAATAAAAATCAGATTATCATCATTGTACCTCATTGCAGATTTGGCCAAAGATGGGTATTGTGAAAATTTAATGCTTTCTTGCCCAATTTAATTTCTAAACATATTTAACTAACTAAAACTATCAATTTAACTAAAAATCAAAACCTAAAAATTTCAATTTCTCCCCCCCTTGAAATTCGTCCAGCCCTTGATGTCACTTTTAGATCTCTCTCCTCAAGCATGCTAAATGGAAACAAAGGCATAGGAAAGGTAGAAATCAAGCTAAAGTCGAAAAATCTTACCGTTAGACGCGTAAACAGGCGAAAAACGCGAATTTCCCTTTGAATTTTTCTAGTTTCCCTTTGTTTTCTTTCTTTTCTTCCTTTCCTCTCTATTTCCTCTCTTGTTCTTCCTTATGGCCAGCCATCACTTAAAATGGGGTTTAAATGGGCTGACTTTTCATTAAAATAATATTAAACCATTAAAAAATACCATGTGTCACTTTCCCATTAGTCCGTTTTTAAAATTTCATCCATTTGTTTCCAAATTTTCACCATACACTTGTCCCACATATCCATAGCTTAGATAAAAATTCTCAGACTTATCCAAAGTCTTGGTGGAGTAATTTTTGAAATTTACACTTTTACCTCGTAAAAGTGAAAATTTACATTTTTACTCCAAAAGTTGAAAAATTGCCCATAGACATATTTTTCATCCCTTATACTCATACCATTCTCCAATTTGTCAAATTTGATCTAAATTCTCTCAAAATCTCAAATTTTATCCACGAGTGGAAAAATTACGATTTTACCCCTGAACATCAAAATTTTCAATTTTTTCCCAAATGAACCCTCGAACTCCAAAAAAAAATTTTTAGTCATTCCTTGACTATAAAATGTTAAATTTCATCCTACGATTCCTATTTGAACTAGTTCGAGGTTAAATCAATTCAAGTGTACCGTTAGGTACAATACCGAGTTTCGTCTATTCTTAGGGACTTTCCTAGCATAATAACATGCTACTCAGTGCATGTATGTTATGACATGTATTTATAGGGTCGGGTTTTACATGGTAGGTTATTTCAACAATTTATTGTTGATGCATTTACTGCGATTAAGGAAATGAGGTTACAGTTTATAAGGGATAATCAAAAGAGTTTAAGGTCTGAAGTTTATAAAAGGTTGAGGGATGTTGTTTTGAAAAGTGATATACAAGCTAATACAGTAGGGAAACAAGTCATTTTGCTTACAATGTTTACTGAGAGTGCTCGATATTAATTCCAAAGTTATCACGATGCGATGGCCATTTGTTGATAGTATGGTTGCCCAAATTTGTTCATCATATTTACCTATAATGCAAGATGGTTAGAAATTGATGAACCTTTATCCATCATACTTGGTAACGAGCACAAGATAGACCTAATATTGTTTCAAGAGTGTTAAGTTAAAACTACATTATTTTATGAAAGATTTGCTTAAGAAAAAACATTTTGGACTAGCGTGTGAAGGTACATTTCTTTTATTTGTTTTGTCTATTAAATGTTATTTTAATATAAATATTATTATGTTGTAGTTGTTGTATATTACTAACATTTTTTTTATTTTCTTTGCATGTGAGGTAGTGACATATACCATTGAATTTAAAAAACGTGGCCTTCCACATGTTCACATACTACTTTGGTTAGATGTTGCTACAAAGCATAGAAATGGAAATGATGTGAATAGAATTATATCAGCTAAGATACCAAGTAAAAATGATGATTCCATTGGCTATAAAGTTGTGACAAACCTCATAATTCATGGACCGTGCGGCATTCTAAATCTTTCTTTTCCATGCATGGTCAAAGGTAAATGTTTTAAATTTTTTCTGAAAAAGTATAAGTCTGAAACTATGGTGAATGAGGATGGATATGCTCTTTATAAGAGAAGAGAAACAATAGACAAGTCATTTGTTATTATGGAATTAGACAATAGGTTTGTTGTTCCTCATAATGTAGATTTAGTTGTTAAATATCATGCTCATGTTAATGTGAAACTGTGCAATATGTTAAGGGCCATAAAGTACTTATTTAAGTATATTAACAAAGGTTCAGATAGAGCAAGGGCTATGATTCTTAATGGTAATTTGAATATTGATAGACATGAGAATGATGCAACTCGAAATTTTGATGAAGTTAGGACATACTTAGATTGTCGATGTTTATCAGCATACGAACCATGTTGGAGAAGTTTGCATTTGATATACATCATCATCAACCTGCAGTGGAAAGATTAATCATTCATTTGCCAGAAGAACAAAATATGTGTTTTAGTGTGACAGATGACTTGTCCAATGCAAAGACCCAATGTAAGAAAAACAATGCTAACAGAGTGATTTCAAACAAATCAACTGTGTGAAGAAGCAAGAAAACCTATGTATGCTAACTTTCCAATATAATGGGTTTGGTCAAAGTCTGAGACAATATGGAAGAAGCAAAAAAGAGGTAAATCTATTGGAATGATCACTTATATTCATCTAGCAATAGGCGAACTCTATTTCATGAGAATGTTATTACATGTTGTCAAAGGTTTGAAAAGTTTTAAAGAATTAAGGATAATAGAAGGTGTGGTATACCCTACATTTCAAGCAGAGTGTGAGGCATTGGGTCTTCTTGGGGATAATCGTGAATGGATTGATGCAATTGAACAAGCTTCAAAATGGGCAACAAGTGAACAAACACAAGAACTGTTTGTTACAATCATTATATATCGTCAAGTTAGAGATCCATTGAAATTATGGGAACAGAGTTGGAAATTACTTAATGAAGACATTGAGTATAAATTAAAGCAAGCTTTTAGGGCCGATCGTTATGAAATTTCACATAGAGATCATAAAAACTATACATTGGTAGCTTTTAAGCAAATTTTCAACAGAAATTGCTTTAGATTTTAACCTACCAACATTAAGAGAAAGTTCAATGTATGTTTTGGATAATAAACTAATTCAATAAGAGCTTAAATACGACTTACATGAATTATAACAAGTGCATTTACAATACTTAGCAAACTTAAATTTAGAGTAGTTACATATATATAAAGTTGTTAAACAATCTATAGAAAGTAATGAGGGGCAGATGCTGTTTATGCATGGACATGGTAGAACAAGAAAGACATACTTATGGAACACAATAATTTCAAAATTTAGATTTATAGGAAGAATTGTGCTTGTTGTTGTTTCATTTGGAAAAACATCTTTATTGTTGCTAGGAGGAAGGACGACACATTCTAGATTCAAGATACTATTATATATTGAAGAGTGTTCGACATGTCAAATAAAGAAATGTACACAACTTGCTAGCTTGATTGAGAGTACCGGTCTTATTATTTGGGATGAAGCTCATGTGGTACATAAATATTCTTTTGAGGCTTTGGATAGAAGTTTAGGAGATTTGCTTAGTAACAATGATATTACAAGTGCAGACAAACCTTTTGGTGAAAAGACAATATTGTTATAACGAGGAGATTTGAGACAAATTTTGCCTGTAGTAGAAGCTGGAACAAGATCAGAAATAGTTAATTGATTAATAAGTCAATCTCTATTATGGAAACATTGTTGCATATATCGATTGAAAACAAACATGAGACTTTTACAGCCTAATCTTGATGAAAAAACTAAGTTAGAAATTTCTACTTTTGCTCAATGGTTATTAGATATAGAAGATGAAAAAATTGAGGCTTCTTCCTATGAGGCTGAAGAAGAGTCATCATGAATAAAGTTGCTTGAAGATTTACTATTACCTTTTAGTGAAAATCAATAAAGAATATTGTTCAACAGTGTATGCTAATCTTCAAGATAATTTTACAGAAGTAGGTTATCTAAATCAAAGGTCAATCATTACTCCATATAGTGAAATTGTCGATTTGATAAATTTATGTGTGCTTGATTTGGTTCCAGGTACATTGAAGTTGTATTATAACATTGATGAAATTTCAAAAGCTTCCGATCATTCTTCGAAACATGAACTATTATATCCGGTAAAATTCGTTAACTCACTTAACTTTCTTGATTTCCAAATCATGAACTCAATCTGAAGGTAAATACAGTTGTGATGCTGTTAAGAAACATAAACCAGAATTCTGGCTTATGCAATGAAACTAGGATTTTTATTATCAAATTAAGTAGTAAAGTCATAGAAGGAAAAATTATATCAGGAAATTTTACAAATAATACAGTATTCATTCCAAGAATTGTCATGACAATCAAACAAAAGAAATGGCTCTTTGTATTTCAAAGAAAACAGTTCCCAACTAGGCTATCTTATAACATGACAATAAATAAAATTCAAGGACAAACTTGAGATATTGTTAGTTTATATTTGCCAAAACCTATGTTTACACATGGTCAGTTGTATGTAGCTTTATCAAGAGTAATATCACGACAAGGGTTGAAGATTATTGTTTTGAATGATGACAAACAATAGTCAAATTGTACAAAAAACATAGTTTACAGAGAAATTTTTGGCAATCTCGAAATAGGTTATTGTGATTTCTTCCTTTGCTAGAAAAATTATTACTTTGTATTTTCTTACTTTTTCTTATTTTCTTTTGCCTGAAGTAACTTCTTTTATACAATGCACTCATCATCAATACATTCTATTACTTGATTAATCTATACTCTATTTCTTAGTCTTTCTGATTTTCTGTGTTTATATTGAATTCTTTTGTCTTATACATTTTCTCTGTTTATAATTCATAAATTTACTTAATATTTGAGATTTTAGATTGCAATATTTCTACACATTGAAATGTAAAAGCTTGCGTGAATGAAGTCTTTTATTTTCTACAAACATTTGACATTCAATGAACCTAATTTTATTCAATGTCCTTGATCAGTTGCAAATGAACCAGCAATATTTGACTAATTTGCAACTTTTCAAACCACCAAGTGTCATAATTGTCAAGGTATAGAGGATGTGGCAACCCACAACCTCAAATAATCCTCAGAATTTACTAAGCCTCGACTTTTTAGTTGTTGACGAAAAGGTAAATTATTAAACAACTTTTGTTTCATTATATTACATATATCTGCATAATCATAAATTAATATTAAACTAACCATAATTTGTTCTATCAAATGACAGAAAAATGTGATGCAAGTGATGATTGGAGGTTTAGATGCATCACACTTTGTACCAATACTAAAGGAAGGTGGTTTATACTTGATTGACACGTTTCGAGTCATAAAACTCAAAAACAACTTTAATGTGTTATTTGGAGAGTTAATGATTGTTTTCTCAAGGATAACAGAAGTTAAAGAAATTCATGAAGATAAAATTGTATATCCTTCCCACCATTTTCTCTTTGGAGATTACGGAGCTCTCCATGACAAGATATACCAAAAGAAAGTGTTGATAGGTACTACTATTAAAAAACTCAATAATAAAATTGTGTTGTATAATCTATTGTCTAACTTGCATGCTTATGTTTATGTCTAATAATGTTGTAGATGTAATTGAAGTTCTTACAACAATGACTCCCATAACAAATGTCTATCTCAATAACAAGAACACACTTGTCCAAGAACACACCTGTCCAAGAACACACCTCAATAACATATACATTCAAGACTCAAAGCAGGAAAAGTAAATAAACAAGTACTTAAAACACTTCGAAGTAACTTTTGTTCGTATGCATAACTTTTATATTTTACAATTATTTTCAATAGTTATGAGACTCTGAAAATAGTGTTTTATGGAGACTTAGCATCAACCATAAAACAGGAACATCTTCTCTGCAACAACACAAATGTCATTCTTGCATTTACAAGACTAATGATCAAAACTTACCAGTGTGAGTATAATTCTCACTATTCTTTTACTTACTATAATAATCATCGTTCACACAAATTTCATTGATCTTTAATTAGTCATTCATTTTAGGATACTTATCCACTTACAAGAATCTAAATAGATCTAGACATTTCAAAGGCCCTTGAACTTAAATCAAGGTAATGTATAGATCAACTCTACTGTGGCATTTTACAATCAATAACAACTATCAATTTATTGTACCAATATTCAATCTTACATTTACTGTTAAATATGAAGAAAAAGCATTACAACCATGATGTGTGCATCAAATACATATATTTAATGGGAGATTAAATACTTAATTAGTCTAAGTTAGACTAGATTTAAGATCAGATTTAGGTGTTTTTTAGTTATTTTATTAGTTTAGTTTAATTTATGTTTAAATGTTGATTTTACATTAATAATGTTAGTTTTATATTATTTTTATTTATTTTTATATTTTTACAGGAGTTGGATCAAAAATAATTTCAATTGATGAAGAAAGGTGCATAATGAACTGGTGCTATGTTTGCATATATTTCGATTTTTTGAGCATATCTCATACTACAAAAGTTCAAATGACATGATTTTTAAACCATTAGAAATCTAAGAGCTATAACTTTTATGTTTACCACTTTGTCCAGTTAAAATTGAAAGGTGGTCAAAATCTTTGTTGAAGTGAAAGTACTGCATCAGAAAAACAGAATTGAGACAAAACCTTTGAGAGTCGTGGCTCTAGGAAATGATAGTCACGACGCTCAATGTATTTTTCAAAAATAACAAGCTTATGGGATTTTGGAAGCTAAGGCTTTTGAAGGCTATTTAAGAAGCCTTTTTCAAAGGTTTTTGGGAGAAGGCAGCAATCAATTTTTTTGGAGAAAAAGAACAAAAAACAAAGCAAGAAAGCAAAAGAGTTAGAGGGAGGATAAAGATCATAAAGTTTCAATTATTAGTTTTCTCTCTCTACTTTTGTGTTTTTCTTATTTTCTTTGACTTCGATGAATGACTAATTTCTTTGGATGAAGTTTTATTAGTATATTATGAACTAAACNGACTAATTTTCTTTGGATGAAGTTTTTATTAGATATTATGAACTAAACAATTTTTCTAGGATTGCAATTGAACTCACATGTAATCTAAATTTTTAATCTCTTTCTTGCTTATCTTTAATGGGATTTAAATTGTTTATTCCAATTTGTTCTTAATGCTTTTTAATTGATTGGCCACCAATTAAATTGATCTAGGAACCTAAATATAACTTGGAACAAGGAGTTTAGTGTAGACTAAAATTAGAATAGCATATGATCATATTAATTGATTTGTGTATAGGATAGGGATATTATTATATGCCATATGTAACCAAAATTAGAGACTAAACTTAATGAGTCTATTTTAATTTCAATTTACATAGGGACATAGTGATTTGGTTAAAATAGATATTTTTATAAGACGAGTAAGGAGACCCTTATCAATAATTGAGGATTTTAGGTTAGCAATTCAACCTATTGAAATAAGTTGTGGAAGAGAGGTAAGATTTAGATGAAGTGTGAGTGATATTATAATTTTAGGCTTGTTTGATTTGCTTTTTACCCAATTATCTTGTTGCTTTAATTTTTTATCAAATTAGTTTTAGTTTAGTAATTTTTAGTTTAATTAGAATTTAGATTTTAATTATTTGAATAAAACTAAATTATTCTAACTTTAGTACTTAGTAAAATTTTAGATTAATTCTCTGTGGGATCGATACTCTGCTTGCTTGTATACTATACATTCGATACGTATACTTACGTAGTAGAATTTTAATTGAAAAAAAATTACAAGCATTAGAGACAAAAACACATTCACAGCTAACTCAGTAGACAAGTCTTTCAAAAGCAACAGTAGCAGATTTATTAGCTATGGATCCAAAGCAAGTGTTGGTAAGATTATCTATTTATAGTACTATAACATTGATGACAATCAATATTTATATGTTGTTCACAAATGAAAAATAAAACAATTAAATATATAACAAAATTTTTGTTCTTTTCCATGTCAGAATGCCAAATTTAAGGTCACAGTGGCAATTATCAATGTCGAAGCATCAAATGGATGGTGCTATAACACTTGTGATCAATGTGCAGCAGGTCTACGATTTTGTGCTGGCAAATTTTCGTGCCCGAAACACGATAAGAAGACATTGGTTCCTATGTAAGTAACATAATACTTATTTATTATTGAATTTAGTAAAAACTGCATCCTTACAAAACAAAGAATCTAACAACACATTTTAAAATATTTTATAGAATGATTTGGTAGTTAATGGTCCAAGATGTAACTGGTACCATTAAGCTGCAAGCTTTGGACAACAAGCTGAAAAATTGATTAGAGCTACAATTACAAAATTTGCTGCAATTAAAACATTAGACAAGACGACTCTTCCTCCTCTTGTGAAGGCACTAATCAACACTAGAAAAAAATTTAGAGTAGGACTCACATGAAAAGCCATCGATCATGAATACATAATTTTTAAAATCTTTGACTGTAACAGTGTCAAGTAAATTGTGGCTTCAAGTACCCCTAATCCAAGAGTTTACAAGTTCTTCAAGTCAACAATCGACTATCGGTCAAACTCCACTTAGCATTGGAGAACCTCAAATGAAACTACCACCATCTTTGACAAGTGTACAAGTTTCAAAGGAACTATTTTCGGAAGAGTCACCTAGAAAAAAAATGAAAATAGGTAAATTACCCAAAATGATAGTATTTTTTATTTAAATTAGTATAAAGAAACTATCAACTAACTTCATATCATACTTGATGATATGCAAACAAGAGGTTCAAGCATATTGCAAAGAAAGCAATAGTTTGCAGATACCTTCACTATAAAGAAAATAGGTAAATTTTACCATAGATGGAGCAAGTTTTTTGTAGCTCCAATGTACTACAACTGCTATGGTAAAAATGTACACACAATACAAGAACAATCAAATTTTGTACACCACAACTGATTGTTGTGTTGCTTTAATTGTTGGAATAATATCATTTTAATATTTTATAATATAAAATATGTATGACCACCTATATGAATGTTCTTTTTCTACATTCAACTTTGAGTTTGGCCTGTTAGTAAATAAATTCTAAAAAGTCTTCTCCATTTTCAATGTATAAAGTTGAAATATTAAATTTATTAAGCACACAACATTATTAAAAACATACTATATCCAAACATTATAAATTTTTTTTTAATATTCAATATTCATCAATTGAACAACCCGTAGCAATGCTTGGGTCTTTCACCTAGTTATATATAAAATTAATATAAATAATAAAAGTTTAAAACAACTTAAGAAAACATACAATCAAATTCTTGATTCCAATAACTTTATGCAAATCATTTGAATTTTTTTTGTAACATAATGCTTTAAAAAGCCTATAAAGTATCCTAGAACATTTACATAAACTTTTATTTGTTATATATTGTATTCAATTAAACTTCTCTACTTTTATTTTAGATCAAATAGGCATTTATGATTAATGGTTGACTAATTTTCCATGTGACCACGTGATCTTGTCATATCATCACATGCAAACATATCACGTTAACACCATATGGCATAAAATCACATGTGGTGTTTTGACTAACAATAGTTAGTTAATCATTAGTTATAAGGACTTAGTTGATCTAAAAAATAAAATAATTTAATGAATGTAATACCAGAATAAGAGCTTATTTGAATTTTTCTAAATATTTGGAGGAACTTTTTAAGTATTATGTCATATTTTTCCAACAGAGAATGATGTACTCTTTATTAAGATATAATTTATTAATACAATGTATTAGGTTATAATTTTTAAATTCTTCATCATTTGTTGGTAATATTAAAGTCATATAGATACCAGATAAAATATATTTACCTCTTAAGTATAATAACAATTAGTAAATTGTAATAAAGCTACCTTTTAATTATTGATAAAGATAAATTAATTTAGTATTTTATAGTTAGATCTTGTTTAGTGTATGTATCTTGTTTTCTACACTCACTTGTTTACTTTAAAGTTATTACCTCAATAGTGGAGGTAAAGGATTCTATCAGTTGTTAGAGGTATAACAAGTCTAAAGTTTAAACATAATTTAAAATAATTTGATCAACAAGAAACTAAAGAACTATAACTCCTTGATGAATAGTTAGCACAACAAATCTTGTGCAATGTCAAAAAATATGCCATCCATTAAAATATAATTTATGTGATAGACCGAAATTAGATCCTTTGTAATCTATGGATCCATCTCTAGTTAAGGTGATGGACCAAAGCTAACAAATCTAGATAGCGACTTTTTTTTATCTTTTCACCTTTAATGACCTACTCTATTAAGACTTAAATGTTAAAAACTAGCCTTGTAAACTCATATCACATTGTAACATCCATTCACAATAATAGAAATGAATTTATTTCTTTAATGAAGGAAACTACATGATAGATTTTTTTTAATTGGGGAAAAGGGGATTAGAACCCTACTCTCTAAGTAGAGAGATCATGCATCAACTAATGAGCCAAATGCCCAGAGGCAAATTACATGATAGATTTGTTAAGGAGCAGTGAAGATAAGAAGTACAGGAGTTTTAAATGTTAATAGTTTTTATATTCTTGATTTTTACAGTAGTTGTTAATGAATTACTAATAGTAAATAATTAGTTAGGTTTTTACTATAGTAACTCACTTAAGTAATTACTATAGGTAGTTTTATCATATAAATAAACTATTATTGTTAAGATCTTTAGGACATTTTTCTACCCTTTTGTACAGATTATTACAAGTTCGTTACCCAAATTAATATATAAGCTAGATTTTCTATAATAAACATGACAAGGGAATAAAATAATATTCTAATTTTTTTTCTTTTTTCTTCTTCTAAGTTTTTCTCTCTCATGTCACAATATTTTCATGGTATCAGAGCCATGATATAGGATTTCTCAAGATCAAGATTCATTTTTTTGGTTGTTTTAATTGAAATTCTTTTCGATAATTCTTGATTGATTCAATTCAAGTCAAGATTCATTATGGCAACTTCTTTTGAGGCACCAATCGTGCCAACAATCTCTATGGTGGATGATTCTTATACATTTCCTTATTTACTCCACCATTCAAATAATAATGGATTGGTGGTAATTACACCTAAGCTCAATTCAAACAACTGTTACTCATAAAGTCATTTATTTATTCTAGCTTTTTCAATCTGCATTAAGACAAGCTTTATTATGTCAATTCCACCACCTCAGCCTTCTGATAAAATGTACATGGCATGAACAAGATATAACAACCTTATAGTTGCTTGGTTGTTGGATTCACTTACTCCATAAATTGTATCAAATGCCTTTTATATGAACAATATCGCTCAGAAATGGGATTTTCTCAAGAGATTCGCACAACTAGACGATGTGAGGATTTTCAATCTTCAACATTCTTTTCACAATATCTCACAAGGTACACAATCTATGGATGGTTATTTTACTGAGCTTAACTCCAACTAGGAGGAATTGTGAAATTTTATACCATTGCCTTATTATAAGTGTGGAAATTGTAATCAAAACTTTCATAAGTTTATTGATAGGACTGAAAAAGATAATGTGTTTAAGTTTGTTAATGGATTGAATGAATCTTATGCTGCTTTTAGGTCATAACTTATTATGATGAAACTTTTCCCTACTTTGGATGAAGTTTGTAGTATTATCTTTAGAGAAAAATCTCAACGTAGTATAAATTTACAAACTCATCCTTTTATAGAGGCCTCTACAAATATGATTATTTTTTATAATAAAACTAAGGGTAAATCCTATATAGTTTGTACAAATTATGGTAAGAAGGGCCATTATAAGGAAAAATGCTACAAGCTAGTGGGATTTCCATATGACTTCAAGTTTGCAAAAGGCAAGTTTATTGGAAAAAAAAAAGAAAATTATAGTATAAATAGTGTTATGACTGTTGGTTAAAAGGATCATCACGACAGTGGAGATGGTATTACTAGTTCTGGTTTTCAAAGAGATTTTCCTAAAGATCAAGTTTAGAAAATTTTAGCTTCAATCAATGAGCATCCTTCAGCAGTTGTTAATGATAATGCAGGTACTAGTAACCACAGTAACAAAATCTCATTTTTAAACTCTGCACAAACAGGTACAATTACTAATCACAATTACTTGTGCACTCATCATGCTTTTGTAAGCCATATACAAACTATAAATTATTTATTTTTTCTTAATGATACTTAGATCTTAGACACAAGTGCCACAGACCATATAACTTGTAGTTTAAAGCCTTTCTCTTCATATAGGGCAATCCATAATGCATTTGTTCACTTACCAAACAAAACCAAAGTTGTTATTTCGCACATAGGAATTGTGCAACTAAGATCTTTAATATTGGAAAATGTGCTATATGTACCACTTTTTACCTATAATTTGATTACAGTAAGTTCACATACAAAATCAAGAAAATATTGTTTAACTCTTTTATATGAATATTTTGTCATACAGAACCCAATTTTTTGGAAAATGATTAAGGTTACTAAGGTTATCAATGAGTTGTATATCATGCAAGACAAGCTAGATGAACAACTGTTGAAAAAGCTTAGCAAAAATAAGAATGTAAATATTCCCAAGCAACCATTAGCAAATGTTTGTAGTTCAACACCAAGGGACTTTGATTTATGGCATTTCGAGTTAGGACGTACCCTTTTGAGCAAAATTAGGTTGATTCATTAAAACAATTTTGATGTTTTTAATGTAAATCTGATTTGATTTGTGACATTTGTTTATTAGCAAAGCAAAAACCATTACTTTTTCCTGTTTATTGTACTTTTTCAAATTCATCTTTTGATTTGATACAGGAAGGCATATATATGGAGACCTTAGTCTGTTGCAACATCATCAAACCATCATTATTTTTTTACAATAGTAAATGATTACACAAGGTTTACATGGAGTTTTCTAATGAAGTATAAATCTAAAGTTTCAATTATCATACCTACTGTTTATAATATGGTTTTAAATCATGTCAGATAATGAGAATGAGTTTAAACTTTTGGATTTTTATTCTTCTAAAGAAATTTTACATCTACTTTACTATGTTGCGTTATTGATACTCCACAACAAAATGGAGTAGTTGAATGTAAACATTAGCATTTGTTAGTCATTTCAAGGGCATTAATATTTCAATCATCAGTACCTTTGAAATTTTTGGGTGATTCAATCTTAATTGTTGCACACATTATAAATAGAATTGCCACACATGTTTTACAAAATAAAACACCATATGAAATCTTGTTTATAAAATTCCTTCATATTCACATCTTAGAGTGATTGCATCATTATGCTTTGCATCTATCATTTCAAGTTATAGAAAAAAAATTTGATAAAAGAGCTACAAAGTGTGTTTTCATAGGTTATCCTAGAGGCATAAAAGGCTGCAAGCTATATGATTTGGAGACACATAATGTCTTTGTTTATAGGGATGTCATTTTTCATGAATCTGCGTTTCTTTTTAAATATTTGCAACAAATAGTTGATTCTTATACTTCATTTCCCACTTTGCATAACAGAGCTTCATCACCATTTGATTTGCTTTATTCTTTTGATTCACCTGATGTCACTTCACATTCACATATTCATCCCTTACATAACCATCAAGAACATGAAGTTGATACAAGTAATTATGATCCCCAAAATACCATTTCTCCAAAAAATAATGTTTTTGACAATAACCTAACCATTGATTCTATAAATTCTTAGCTTCGAAGTTTTAAGTGATTTGTGGAGTTTGCAAACTAAGTTCTAATTTTGTGATATTGTATATTCCCCCTAAAGATAAGGCTTATAACCTTGTGGCAGCATCATATATACTATTTCATGCAAATCACCATTGAGAAATGCATTATTTATATCAAGTTAATCAAGATACTAACCTTTAATCGTTGCAATAGCTCACTGTTGTTTGCTTGGCAATAAAACTAAAAGTTTCTTGAAAATAAAATCAGTCGTGGAGATTTAGTAAGTGCAATAAATGCAGTATTTACAAGTAGTCTTGTGGTTATTCTTTATTTAAAAAATCTATGAACAATGGAGATTTTGTTGCTCTCTTAGTGTATGTATATGATATAATTATTGCAAGTTCATCTATTACACTTACTAATGATGTGAAGAATTACTTGAAAACCAAATTCAAACTAAAAGACTTAGGGAAGTTAAAATATTTCCTAGGTCTTAAAGTTGCAAGGTCTGATAAGGGCATTTCTATATGCCAAAGGAAATATGTGTTAGATTTGCTTGAAAAGTATGAGTTACTTGGTGGAAAACTAATCACAACACCAATAGACTACAATCAAAAGCTAGCAAGGGCAAAAGAGGAATAATTATTGCAAGATGGCACTATTTATAAGCAACTTTTTGGTAAATTACTATATTTGACCTTTACAAGACTGAACATAGCCTATGCAGTTCATATATTGTCTCAATATATGGACAACCAAGTAGTGTTCACTTACAAGTAACTTTTAGAGTTTTGAAGTACCTCAAGGGGGCACCAAGGCAAGGTATCATGTTATTTTCATATTCAGATACCAGATTAGATTTACAATGATGGTGATTGGGAAGATTGCTTGGATACTAGAATATCTGTCACTGGTTATGGAGTTTTTATAGGTAAATCACTTATAAGCTGGAAATCTAAAAAGCAATCAGTAGAGGCAAGGAATTCCACTGAGGCTAAATATAGGGCAATGGCAGCAACGTGTTGTGAGGTGCAGTAGTTGTTACTTTTGCTACAAGATTTCAGAATTTCTCATCTTGGTGCTATTGAGCTATATTGTGATGATCAATCAGCCCTTCACATATGTAAAAACTCTATTTTTATAAACGTACGAAACATATTGAAATGGACTTCTATTTCATCAGAGATAAGGTCATTGCTAGAGTTATTTAGCCATGACATCTATTTACTGAGTTAGTGGATATCTATACAAAAGCATTGCAACTAGGTCCTTATCATGCTCTTCTCATCAAGATGAGTGTTATTAACATACACACTCATCTTGAGGGAGAGTATTAGAGATAAATTATTTATTTAATGAAGGATATTACATGACAAATTTGTTGAGAAGCAGTGAAGATAAAAAGCATAGGAGTTTTAGATGATAATAGCTTTTGTATTATTGATTTCTACATTAGTTGTTAACGAATTATTAATAGTAAATAGCTAGTTAGGCTTTTATTATAGTCACGCACTTAGTAATTACTATGTAAATAAACTTTTATTATAGTCACGCACTTAGTAATTACTATGTAAATAAACTATTAATGTTAAGATCTCTAAGACATTTTTCTGCCTCTTTTTACAAATTTGTTACAAGTTTGTTACCCAGGCTAATATATAAGTTGGGTTTTCTGTATTGTACGTGACAAGAGAATAAAATGATATTTCAAATATTTTCCTTTCCCTTTTTTTGGTGTTTTTTTTTTCTCTTAGGTCACAATATTTTACACACAATAAAATACAATACAAATTGGTGTACAACAGTAATTTTAATGCAAAATTTGATCCCATCTCTATAGAGCATTTGAGTCATTCGCTTGATTAACTTTCAGTTTAAACACACGTAATTAGTTTCTACGCTTTTCAATAGAGAATACTTAACTAACATGAATTCTATGACAATAATGCCTTTTTTTTTTTTTTTGCTTTCTTTGGTGATACTCGATCTATAGGCTAACTGGTCCTGTGCATATGCTTTCTGTTCAAATATATAACACTGACCGAAAATTTCGGCATTAAAGAACTTGGATCCTCAAGTATGTAAGGGACTCCTTGTCTCACAGGCATGCTTGGTGTGTGCTAGCTACTAATTAGCTTAACAAGAATAGTGTGATATATCATTCCTATTCCTTGCATGCATTATATATTAACATAAACAGATCTTCGACATAAACCCTCTAAATAAGGCATCCAAACAGCATAAATTTAGGTCCACGTTCAGATCAAACACTTGACGAAAGTTAAAGCTAACATATGCTAGCTTAATGTTTTAATTGAGTTTATGCTACACACAAAGCATAACAAGAAGCATCTTGACGCGCGCGCACACAAATACACACGTAAACGTCACCGATTACCTCAAACAAAGGAACTTCTTTTTCTGTAATAGCTGCTGACAGGTTGTTGAACCATGAAAACAACATGGTCCAACTGCCAAACCCAGCAACCAGGGCCGCGCGCTCAGGTAATTTGAAACTAGCTAGGATATATAGGGTAAGGGAAAGTTACAACATAAGAAGTTTTGCTTGAGGATGGCCGTTAGCTAGCAATCGATAGCAACGTTTCTCAGTCAATGATGCCCCAATCCTGAATGATTCGGAAAGGTACTAGTATATTTTATTCTGGTTATGTTGTTTTCAGTATTTGCTTATCCTTAATTATATTAACAATAGAATTGAAGCAATGTTTAACTGGTAAGTACATCAATGTACATCATCATCTTGTTTCTTCAAATCAACTTTTTCTCTTTTTCTTCTTGTAGAGTTTTACTCTTATGCCGGCTTCATATGATCAAAGGGACTGTTATGATTTTCCCACTCCTTCCTTTGATTGATGAATCTTGATAATCAAAGGGATTCATTAGCTATGCAGGAAGACTCAAAGCACAGCACATATTTTTTGTAGCATTAGAATCCTAATTTGTTCAGAATTGTTGGGGCGATATCAGCTTAGAGATTTCATTTCTTCTTAAAGAGTGTCTCTAAGCAAGAGAATTTTACTTTGAATATCTATATTGGGTGGGCTTTACCTTAACTTTGCACATAGCCTCACATGACATGCTTGAGTAGAGACCATATGCTCAAATCATAGGCTTCAGTGGTGTGGGGGGGATTGAAAGCTAGCATTAGCAAACCATTGGCAGTTGTTTCAATCAAATCGACAAAGTATCATAGTCATAAAATTTTCACAAAAATGGGATTTCTTTCCCTATTTCCATCTACTCTTTCTAGAACTAATTCTATATAGGAACGGCAATAGCATGTGATGGTGTATACATAGAGGTATAGAGCGCATGTGTTTTTTTATATATCAAGCTTTAGCTTCACCTGAAAATAAATAGCCTAAGTTTCTTCTTCCTTTGTGTTTTCTTCAAGGGCCTTTGTGAAGACCACGAACAATAAGGTGCTGCAACCTTAAAAGAATCTGATCACTTCAGGATCGCATGCAGCGTCTTTATTATGCCTTGTGCCCGTGGCAGCTTGACAACGAGTCCAAGAAAATGCGGGGAAAGGCAGTTTCAGGGAAAGCCATTTTCGTATTATGTCTTGCTAGCTTTCTTGCAGGATCACTGTTTACCAGCCGAACGTGGACTGCTTACACTTCTCATGACAAATATCATCCAACTCCACCCATTCAAAAGCATGCCAGCAATAAGTTGGGAGAAGTAGCCCGTGACTTTGATCGCAAACGTGTATGCATGCTAACTAGAGTTTATCCAATTTATTCCTTTATTATTATATATCATATATATGTTGCTGCCTGCAACCTATCAGATTGAGATCAGTTTTTCCCATTCTAATCAGAAATTGGCTGAAGGAAAGGCAGAAGATATCATGGGGGAAGTCTCAAAAACTCACAAGGCTATCCAGTGAGCTTATACCTCTTGTGATTGTGCAAAATTAACCTCCGGTTTCAGTAAATGCCATCTAATTATGTTTATGTCCAACCGCACCGTACGTAGGTCACTTGACAAAACAATCTCCAACTTGGAAATGGAATTAGCAGTAGCTCGTATGAGCAAGACTAGTGCTGGAGGAATTTCCCTGGAAAGCAAATCTAATCAGACATTGCAGAAGGCTTTTGTGGTTATTGGAATTAACACAGCATTTAGCAGCAGGAAAAGAAGAGACTCTGTTCGAGAAACATGGATGCCTAGAGGTCCTGCGGTGTCTCCTAACATAACATGTCTTTTTGGATCCTTAATTTTTCTTTATGGCAAATGTGCTTGCATGAATGGATTGTACCAGACCTGGGTCATAAAATTAAGCAGTTGAGAATTGTTGTTGTGGTGTTACAGGAGAAAAACTGAAGAAATTGGAGAGAGAGAAAGGGATTGTTATAAGGTTTGTGATAGGGCACAGTGCCACACCAGGGGGTGTTCTGGATAAAGCACTGGACAGAGAAGAGGCAGAGCACAAGGACTTTCTTAGGCTGAAACACGTAGAAGGATACCACCAGCTGTCCACCAAGACCAGACTCTATTTCTCTACTGCTGTTGCCATATGGGACGCCCAATTCTATGTGAAGGTGGATGATGATGTCCATCTCAACTTAGGTTAGCATTTCTCTTCTGTTCTTCGTTTGATTCAATCTTATAGTAATACAATAATCTTACAGTACTACAATGAGTCATGGAATATATATATATATATATTGGTATTGTTGTTTTGATTGCAAAGGTATGCTAGCCAGCACGCTTGCACAATACCGATCCAAGCCCAGAGTGTATATCGGATGCATGAAGTCTGGACCAGTTCTTTCTCGCAAGTAAGTTTTTTATATTTTTAATAATTATTGTATACTAGCAAAATATTTTTAATTATTTTTTAAAAAAAATAACAAGACAAACTAATCATAGTACTGAAAATTAATCATAATACAATAACAAGTAATTGTACGGCAGAGGGGTGAAATATCACGAACCAGAGTACTGGAAATTTGGAGAGGATGGAAACAAGTACTTCAGGCATGCCACTGGACAATTATATGGCATCTCCAAGGACCTTGCTGCCTATATTTCCATCAACTCGTCAGTCTTTGCTTCTACACCTCTCTCTCTCTCTCTCTCTCTTTATGGAACGCTTTCAGACTGAGGCATGAATTTCTCAATGGTTGGCAGCCCCATCTTGCATAGATACGCCAATGAGGACGTGTCTCTGGGATCATGGTTGATTGGCTTAGAAGTTGAACACGTGGACGACCGTTCCATGTGCTGTGGGACCCCTCCAGGTATGCAAAACTTCTTCTCTCTTTTGGGTCATCAAATCATATGCATATCTTTGCTGTTCCTCAACTAACTAAAACCAACAATGTTGTGCCTGTCAGATTGTGAATGGAAGGCTCAAGCAGGGAATATCTGCGTGGCCTCATTCGATTGGTCGTGCAGCGGAGTATGCAATTCAGTGGAGAGAATGAAATATGTGCATTCCTCTTGCGGAGAAGGAGATGGTGCACTTTGGAAGGTTGATCTTTGAGTTTGCTACAGCCTACTGCCCTGCCCCCATACCGTACATGTGTTCAGAGCTAAGGCCTAGACTCTAGCATAGCTGATATTGTTTTTGCCTATATATTTCTGTTTCACATACGTACCATGGAGGACACTATATATATACATATAGAAGAATAAATTAAGTTAGAGGTTGTGCTGCCTAATAATTATCCAAATATGGATTCCTGAGATTAAAACAAAAGAGGTTCATACGATACTACAGATAAATGGTTTTACTTACATATCTACCAGCGAAAGTAAAAGTAAAACCAAGGATAGGACAATGCAGTCAATCTTGCATATGCTTGGAAATTCTATAACCTAGCTACACAACAGTAACTCCCTTACATTTTCTTTTCTTTAATTTGGCAAACTACAATTTATCATGGTAAACATATAACATCTCTCTTAATAACAAGGATAGCTCATCTAAAACATAAAAACTTGTGAAGATTCATTCTAAGAGAAGACAACAAAAGAAAAAACAAATGTAAGAGGAAGGAGGAAAGGATCATCTACTTGGGTTCAACTTTTGCAGAAAGTGTGTATCCACCACTGTAGTCGAAAGTATCGCTGTCATTGTTATCCTTTTTAGGTAAACTATCGCCATAAGGATGCCTAAGAGAACCTTTTGCAGCTTCGAAATCAGTAGCAGATGATGAAGCAGAAGTAGTTGAGTTTGTGTTCATCCCGTCATTTTGCAAAATGGTTTCAATGGCCTTTACCACCTCGCTCATTGTTGGACGGTCTGTAGCTGAATCCTCAACACATTGCATTGCCAACTCCAAGAATTTTCCAAATCCTATAAGAATTCCTGTGCTTCTGATGGTTGGATCCATTAAGTCCCTCAAGCCATAGTGCTCTTCATCCTTCGTATTCATCACTGTTCGCACCTCCCGCACAACGTACTTACCTTTCTCAATCGGTTGCTTAGCTGTTATAAGTTCAAGCATTACCACGCCAAAACTGTAAACATCACTCCTCTCAGTTAATTGTTGGGTCATGTAATATTCAGGATCCAGATAACCCTGCAACAAAATATCATTTGAGAGTTAGAGAAATAAAAATATTCTACATATTTGGAAACTCTGAGTGGATTGCATGGGTATAATTGAAGTGAGAGCATAAAACTGAAAAATCAATCCGATTCCAAAAGCATCTTAAGTAACATGTTAAAGAGTACTCACTAATGTGCCTTTAACTTGGGTTGAAACATGGCCCTTTGAACTGTCTGATACCAGCTTCGACAGGCCAAAGTCTGCAACCTTCGCTGTTAAATTTTCATCCAACAAAATGTTGCTGGACTTAATATCTCTGTGGATAATAGGAGGATTTGCGAGCTCATGTAAGTAAGCTAGTCCTCTAGCTGAGCCAAGAGCAATGCGGAGTCTCCTTTTCCAGTCAATGTATATGCCAGATCTCCCTACAACAAATGTGATTCCATGTCATTTATTAAATGAGGTAGCCATCAAGAACCTGAATCATAAATTAATGGTGACTTTCCATGGACTTCCCATGAGGCACACAAGTGAAGCTCTAGGTGAAAAATACAAAAGACAAGACTGATTCTCTGATGGTGCAGGAGATGAAACCTTGTTGCAAAGACAACCACCACATTTTTAATGCTAAAATCAGGCACTCTCCCACGATTAACAAATCAATCTCATGCACCTAGACAATTACTAATCATTGTTTCATCTTTAACTCACATGTTATACCTGCAACGTAAGGTAAACTAACCTAACAGGCTGTCCCGAAGTGTTCCATTGGCCATAAATTCATAAACCAGCATTTGTTCTCCTTGCTCAAAGCAAAATCCAACAAGACCAACAAGGTTCTTATGATGAACTCTTGAAAGCAATTCAATTTCAGTCTTGAATTCAAGCCCACCCTGCATTGATCCATGTTGAGCTCTTTTAATTGCCACTGATTGTCCATCAGAGAGCATTCCTCTGTATACCTGCAGAGGACATGAAGGCTATTTCAGCAACTGCTAACAGTAATCCATAAACCTCGTTAGATAAACTTGGAGATTTACCTTGCCATACCCTCCAAATCCTAGTTCATTATTTTCAGAGAAATTATTGGTGCACTTTTTAAGCTCATCATAAGAAAACCACCTTGCTCCTTTCAACTGTGGTGCACCACCACTGTCTCTGCCACTTGGTGCCCAGGATGCTGGAACATGTAGAAGATCAATACAGAAGTAAACAATTTTACAATACCAGATACCTGTTTCTATACCAAATTTCAAGTATTACTTACCAAATGGTTTACTCAACCCAATGGCCTTTTCTGCACGTTTCTTTTGCCGAACAGCATATATTCCAACTCCAAGCAAGCCTAGAACCAAAATGACACCCCCAATTGCTACGGCAATGATTACTCCAATGCTAACAGAAGTTCCATTTGAGGCTGAAGCAAATTTGTGGTTTGATTTGTCAATCCATCACTTATAGGTTAAGATCAAAGTTAAATTCTTAGGAATAGGAAGGTTTCAGTTACCTGGGAAAGTATAAGGAGAAGCAATAAAATAGTATGGTCCAAACTCTGGAGGAGGTTTGTAAGTTTGATTACTTAAATCAAATCCAATTCTCTGAATTTCTGACCTATTGAAGTATTTTTCATCTGGTGGAAAGAGTGCCAGCTGGATCTGAAGGTAGTCATCAACATTGAAGAATGGATTCTGAAGGAAAACTGAACCAGGAGTTAGGCTCAATTTCACCCAAAGGCTCATTTCTAATGAATGAAACATATTCACATTGGACAATTCCCTGAACATGGGTCCTCTGAAATACAATGTTCCTTCAAATGGATAGGCACATTCACAACTCTGAGGGCTAAGCTTCTGATCAATGGGACATGATTTTCTTCCACAATTAGCTAGGCTGGTGGCATAGGGTTTTGTATTTTGTTGCTGAACCTGACAGTAATTAGTGTTTGAGAGAGCACTTGTGCACACGGGATTGCCTATAAGACTGAATCACATAACAGTGACAAATAAGTATGGTGGGGGGGGAAAATATAGATTATTATTCTAGATGAAAAAAATTAACACCAATGAAATGTCTTACATTAAAGTATTCGTATATCCAGATCCTAGTGTTATTGAGGAAATCTGGTTGTTCTGCAAATCAACAAGCTTTAGTTGAGTGCCAACTTTGTCACCCAAGTTCAATGTGCCATTAAAGGCATTGTTTCGTAGTTTCCTGTCAAAAGATCAAGATGACCTGAATTGAGTCATGCACCTTCTCTTTTCTTAAAATAAGCTTTTTAGAATGGTTTTTTAAATTCGAGTCACTACTCACACTTGCTGTATCTGCGGGAAGCTAAAAAGCTTTTGCGGTACAGGCCCTTGAAGTGATCCATGTTCAATAACTCTGCAAATTATGAAATTTTGCATAAGTTACAACAGTTGAAGGAAGAGTCAGATTTTTTTTTGGTGACTACAAATTACTCACAGAGTAGTGAGTGACGCTAAGGTTGAGAACCAGACTGGAGTTTCTGTTGGGTCAAATGAATTGTTACTAAGATCCCTGTAAAGTGAAATGGAGTCAGGATTCATTACTATGAAAAACAAATAAACCATCACATCTGAAGAAGGAAACTCCTATTCTTCTGACTTACACATAATTGAGTGTATTCATTGAGGTTAAGTCTGGTAAAGGGCCAGTTAGATTATTGTGTGCTAAATTCCTGAAGGAAAGCAAAATTTGCATCAGGAAGTAAGTTCATTAACCACAACATTATCAAACTGAAAAAGTAAAAAATATATACCCACAATTCATTGATGTTTGTAAGGTTGTTGAGATTTGAAGGGACCTTTCCTGTCAAAGCGTTTCTATCAAGTCGACTGTTTTGGATTGGAATGTGTGCATTCCCATTAGTGTTAACAGAGGAAAATTAATATAACAAAGTAAAGCTGCAGAGGAAAGAAAATGAGGTCAATGGAGTTTTTACTCACAGAACCTCGAGAGTCTGAACATGTCCTAATGTGGACGGGATGTTCCCAGCAAATTGATTTCCATCAAATAGTCTGACATTGTAACGCTATGAACCTTTAGGAGGAGGAATGCCATACAAACTAAATTGATGGATGGATATCAACTTACATGTGAATTAGTACCATCTCAGAGCTGAAGAGTTTTGGTGGAATGGTACCCGAAAGCTTATTTTTATTGAAATGGCTGCAAGTTCACAACAATGAAACTCTTATTTGGTCAATACTCAGTGATCTGAACTTCTAAGTACATAACGATCAGGTACTTTCATCCTTTCTTATCTTTCACACTGAAGGTATGTTGGGAAAGTAAACTTACAAGTGTTTAGCCTTTAAAAGGAGGTCCAATCCTGGGGAGGTGGGTGTCGAAACTGGGATAGATCCCATCAGCTGATTGTCTGCCAGATCTAGCCAATAGAGTTTAGAGAGCGTTCCCAAAGATGGAGGAATTCTACCAGTGAAATTATTTGAATTCAGGGCACTGCAAACAAGGGTAGTTTTGAAATGAATAGGCATAAAAGGTCTTTACTTTGCACTGATTTATGTAGTTTTATTAGTAGTAATGGCAACTCTTACAGGAAGGATAACTCAGCCAGCTTTCCAAGCTCTTCTGGAATATTACCAGTGAAGCCACAGCCGGCTAGGATTCTGAAAAAATGGGATACCAAAAGGAAAATAAGCAGAAGATAAATTCATATCATGAGGAAGCTAGTTGAGCAGAAAGCTGGATTCATCAAATCAGTAAAGTAGCCATCTTACAGGATATTCAGCTTTTCCAAATCCCCCAAACGTGGAGACAGAGAACCGGTGAGATCCCGATTAAATGACAGGTCCCTATAGTTAAATAATTTTAAAAGTGAGAAAAATATATGTAATAGATGCGATTTAGAATTGTTCATAGACGAATGAGAAACAGAATTCCATATTGACTATCCTTCATGTAGTAATCCTGCACATGCATAGTTCAGTACAATAGATGAAAAAACATAGTGAGAAGGAAACTCACAAGGATCTCAATTCAGTTAGTTCCCCAATGTCACCACTTAGTTTCCCTTTAAGACCCATGGTTGATAATCCCCTGAGATCACATGAGCATAAGTAATGACCATGATCCAAATGACCAGTAGAAGAGAAGTAGTTAAACTTGAAAAGAAAAGAAAAACTCCTCAGAGTCCATATTCAGCCTTGAGAAAGAAACACCCACTGTTATACAATACTCACAGTGCAGTCACCCTTGAGCTGTTGCACGTGACTCCTTCCCATGGTGCTCCACAAGGATCATCCGACTTATCCCAGCTTGGCGGTGTATTTTGCCATGAATCCTTCAAAGATTGGAGAGCAGCAGCTGCAGCAAAAGCACAAACAAAGATTGATGTTGCAAATGATGATATGAAATGTTTCCCTGTGATGCCTTACCCTTGTCCCTTGTCTATATAAAACTATATATAATCATTGAAATGAAAATTATCTGAAGCATATTATCAGTACAAACAGAAGTTCAAAAACAGGTTGCATTGCCAATTGAGGATAGTTACAGAAGATATGGCTCTTGGCCTTCCCCTTCACCCATTTTTCTGTCAGAAACTGAATATAAGTTATACACATCACATAATTATAATTTAACTATAATGCTATACAAACAGCTTGAATTTCTTGACCTTTAGAAGGCTGCGCGCAGCAATATTGCTTTTCACGCATTTCATATACTGATCAAAAGAGAAAATATATGACAAAATGTTAGAAGAGGCAGAAATGAGGAGCAAGGATATTAAGGTTACCGTCGTGAGGGTCTGTAAAAGCAGAAATAAGGCTAACATCTGCACAAAAGAAAACCAGCAATAAGAGTAATGAGAGGGCTGTCATGGCTGCAACCTGACTCTTGCTGTGCTGCGTTTCACCACAAATACTCTCAAACTCCACAGTCGCTGATCATGTTCACCACCAACAAGCATGCACAATGTGTTACTGCTTCTGCCCAAAAATATGAGTAGCAGCAAAAGAGGAGCAAGGCAGTGGCCTACCCTTTTCTTTTCACGGCTTCCTTTAATCGATTTGCCTTAGCTTTGAAGCTAATCTAATAACCCCTACACTTAAAGTTATATGAAGCTATCATCATCTTTTTTTCTTTTTCCGTTTCTTTTTTAATTTCATTAAACCAAAAAACAAAAACTGTTTTCTCTTTGTCAGTGTTGGTGTAGAAGTGTGTTGGATACGTTTGAAATCATCATCAAGTGCAGGTACAGAATGTCACAGAGTAGTGTTTGACAATGAAAGTACTGGCTAATTTCTCATCTTTTAGAACGGCCCAATGGGATTCCTGAGTCAGGTTTAAGCATGGAATTACAATAATTATGGCTTGATATGGGTATGGGTTACAGTTTTATTTCCATGGAAGCAAGCAAATTTGATGGTTGGTGCAGAGGGGTCCCATGGTAATATAATGTATATTCTTAACATCCTTGGTTTTCTAATTTTAGGAGATATTTTCAACAAAAAAAAAAAAACCAACACCAACCCACCATTAGAAGGCCCGAAGTTTAAGCAATTAATTAGGCACTGAAATTGCCAAGTGTTGATATAGGAACACACTTGGGCTTTAGTAGAATAGTAAACCCACTTCAAACTTACTTGTCTAGTAAGTATTGATGATGATTAGCTACATCTTATGCATATTGCCCTTTAAGTTATATTTAGCTTACCTATCTATTCATAAAAGAAAAAAAAAAAAAGGAAAAACCAACAAAAGAAGAAAGAAACAAAATGGTCAACAATTAAACCTTGATATACAAATTTAAAAGTTTTAAGAGATATAATTTATTGTTTATAATACAATCCAAAAACCCAATGATTTTCATATTTAATTAAAACATCAATAAAACAAAGAGAATTAATAGTTACAAAGCAATTGGTAAAATCCATAAACCACTTTACGAAATTACTCACAGTTTGAAATCGAATATTTATGTTTGACTTTGATTTGGCACGGGAACGGGTCTAGTATTTTTGGGGTTTTTTTAAAATTATAATTTAAAAAATATAGTTTTCAATATCAAAAGATAAAAAAGAAAATGTTAGAAATTAGTTTGAAACATAGAAAAAGCAAGTAATAAAAAAAAACCAAAGTAAACATAACTTCGAATGCATTGAATTCAATTTGGAAGGTTACCCACTACCAACCCCATTGATATTCTCATTTCAATTCTCATTAATCTTGGTTTGTTTTTCCATTAATTGTTGGAGCTTTCCCAAAATCAACATCATTATCCATTAACTTATCTAACATTATCCACTTCACTTGCAACATACACCAATTTCAACTATCCTTCACAAGAAATCCATTTTTTTTTTACTATTCAACCTCGATAAAAAGTAATGAGATATTTAAACAGAACTATGAATTGTACTCTAGTTTATCTAAACGTTGAAA
Source organism: Theobroma cacao (assembly GCF_000208745.1). Taxonomy (NCBI): domain Eukaryota; kingdom Viridiplantae; phylum Streptophyta; class Magnoliopsida; order Malvales; family Malvaceae; genus Theobroma; species Theobroma cacao. The sequence goes on along the minus strand of NC_030857.1, from coordinate 8,953,757 downwards.
ACCTTAAGTTAATCATATGAATTTTGACAAAGATAAGAAATTCACATTACGATATATTTTTTTTATGTTGGTAGGTGTTGCAATATTTTGGAAAAGTATAAAACAAAACTTGTGATCACATCTACAATGCACATAAAATTTATAATACGTTATGGTATAGTTACATAGGCTATCTAGTGGAGAAATCTCATTCAATATTTATCGGTGACTGGCTCTATTGTTAAACCCATACAATTGTACTTTGATAATGTTGTAGCATTTTTGTTCATTGACAACAATAGAGGTATTACAAAGACTATGCATTTAGAGATTTGACAATTGAACAACTTATAAAAAAAGGTTACATTTTAGAAAAGCATATTAAAACTGATAACATAGTAGTTGATCCCCAAACCAAGGGACTACACTTTATCACTTTCAAGAAACATATTTTGACATAGGTATTGTGGAGTCTTTACAATGTATATTCGTTCCTAAATTATTTATGTTTCTATACATTTATTTGAAGACTTAAGACATAGGGTGAGGCATAAATCTATAACCTTACTGTTATGTTTTTAACACATGATGTATATCTCAAGATATGTAAGGTAGACATATAGGTTTATTGAATAAATCATAAAATATTTCTCTTGCAAGCTTGGGCTTCATAAAGTAGAGAACAAAATGACTAACAAATGAATACAACACGTGAAATAGATCATTAAAGAAATGTTGTTATTTATTGAGACACTACCACATTAACTTCATGTCCTTGGGTAGTACATGTGATTATAGTTGGTGGTGTATCTTGATAGACATGTAGTTATTGTTATTTTCCTATATCACAAATTTTATTGGATAGAAAGATCTTTTAGGGTAAGTGTCAAGTTATTTATAAATTGAGCTTGTTAAGTTTCAAGTTGTCTTAGCCCGTACGCCAATATTTTTAAGAAAATATGTTTCCAAATTTTGAGTATAAATAATATAATCCAAGTGGGAGATTATTAGATTTTTTTAGATAATAAAGTATGAACTTACATTATTTAATTTATTTTACCCTTTTATAAAAAATAGGTTAAGTTTATTTGATCAAGTGACAATGTCAAACCTGACCCTATAAATACATGTCATGACATGCATGCACTGAGTAACATGTTATTACGCTAGGAAAGTTCATAAGAATAGACGAAACCCGGTATTGTACCTAACGGTACACTTGAGTTGATTTAACCTCGAACTAGTTCAAATAGGAATCGTATGATGAAATTTAATATTTTACAGTCCAGGAATGACTAAAAATGATTATTTGGAGTTCGAGGGTTCATTTGGAAAAAAATTAAAAATTTTGATGTTTAGGGGCAAAATCGTCATTTTGCCACCTAAGATAATAATTTGATCATGGAGTGAAATTTTTTATCAAGATTAACTTTTTGGAGTATAATTTAATGATAGGAAGTGAAAATTTTTAATTCAGACAATTTTCGAAACATAGGGGCAAAACGATAATTTTGTCATCCCGGGGTAAAAATCGTAATTTTCACCACCCAAAACTTGTCAAAATCATAAGATTTATTTATTTTTGGTATGAACAACTATGGTATGTTAAGTGGTGAAAAATTGAAGTTTAAAAGACGAAAATTTAAAAATGGGCCAATGGAAAAGTGACACATGACACTTTTTTAATGATTTAATATTATTTTAATGAAAAGTCAGCCCATTTAAACCTCATTTTAAGTGATGGCCGGCCATAAGGGAGAACAAGAGAGAAAATAGAGAGGAAAGGAAGAAAAAAAGAAAAACCAAAGAGAAGCAAGAAAATTCAAAGGGGAATTCACGTTTTTCGCCCGTTTACGCGTCTAACGGTAAGATTTTTCGACTTTAGCTTGATTTCTACCTTTCCTATGCCTTTGTTTCCATTTAGCATGCTTGAGGAGAGAGATCTAAAAGTGACATCAAGGGCTGG
>NC_030857.1:8934001-8951106 GCF_000208745.1 Theobroma cacao | reverse complement strand
GGGATTTTTGATGTTTTAGAAATAAATGTGACAAATAAAAATATATTGTGTTGATTATGAAATTGAGTAATTGGAGGCTACCAATTGTCTTGAAAAATATATTTTCTTATGAATGGCTTATGATATATGAGTATATGTGGCTATATTTTATAATTGCATTGTGAATAGAATGTAAGCTGTCTTTTACTATACAGGTTGGATAAATAAATAAAAGCCACGTTATACTGTCGAAATTTTATTAAAATTGGTGGGTTTAGTCAGTGCAGTGACGGGTTTCCGTAGACTGCCTATTAAAGGGGCACGGTAAACCCGGTTTTATAGTTACTCTGGTTGTAGAGGCGAGGAGAGTAACTCCCAGGGTAGTGTTAGAGTTCACTTCACGTTGAACCCCCACGTGAACGTGTAACTCGGCCAACGCCAAGTAACGACTTGTTTTCAAAACTAGAATGTATTTAACATGTAAATATCTTAACAACCTTGGCGGACTCGGTTAGATGCTTAGGCCAAGGTATCCCTGAGGACTAGATTTTGGCTTGAGCCATGTTTTTAATAAAAGTTATAAGCCTTGACAACTGTTTTGGTAAATTACAAATGTTTTATGGTTTAAGAAAGAAATTGAAAACCTTATGAAATGGTTTATGATTTGTTGTTTAAACTTGCCTCCATTTTACTCGCCTTTAGATATTTATGATAATGTTTGTTTACTCATTGGGATTGTAAAATCTCACCCACCTCCTTTCCAAACATTTCAGGCCTGTGGTAGCTTGTAGATACCTTATTTTATCGAGGATTTCAGTTGACATCTCTATCTCACAAACAGTAGGTTACTATCACTAATAGTTGGTGTATTTTGGGCCACTTGTCATTGTAATTATTATTGTACATTATAACTTTGTAAATTATTGTATGTATGAATTTATTTTACTTCCAAGTTATAAAAGATTTTTTACACGTATTTCTATAAATATTGTTTTATATAAAAATTTTATATTTTAATTAATATTTTGAATAGTAATATTTGTCTATAAATCCTTTTAAAATATTTTTGTCTTTTGATATATTTGAGCCGAAAACTACTGGAAATTGTTTAAAATTGAATGTTTAAAAACGATTTCTCACAAAAAAGGCAAGAAACTGATATGTAAGTCTTGCGGGGTTCTGATTGGCATTTCGGGTAATGAGTGTCAATCGGGACGTCGCGACAGTTGTCATGGGGTCCGAGGGAGGTTCCGGGTCGTGACAGACAATATTATAGTTGATAATATCTAATAAAGTGGAATAGACTCAAATATTAAATGGAGGTTTAAGAGTGTAATATGTGTAGAAAATCTTAAACCTATAATGAGTAGTGTTGACTCCATATATTTTTTATGATAACAAAGCATTCCTCATTCATTAATGTCTAACTTTACTACTTTAGTGTGTAGAATAGAGTTAATCCTCTCAATAAAATTAGTGTTTAAAGACAAGATCACATAATAGATAGGTTAATTAGTTAGAGTGAGAAAGAAGAAAAGGGTTAGTGAAGACAAAATTTTAGTAATTGATTAACAAAAAGCCTTAGTTAGTTAAGGCATGACTAGTTGACAAGCTGAAGCAAAACAAAAAAAATCTTAATCAATTAGCACTAGGGTTAACTGATTAAGAATGTACTGGAAAAAGAAAAACAAAAGTGTGCTAATCGATTAAAGCATGTGGTTAATCGATTAGAGCACAAAACCTGAAAAATCTCTAAGCATCAAAAATTTAAATTCAAAATAAGTTTGACCGTTAAAAAGAGCCAAAATAGAGAAATTCAAATTCAAAAAATCTTTTAATTGATTAGAGTTTGTGTTAATCAGTTAAGATTGAAACCAATTAAGATAAGTATGCTGAAGTAGAGAACTTTGAAGATAGTGATCTCTTAATTGGTTAGAGTTTCCTATAATCGGCTAACGTATAACACATAGTAACAAGACAGTGTAAGATAGAGAAACTATAATCAGTTAGAGTTGCCTATAACCAGTTAGTCTAACTCTATTTGTCCATTTGAATTTAAACACTAGAAGACAAAATAATAGCTAAAATGGCATCGAAGTTGTCCCTAACAACTAGAATCTATCTTGAATAATAAAATCTGTCCCCCAAAGTATAAAAGAAAAGCTTCAATGGTCAAAGAAGCAGATTTTGAAGAAGAAAAAGCCACTTTGAGCAAAAAGCTAAATGACCTTCACCAAAACACTTGTTCTTTACTCCTATTTGAGAAAAAATGTTTAAAGTATGAGAAGCACTCAAGAAGTCATTGAAAGAGATTACAGTTTAGGTTAAAAGCTCACTTTGTAAAAACTTGGAGGAAGTTGTCAATTCCACTGTTATAGTAAAGTTGGGTTGAACATCCTTGATTGGGAGATTAAGGTAATGGATGTAGATTAAGAAGACTGAACCACTATAAATACTCTTATATTATCCACTTTTCTCTATCTTTCCTTGGTATCTTTTAATTTTGACAAGTTCTAAACCATTTTTCCTCCAGCTAATTAAGAGCTCTACAAGCTCAAAAGTGCATACCTTAAAATTTTAGTGTCATTCATCCCTTTAGCACTCCAACATGACCAATAAGTAGGACTAAGGATCATTACACAAAGTTAAGATTAAATATTCTCTCTTATTTACACAAAAACATATTTTTACCTATTGGAGAGGTAATAGCTCAAGAAGGAAGATTTTAGTATATTGAATCTGAACAATTAATCTTATCTATATTGTTTTTATTGTCAAATTAGGTATAAAAGATCAAGTATATTTTCGTGTTCTAAATTCCTGACATGTTTTGTCCTGAGTTTAATATATGTATGATTTATTCTAACTTTGATAAATTGTTAGAAGCCAAAAGTGGATCTTCCATAAGTAAAAGATTCATGGAGATTGATCCAAGCCAAAAGCCCATATCCAAGTTTGAAAGCAGCTATTTTCTATTCTTTTTTATTGTGTTTAATTCAAGTAAATGATAGCCGCCATTTGCTAAATAAAAATGATTATTTTAAAATTATAATTTATAGTGAAACTTATTTTTTAAAACATATATCTTAAGGTGAGGAATAATTAAAAGAGTCCTATCAAGATGTTTGGAGAGCTCAAAGAAATTATTCCTATATAAAAATGAAAATAGTATAAAGAACATGAAAATAAAAACTTTTAAAATTAGAAAAATAATTATATAATATAATTTAAATAAAGAATTATTTTTTTATTAGTTCGAAAAGTTACCTTTAAAAAAGAAAAGAAAAGAAAAGAAAAGAAATTTGGAAAAGGGGGGGAAAATGATGAGTTTTGGTCTTTTGGCAACCGTAGCGCGGGCAACCTCTAATAAAAAACAGACCCGAGGGCCAAAACCCTAGTCGTCGTTTGTGAAGGACAAAAGGCAAAGTTGGTCTTCCCCTCCCCTCCAACGCCTCCCGTTTCGAGGACACACTCTCACTCCCTTTGCCTTGGACCAAACAACAAACAAACACACCCTCCTCTTCGTTAACGAAATGGTGGACCACCACAGCGCAGCCAGGCCACTCAAGAGAGCTCGCAGGACTACCAGAGTCACTGCCGACCTCTCCGATTTCCTCTCTTTCCCTTCCCCCTCCACCACCGCCGCCTTTTCCGGAAAGCCTTTCCGTGAAGCCGTCCGGAGCTTCCTATCCTCCCACGCCCGCCTCACCACGGCCTTCGCACCGCCAGTCCTTCCCTGCCTCATGACGTGGCAGATCCTGTTTAGAGTGGGTGATTCTGTGACGGACGCCCACGATCCCTCGCCGATCGTCGCGGCGCTTTATATCGTGGAGGAGGACGTCACCAGATCCTCAAGATCTGTCTACTGCGACCAGTGCCGAGTCGTTGGTAAGTGGAGTGGAGTGGAGTCCACTCTAGTTGGGCATGCTCGCTCGCATTTTTTTTCTGTATACACATTAACTAAAACTAGCTTTTACTTAACTCGAGTACTAATGATAGTACTAAGTAGAATAAAAGAAAAAATGATTTTATTTATTAGAGAGTAACTACTAAATTGTGTTGGGTTTTGAAATGATAGGATGGAGCGGGCATCCTGTTTGCCGAAAAAGATACCATTTTATCATAAGGTCTTGTGATAATGGGATCAATTCGTACGAGAACAAGTCTTGTCCGTCAAGGTCAAAATTTTGGATTTTTCTTGTCTAATATTTTCGGATTTAGCTTTATTTATAGCTAATGCTATCTCATCTCATCTCATCTGTGCAACAGAGTGGTTAGTGGGGATCATGATGATGATGTCCATGATGTTGAGGAATGGGAGTATTCACAGTTTGAAGATAACACGCATTTGCTGCATGGAGTTGTTCACTCCAATGGTTACGGCCATCTTCTCACTGTCAATGGCAGAGAAGGAGGCTCCAACCTTCTCTCTGGTTTTCACATCATGAACTTCTGGGATTCCCTCTGCACACTTCTCTCTGTCAGGTTTGGACACCCACCCACCTTATCACATTCATTCCTTCATTCGCTTGTTTATTCATCAGTATACCAAATATAAAAAATTATTGCAGTTTCACACTTCCTTCTACTAATTTACTTGTGTAAAGATGGTAAAGAAAAACCCTCGCCTATACTTTACATGGCCTTTTCACATCCTCTTAAACCCATTGTACCTGTCTTAACAGCCATCAGTCTATGCGTACATTTCTTTTCTTCACCTGTGTTGTTACTGTATTACTATTATTCTACTTATTACAAATGCTTAAATAAGTGTGAATTTTCTCTTTTTCTTCAATATAGGATTTAAGGACTCTTGAGAACACCGTAGAGTGTTTCATCAATCCTACTTTCTGGTAATTTTGTTGAACAGGAAGGTAACCGTGATGGATGTATCAAAGAAATATGGTATGGAATACAGGCTGCTTCATGCAATTACCAGAGGCCATTCCTGGTATGGTAACTGGGGTTATGAGTTTGGATCTGGAAGCTACGCCCTCACACAAGATGCTTACAAGAGAGCAGTGGATAACCTCTCGACCATGCCGTTGTCCCCCCTTCTGTTCCAAGGGCGTAAGACCCGAACTCGCCTGCAGAACATCATTTTTTTTTATCAGTCCTTGTCATGTTCAGAACTTTCAACACTCAAGGATCTGTTTTCATTCCTCCTAAGACTCATCACTGAAAGCCACAGGACCTCAATGCCTAAAACATCCAAAATGTCAGACTCTTCCACAAATGTATTGTGTGCATGGACAAGAAATGATGTAGAATCACTGCAGCAAGCTATGATTAAAGTGCTAATGGCCACAGCTCCAGGTTCCAACTGGGTAACCAGGCGTGGTCTAAAGGGCGTCATGAGTAAGGCAGCCTCCCCTGAACTTCTTGATTACTGCCTTAAGCACTTGAGAGGGAATTTGGCAACCAATGGCAAGGTGGTTGAGGCTCGTTGCAATCCAAACTCCAGTGATATTGAGTTCAGGTGAGGCAAATTCAATTCTGGTTAACCTATCTCTTGTTTACTGGATCTTTGTAACTAACAAATGTCTTGTTACACAACAATGACCAAACAGGCTTCAGCCCCTTAGTTCCGTGCCAAATGAATCTAGCTTGTACTCAAATTGCCCATCAGAAGAGCACATCAAGGGTGATCTGAAATTTTTGTTTGACTCCTTGCTCCACCCTGAAACCATGTTGACTTACAGACCTCAAGCAACAAGGGAATGTGTGATTGACTCGGCTACTAAGCTTCTTGATTGCAAGCAATTTGTGAAAGACTACAAACCATATGCTTACAATCCCTTTGCCATTTGTGTTTGGTGTCATTTAGAGCTTTCTGATCAACCTAAAGATGATCCAGTTCCTCCCCCTGAACTGATTGTTTTACCCCTTAATGCTACCATCGGTGATCTTAAATCTGAAGCTACAAATGCTTTTGAAGATGTATATGCCATGTTTAAGAGGTTTCAAGTTGAGCATCTACTAGATTACGGTTCTGTAGAGGACAACATAACTCTGAAATTATTGGTTGGCACAACTGGATCAATTCAAGTTAAAGGAAGATGTCCATCAAAGCATGGACTTAACCGATATCGACTGGAGAGGGGAACAGATAACTGGACAGTTGACTGCACTTGTGGGGCAAAGGATGATGACGGTGAGAGAATGTTGGCCTGTGATATATGTGGTGTTTGGCAGCACACAAGGTGTGCAGGAATTGACAATGCTGATGCAATACCTGCAAAGTTCATATGCATGAGATGTGCTAACTCGCTTCACAAGAAATCTACAAGCATTCCAAATTCTGGAATGGAAGCTAGAAAGTTTTCTCAACTTGACACTTGTAGGGGAGCAATCGGAAGTAATGGTCCTGGATTTACTACTGCCTTGACAGTAGGGTGAATGTATATTTGTGTGTAAACATGTAAATAGTTTCTGTTTAGCTTAAAGGGCGATTATCAGTACAGGGCTTTTTCTCCCCCACGGTTTTGGAGCCATAAGCTGCTTGTTCAACATATTTTATCCAAGGAATTTGTATAGAATATTACTTTAAAGAAATTTAACCTTTATTTAAACAAAGTGGTTCATTTGTAAAGATGTCACAGACTATTTTACCTTTAGTCTCCTTTGCAATCTGTGTCTCGGCTTGTTCCATTACGCCCTCTTAACAAGTCATTAGTTCCTTCTGCAGCCGGGGAAACTGTGGTCTTGGAAATAGAAAGGTGTCTAACAGTGTTGCACAAACTATTATACTTAGTTACCACATCCTTGTACAAACCTAGTAATCTCTCCACATCAGCTACTGTCAGTTCACCAGCCTCAGCTTCCATGTAAGGATAATTTGACCCAGCTGATCCAAGAATGGCTATGTGATGATCTGTTTGACAACATTGAAAGATTCAATTCATATGAAAAAGAATCACAGATATTTCTTAATAAGAACTTAACTTCAATGCTGGGGAAGTGGGACTAGGAGCGAGAACTATTCATTTCATATGAGAAGACGAGATGGTTGAATAATCGAAGGGAGAGGGGATCCTAACTACGAGTCAGCCCTTCCAGCACCAAATGATCTTTACTTTTCTTTGTAGAGACTTTTTGGTGTTCAGTGTACTGAGGTTGTACAAGACAAGAATTTCAATCAAACAATTCTCTATGGTTAACTTCCTTTCAGATACAGAATGGAGCGAATATTAGAGTATATGGATAAAGAATAAAATAAAAAAGTTAGTAAATCATGCATACATTAAATGCTGTAGTTGTGTTCAAACTTACCATTAATGTTAGTTTTCCTTTTGTGCATTTCTGTTGATGGACCAGGATCTGTCTGCTTCCCAAATGTTGATATCTTATCTATGGTGGGTGAGGTTATTTGGGGCACTCTATTGACCAATCTTGCTGCTTGCATACTCTCCTCAAATTCAGTTTCTTCAATAGAAAGAGATTTGGCATTTAAGTCTACAATGAAGGACTTGGCTGAGACAAGATTCGTGTGATAATAAGCTGCTTCTGAGATAAGCTTTGACTGCCTCCGGTATAATTGGATGAATTTGAGGTTGGAATGCAATTGTGGAGGATTGGCCTGTCCATGAGATTTAGTTAACTAACATTAATGAGAATTAATCATTACTTCCTGAAAGCAACAAAATAATCTGCAGTGTTTTGTCCTTCTAAATAAATTTTGAAGATTAAAAGGAATGCAGTGATCATTTGAAGCACTAGAAGATTAAAGCTCGTGCCAATGCAAATATAAAAACTTGAATTAATAAGCCATTAAAATCACATAATTCATGGTCAAAAACACCAAATGACCTACACTTTTATAAATGATAACTAATTCATCCTGAAACAGCAGACTATACTCCTGCCACCACCCACACCCACTCATGCACACACATAGAAGACAAAAAGAGAAGAGCCACTGCTTGAGAGATAATAGCAACCACCCATAACAAGGATCAAAGGTTTGTTTTGTTAATAACTTGGGGACTTTGAAATTGATGACAACAGGCAGAATAGAAGGATAAGAAAACTATACAAATATGACAGACAACATAGCATGCTACTTAGATTACTTAATTACTTCAGAATGAGGAACGTAAGAGATCAAGAATTTTCAGTGAGTAAAACACGGTGCATATTCAAAAGAAGAATTAAATGTCAAGAATATATAAAGATTGAGCATAAATTCTCAGAAACTGTATAATGAAAACAAAAATGATACTAACACAAACCACACTTTGCAATGATGGGACTGTGACTGAGACAGTGAGACATAAGAATCCACAAAATGAGAATGATGATTGGTAGAATGGCTTATTACCAAGGAGACCTTGCCTTGATCGTAACATATATAAGAACAGGAAGAAAATCATCTGCCCCTCCTGGAACATGATCTTCTGAAATTGATGCATTGAGCAGTAAATTGTTGATGACTCTACAACAATTCATGATACACAGAAGCTTCTCACGAGGAGCTTTGAAAGCATTGATTTTTTTTAATTCTTTCTCTGCAAGCTGGGGACAGAAGGAAAAAGTGTGACTACTACTTATTAGGAGGAAGTATTGTCACATAACTCATACTTGACGCAATATAAATAAAACAAAAAAGTAAAGAAAGCAATTCCCAGTGCACTAACATGATCAGCAGAATATCTCAACACTTACAAACATAAACGATAAAGGAAAACAGAACCATGCAGTCATAGTAAACCTAAGTCCAAAAGCAATCTCGTTTTCCATTGGTGGCCAAAAAATGAAATTTTGCGTAGATGATCTTTACCTCAATAAAAAGTAATGTGACATGATGCAGATTTTGAAAAACCTGATAGTGCAGAATGTAAGAAGATAATGTGTATTCCCTATCTCACATTTGATATCATCCATGAATACAAGAGTTTTGTAACTAGTCAACAACCTCTACCTTCGAGATCCAACAATAGGTCCAACGATTGAAGTGAACCAATTAAAACTAAAATCAAGAACCATTTTGTTATTTTTCCTCTTTTTCCTTTTAAGGTGAAATCAGAAACCTTTTATCCAGCATCTAAACTTTTTCACAGTTTTCCTCTTTCAGAAGGTAACAGGGTACGCTTTATATGAGGTTTTGTCTTTTTAGGAAAAAATGCTACAGGCTTTTTCATTCATGCCATATGTCATGATAGTTTTAATGTAAATGAACTATTAATCAGTTAATTGAAGCTGTGATGCTTAATGCTATTTCTAAGTGAAAATTATTTCGTTAATAATTTATTTATTGACAATTAATTAAGCAAGTAACATCAGAGTTGGGCAGAAAACAAGTTTCCTAAATTAGGCTCTCAAATCTATGTAAAATGCTCAACGTTGCAGCAACAAAATATCTGACTAAATATTTACCAGTGTATGACTGTAAACTAAACATTAAAAGAGCATAGCTTCATTAGAATTAATCACTAAAACAAACTTCCCAATACTTAATGAGGTCAGCAGGCATACCAGCCATGAAGCTTCATTTTGTAGCACTACTGGTATGTCTAAATGTTCAGGCCTCAAGAAGGTTTGCAACAAGCATATCTTCTCTGAGATCTCTCGATCCATCTTGATGTCCTCAGCAGAGGATGCAAAGGTCCGCGAATGTAGTTTTGTCATAACATATTTCTCCAGACCCTGCAGTAAGTAGCACACGGTCAATATAAAGTACTGTAACTTTATGTACTTGGGCAGTCCTTTTGTTTTTCGGAGGCCCTAATTTAACAAGCACATCAAAGTATTATTTAATATAACTAAAGTTGGACCTATCACTGTTCTTAGAACAGTTCTCTTCTTAAAAAACATGCACTATTCTAACAACAAAGGCTTGCCTGGTTTTTTTATTCTTAATGTTATTCGGCTTCTTTTGAATTCTTTTTTTCCTCCTAAGTTGTGCTACCACCACCACCACCACCACCACTACTACTACTAAATGTGTTAAATGGCTGATTACTCCAACTTAGAGGCAAAATCCATCCGAACATATAGTTTGTTGCATTAAGTATGAAATATTTGGTTAATACACCAACAAGACTATAAAGAAAATCATTTGCAAATATAAAATGCTAACCTCCAAGGCATTGTCAATTTCTTCATCGGTGGAGCCTGCCCATAAAGGATGATCCCTTATAGCAGCTTCCGTTGTCAAAAAAAAGTCCTGTATCCTTTTCCCATCATTTTCCGGGTTTCCCGCATTAAATGAAAATGACACAATGAAGCTGAAATAAAATACATTTTCTAAGTTAAGAATTCAAATACCTAAAATGCACAACCAGGAAACATAATTTCTATATTCTTCTCCTTTATTTTTGTTCATGAGGACTCCACGGAACACCTGAAATTTTCTATACAATATATGTAAAATTCCTATTAAATTAGAAGATCAAATCAAACTGCAATAACAACTTGCCACACAACAAAGAGAAAAAAGAAATAAAAAGAAAATTGACCGCGATAACAACTACAAGCTTGAGCGCAAATCGCTTATTTAAGCTACAGAGTTCTACTTCAGAATGTAAGCATAAAGGAATGAATATTTCCTACAATAGATTTGTGGAGAACATAAGCTATCGTATCATCTTATAATAAAATTTTTTCCTTCAATAATAGCTAAGAATAACATTACGATTTTCGGAATGAGGATTGAAACGAATGTTAAGATCACGGGGATTGAGCGAAATATTTTCATATAAAATTGAAAAGAATTTCTTCCAGAAAACCCTAAAACGCATCTAAATTACCAAAAACAAAAAGAAACAAAGAGCAATTGCAGAGAAATCTAAATGGATAAAAAATAGAATTGCAAAAGAGAAGGAAAGAACCTCTTGATGGATCGAACAAGGTCTAGAGAAGCAGGGTTTCGCATTTTGTCGAGAAAAGAGTCGAATGGAAGTGAGTGAGTCGTCTCCATTTCTTTTATGACTAATTACTGAACCAAAAGAACAAATCAGAGCCTCCTTTTGTTGAATTCAGGAAAACAAACAAAAAGCAGAGTAACAGCAGCCTTTGAGAGTTGAAAGAAATAAGCCATAGGTATAAAATTAATAATAAATAAATAAAGTTGAAGTGAGTGTAATGAGGCTAAAAAAATGAATAAAGGATGCAACGAGCACACAAAATCAGGTTCTAACAGCACGTTTGGTAGGGGGAATAGCTATCTATTCCCTTGCCATTCCTCATCCCTTGTTTGGTTGTCAAACAAGGTGAGGAATAGGAATTCCTAAAGAATAGAAATTCCTCATATTTGTCTTTAGGGTGGGAATGGCTAATACCAGTCCCTCTCTTGGTATTATCTATTTCGTGAACGGAAAATAAGTTTGAAATATCATTTGACTAAAATACCCTCAATTGATTCATAATATCACGATTATGTCCCATATAAAACCTACTTTGTTTTCTCTTTCTTTCTCATTCTTCCGTCTTCCTCAGCACTTTCAGTCGCCCTTCCCCCGAAAAGCATCTCCTCTCTCAGCCGACCTTCCCCTGTCTTCATCTACTCTCTCAACCGATCTTCCCTTATCTTTCGTCCTCTCTCAATCGATCTTCTTCCTCTCTCTCAGCCACTATCTCAGCTGTGGGTCTTCCCCTCTCTCTTACCCGTCTTCTCCTCTCTCTCAGCAAGTTTGCAACCGTCCTCCTCCACAGTCGCTGTCGTCCTTCGCTGTGGTGGCTCCATTGGCCAGATCGATGCTTCAACGACTAGATATAGCCAGGGCCAACGCCAAATTAGCTCTCCGACGTTTGAAGAGAAAAAGGAAAGATGAGAAAAAAAATAAAAAGTGAAAATAAAATAAAATAAAAATTATATCAATTAATAAATTATTAATTTTTAATGAAAATAAAAATTAAAAAGATTAAAAAATAAAAAATACAAATAGAGAAAAATACTCAAATAATGAAAGTAAAAATTATATAACTAATTTAATATAAATTATTTAATAATTTAATAATAAATTATTGATGTTTAATGAAAATGTAAATTAAAAGGTTAAGACATGAAAAATACAAATAGAGAAAAATGATTCAAATTGTTAAAATTAAAAATCATACAACTAATTTAATAATAAATTATTGATATCAAAAAACATGATTTTCTATTTCTACTAGTTTTTTCATTTTTTTCCTAATATTTCTTCTCCAATATTTTTTTTAAACACAAGTGTAAATGATTCATAATATATGAAGAATTGGCTAAAAAAAAAATCTATACACAAATTTAATTGATTATTATAGATAAAATATAATATAATTAAATTATATTTTTAAATAATTATCTATTTATAAAAATATGTGATTAAATTATAATTATTTTTAGTAATTGGGAAAAAATATAATTATGATGGATAATTATCTTTTGGGATAAATGTGTATTTAAATGATAATAAGGATAATTTTATTTTTTTATGAAAATAATTGTTAATATGGTCAAGGGTATTTTTGTCTTTTTATCACCTATTCTTTTCTTATTCCAATCTTATTTCTACCAACCAAACACTGTGATAAGTCATAATAGCAATTCCTGCCCTATTCCATTCACAATACCAAACAAAGTAATAACTATTCTATTTTATTCCCACTTTATTCTATTCCCACAAAATAGCAATTCTATTATATTCCTGCCTATTCCGCGAACCAAACGTGCTGTAAGTGTAATAGAACTAATCGCTTTGCCCCTTTTGCCTTTCTCACTAAATTTCAAGGAAATACAAAACAAACCCTAATTTAACCATTACTAGCATGTTTGTTTGGCAAAATGGCTTAGCGATTCCCTCTCTAACATTTATTCCTTTGTTTGGCTGTCAAATTGTCACGACCCAAAATTTTTATCGAGTCCATGACAATTGCCGCGACGTCTCGATAGATATTTTTTACTCGAAATGTCAATCGAAATCTCGCAGGGCTTAACATCAATTTTTCTCGCTTCCTCTGTGAGTATTAGTCACTAAAATTATGTTTTGAGAGATTATAATTATTTTTCAAATCAAAACTTTTTTCTCACTGGGGCATTTTGGTCATTTTTCCTCAAAAATCTCGAAATCCACTAAAAATATAGTATGTAAGTACAAAATACATAATTCATAATCAAAAATAAGTTTAAACATCTAAAACCTTCATTTAAAATAAAATTATTACTATTAGAATAAAATAAAAATATTAAATAAAATACTCAATTTTCTCATAAAACAATATTTTTAAAATACTGCGTAAATAATTTTTACAGCGTAAAAGCAAAATAAATTCTTACATATAGTAGTACAGATAACTAAAGTATGAAATTTAATTTACAGTGACATGTGGACCCCCAAATGACAAAAATGAACGAAGGCTACAAACCTACAGTTTTTGAGGAAGTAAAGCCAACTGTAACCTTCAATGATATCAGCTATCTACAGTCTATATTGAGCCTGAAATGGGTGGAAAAGGGGTGCTGAGATTATATAATTCCAGTGAGTAAACAGATACCATCTAAAATATCTAAAGTCGAGTAAATGGAGACAGATAAAATAGTTTAATATACTGTGATTCATCACCTTTTAACTCATTTCAATCAAATAAAATTAATTTATATAAATCGAGTAATTAACATGCTTATGAATTTCTTAAAACTTTGGCTCGTGCCAAAAAATCATTTTCATACCCAGCTATCAGGGATGCCTTGATCGAGAGCTATCCCAACCGAGTCCGCCAAAGCTATTAAAAGTTATGTATGCATAAATCATGTTTTTATTTAGAAAACATAGCCGTTCCTTGGCGTTGGCTGAGTTCCTCCTCACGTGGTGGTTTAGCGTGAAGTGAACTCTAATGTTATACCTCGGGGGTTACCATACTCACCTCTCCAACCGAGGTAAAATATATCAAAATTTTGTGCCCCTCTAATAGGCTGGTCCACAGAAAACCTGTCCCCTGCAGCAGGTTAAATCCACCATACAACAAAATTTTGACAGCATGACATGACTAATATAATACTATCCAGCCTGTAAATGTAAAACAGAACAATTCATACAGTTCACCAAAAACACAACCCAACTAGTCATGCCAACACATTAACATAAGCCATCAATTCAAATCATAAATTTACAACACATAAGGAGTCTCCAATTACTCTATTTTCAAAATCATCATTAAATTTCAAGACAATTTATAAAATCTTTTCATTTAAACACATTTTGTTTATAAACATAAAGGTTTACCATTTAAACCAATTTTCCATAAAATCATAAAATCGGATGAAAATCACTTTAGATTATTAAGACGATAGTAAGGTTACTCACAATTCTAGGAGTCGATGTACTCCTAATCCCAATCTTCAAGTACAATCTCTGTACTTTTACCAGTGTAATTTGCTCACCACTTATCCACAATGTACAATACATAATTCACCACATTAATGCTTGATCATTATAAAATTAATTAAGGCTCGGTGTATATGCATGATATAATATGCAACTTATCCGACTACCGCTTAAATGCGGTGTTGACATAATTCGGCCTATTACTCGATTAAATGACAATTGTATCCGATTTGGCTCCAAATTGCTCCATTTCATTTCTAATATTTCAATTCACTAAATACAATTCCAATAATCTAAAATTCAGCCTAACAACCCTCACAATTCTTCTTGAAAATTTCGGCTATTGTGGTTCGCTATCACTAAAAATTTTTTCATTCCATTTTCTCACCATAAATGATCATTTCATCAATTTTTCAACCAATTCACTTGATCACAAAATCAATTCATTACTTCTACACTTCACATAGGGTTCGACCATTGAAGGTTCATGGGGAAAATTGATTCTTTTCTTATTGTTTTGTTTCTAAACATGCTTAACTAACTCTAAACACCAACATAACTCAAAATCAAACAATTCCAACATCATTTCTCTCACCAAACCCATTCGGCTAGCCATGATTTCCCCATGAAAACATACAATCCAACCATGAAAATTAAGGTGAAATGCATGGGTAAGGTAAATCACTAGCAAAATCAAAAAAATTTTACCTTTGCTTGATCAAATCATTGAATTCTAACACTTTCTCTTTGATTTTCCCCACCTAGGGTTTGTTCTTTCTTGGTTTCTCTTCTCTTCTGGCTTGGCCGACCACTATGGGAGAAATGGGCTGATTTGTATGCCTTTTTTTATAAAGAAACAATAAAATAATAAAAGCATGACACATGGCATTTTTTTATTGGTTCAAATTTTAAATATTTGACTTTTAATTCTTTAATTCTCCACCACACATTTCTCATGTTTATCCATTTCCATGATGAATAAAATTCCTTGGTCTTGACAAGTGTCAGGGGTGAAAATTTACCGATTTACCCTCGAGACGGTAAAATTATCGTTTTGCCCCTATACTCCAAAAACACCGAAATTATAACTTTTTCACTTATCAACCTCAAATTATACTCCAATGAGTCAAATGTGATCAATCTTGATCAAAAACTTCTTCCAATATTCTAATTTTGATCCTCATGTGGCAAAATTACCATTTTGCCCTTAAATAGTGAAAATTCTGATTTGACTCCGAATTGATCCTCAAACCCTGAATCACCATTTTAAGTCATTCTTGAACTGTAAAATTTTGAATTTCACCTTAAAATCCCTATTTGACCTAGTTCGAGGCTTAGATCAACTTTATTATACCTCTAGTTACAGTATCGACTTTTGTTAATTTTTCGAGGCTCTCCTAGTATGTAAACATGCTATCCATCACATGTATGTCCTGTCAAGTATTTTATAAGGTCGGGCTTTACACAAATGCTCCAAGGTAGGTTTATGACACTTAAAACTAGGGATGGTAAGGCTATTCGTAGATATCCAATTCGGTTATATCGAATTAGGGTATTTCATAATCGAGTTTAATATAAGTTCGAGTAATGATTTTACTATCCGTATCGAGTTCGGGTATTACTCAAAACTCGATTTCAATACTCGTTTATATATATTTTAGTGTTACTTATATAATTAAATAAAAAAATCCACTTTTGTTGGTGTTAGATTATTTACTCGGTTATATAGGATTAAGGTATCTTATAATCGAGTTTGAGACTAGTTCGAGTAGTGATTTTACTACCCGTATCGGGTTCGGTTATCACCCTGAACTCGATTCTAATGCTCATTTGTATATATTTTATTGTTATTTAAATAATTAAATAAAAAATATCCACTTTTGCTGGTGTTTAGATTCGAACCCAAGAAAAGAGACAAAACAATCAAAACATTTACCAACTTTACAAATAATTTCTTTTATTAAAAATTAACAAATATATTAAAAGTATGATTACTCAAATTATTAATATGATGACATTAATATATTTAAATTAAAAAAATTATTAGATTATTAATTATGTTTAAATAATATAAATATCATATCATATTACAAAAGAATATTATTATTATTATATATATGCTTTTAATATAAAAATATTTACTTTTTATTTTATGTTAATATTACAAAAATTTAACTTGTAATATATATACTTAAAGAGAGTATTGGATATTAGAATAGTTTTGGAATATATCTATTTTTTTAATTTCATATAATTAAAGACAAACCCATATAGTTAATTAAATTAATTCATGTAACCATGATTAGTAATTAACTTGAAATGTTTTTTAATAAATACACTATATATATTGGGTTCATTTATAAGAAATATAATTACTATATTATATATATACTAATACTTTTAGAATATATATACTTTAAATATAAATATATTTACTTTCTATTTTATGTTGACATTACAAAAATTATAACTTGTAAAATTATTAATTATAATATATAAACTTCTAATATAAAAACCTTAAAGAGAAGTTGTGAGATTAAAATAATTTTGAAACCTAGTTATTTTTTTAATTTCATGTAATTAAGGACAAACCCATATAATTAATTCAATTAATTCATGAAACTATGATTATTAATTACTTTGTAATGTCTTTTAATATATTTACTTTGTATATATTGGGTTCATTTATAAAAAATATAATTACTATTACATATATACTACAATACTTTTAGTGTGTGTGTGTGTGTACACTTTAACTATAAACATATTTTACTTTTTTATTTTGTGTTAATATTACAAAATTATAAACTTAAAAATTATTAATTA
>NC_030857.1:8928543-8933485 GCF_000208745.1 Theobroma cacao | reverse complement strand
ATACATACACTTTATATTATATATTATGTTCATTTATAAAGAATATAATTACTATTATATAAGTTAATAATTACTAAACAATAAAATAATATTGATTTTTATTCTTAAAAAATAATAATAATATTAATTTTTATAATTTAATAATAATATATTAAGGGTAAAAAACCTAACCACTCCTTTCTTTTCTTTCTTTCCTTTTTTTACCTAGCCACATAGCAGACAGACGCTCATTCTTCTTTCTTTTCTTCCTTCAGCCAGCCACTCCTTATTCTTCTCTTGATTTCTTTCTTACTGCTAAATGGCAGTTCTTCTTTTATTACTTTTTTTTTATTTCCTTCCTTCTTCTTTTTTTCCCCTAGCTAGCCACTCCGATCCTCCATTGTAAAGCCCGACCTTATAAAATGCTGACAGGACATACATGTGATGGATAACATGTTTGTATGCTAGGAGAGTCTCGAAAAATTTATAAAAGTCGGTATTGTACCTAGAGGTACAACAAAGTTGATTTAAGCCTCGAACTAAATCAAATAGAGATTATAGGGTGAAATTAAAAATTTTATAGTTCAGGAATGATTTAAAATAGTGATTTGGAGTTCGAGGATTAATTTGGAGTCAAACTAGAAATTTCACTATCTAGGGGCAAAGTGGTAATTTTGCCACTCGAGGACAAAATGAAATTTTTTTGAAAGATTTTAATCACATTTGACTTATCGGAGTATGATTTGAGGTTGAGAAGTGAAAAATTGTAATTCCTGTATTTTTCGGAGTATAGGGGTAAAATGGTAATTTTTCCACCCCAAGGGCAAAATTTTAATTTTACACACCAACACTTGTCCAGCACATGGATTTTACCCAATATTATCATGGATAATTGAAGAAATTTATATGGTGGAGAGAGAAATCTTAATAGTTAAGAAATGACACATGGACCAATAATAAGGTGACATGTGTCAAGTTTATAACCATTTATTATTTAACTTTAAATTTAGCACAAAATCAGCCCATTTTCTTCATATGGCCGGCCAAAGGAAAACAAAAGGAAGAACAAAGGAAGAAAAGAAGAACAAGAACCCTAGGTGGGAAAATTCAAGGGAAAATTGGTGGATTTCAAGTAATCAAGCAATCAAAGGTAAAATTTCTTGATTTGACTTGTGATCTACCTTTCCCATGCATTTCTCCTTATTTTTCATGGTTAAATTTCATGTTTTCATGGTGAATTCATGGCTGGCCGAATGGATATGGAGAGAGAATGATGTTGGATTGATTTGATTTCAAGTTATGTTAGTGTTTTTAGTTAGTTAGTGATGTGTAGCAAGAAAAGCCAATAGGAAAAATTCATTTTCTCCCATTACCCATAAGAGGCCGAATTTTCTAGGGAGAATATTGAGGCTGAAATTGATGATATTGCATGATATTTTGGTGATATTTGATGTTTGGTGAGGTTAGAAATTAAATGGGAAATTTTGGTGTGAAAATCTAAATTTTTACTCAACGTATAGATATGCGTGATTATTGACCTGGGACTGATAAATTGAATTTCATTCACAGTCACTGAGGTAATTTAGGTATAATTGGAGTGTAGAAAGTGAGAAGAATTGATTTGGAGTTAAATTGGAGATTTTAGCCGATTAGACCGAGTATAGTGTGACTTAGGTCTAATACACATTTAAGCGATTAATCGGACATTTTGCATTCCATATCATGCATTAGTAGACTAAATTAGTTTAATTTCAATTTAGTACCAATGTAGTAAGTTTCTCGATTTTGTACTGTGTCAAGCTGGTGAGTTATTCGACAAGGGCAAAGAAATTGTACCCGAGGATCGATAGTTGGAGTACTATAGAAATTCGACTCCTGAAATAGTGAGTAACCTTACTATCGTCTTAATTATCTAAAGTGATTTTCATTCAATTTTATGATTTTATGAAAAATGAGTTTAAATGGTAAATCTTTATGTTTTATAAACAAAATATGTTTAAACGAAATGATTTTATAAATTGTCTTAAAATTGAATAATGATTTTGAAAAATAGAGTAATTGGAGACCATTGATATGTTGTAAATTTATGATTTGAATAAATAGCTTATGTTAATGTGTTGGCATGATTGGCTGGGTTATGGTTTTTGTGAATTGTATGAATTATTCTATTTTACATTTGTAGGCTGGGTAGTATTAAATTAACCCTATCATGCTGTCAAAATTTTATTGTATGGTGGGTATTGCTTGCTGCAGTGAGCTAGATTCTTTGAACTAGCCTATTAGAGGGGCACGGAATCCTGACATATTTTACCTCGGTTGGAGAGATGAGTAGGGTAACTCCCGAGGTATAACTTTTAGAGTTCACTTCACGCTAAACCACCATGTGAGGGGGAACTCGGCCAACGCCAAGGAACCCCTATATTTTGAAAATAAAAACATGATTTATGTGTACATAAATTTTTAATAGCCTTGGCGGACTTGGTTTGGGATAGCCCTCGGCCAATGTATCCCTGATAACTGAGTATGAGAATAATTTTTGGCATGAGCTAAGTTTTAAGAAATTCATAAGCCATGTTGATTACTCGATTTAAATGAATTGAATTTTTTTTGGTTGAAATGAGTTGAAAGATGATAAATTAAAGTATGATGATTTATTTTATCTGTCTCCATTTACTCGACTTTAGATATTTTAAATGATATTTGTTTACTTACTGAGAATATATAATCTCACCACCCTCATTTCCACCCATTTCAGGCTCAGGATAGTCGGTAGATAGCTCATTTCATCGAGGACTACCATTGGATTTGCGTCCTCCAAACCGTAGGTTCACAGTTTTCCTTACTTCTAGTTATTCGTGGGCCCACTTGATATTATAAATTAAATTAAATTAAATACTTTGCCTCACTGTATTACAGTATGTATGAATTTATTCATTTTTTACGCTACAAAAATTATTTACGTATAACTTTAAAAATATTGTTTTATAGGAAAATAGAATATTTTACTTAATATTTCTTTTATTTTCTTATTATATCCAAATAATCGCAATTTCGTTTTAAATGAAGATTTTAGACTTTTAAACTCATTTTGATTATGAATTATGTGTTTTATACTTATATATTACATTTTAGCCAGTTTCAAAATTTTTGAAAAAAATGACCAAAATACCCCTGTGAGACAAAAATTATTATTTTATTTGTTTTAAGTTGGAAACAGTTTAAAATCTTTTAGAACGTGGTAATTGGCAACAGTTACTTATAGGGGAAATGATAAGCTGATATTAAAGCTTTGTGAGGTTCCAGTTGATAATCCGAGTAATGAGTGTCGATCGGGGCATCGCGGAGGTTGCACTGGCTCAAAGGGAGTTTCGGGTCGCGACAATTCGAGTGGTATCAAAGCTTTTGGTTTTAAAGATAAGAGCTTTTAGTTTTAAAGTTATTTTTAAAAGCTATAGTTTCAGTGTGGCCCAAGTTAAGTGAAGTTAAATTAGGTTTGATTGAATAGAATACGTGCATCTGCATATAGAATTTGGAGTTATTTAGACTCGTTCTGTTTCTTCTTATAGATCTTATGGGAGCATAAGTCATAGATAGGAAGCTACATGAACTCCTGTTCCCAGTAATCCACTTCCTTATTAATGTCATGCAAATGTCATAAGTAGGGCCGTTGTCCAGGTTTGAGATGTCACCTGTGACACGAGCCAGTATTAGAGAGATCTTAAAACAAATGCTATAACACCAGACCCTAAATTATCTGTGATATATCATTCACATGCTTTGGATAGCATGTTTGTATATTGAATTGCCCCAAAAAACAAGTTAAATGACTGTATTACCCCTAATGGTACGGTTCAATTAAATACGTCTTGAACTAATTGAAACAGAGAATCGAGGATGAATTTGAGAAAACTAAAACCCATGGATTGATTTAAAATGAGGATTCAGAGTTTGAGGTCCGATTTGAAGTTAATCCGAACTTTAATTATTTCAAGGGCAAAATGGTAATTTGCCACTTGAGGATGAATATGGAATTTTCAGAAAAAAAAAGATTTTTTAATCTCGTTTGATTAAGATTGATTATATTAGACTTATTAGAGTATAATTTGAAGGTTTGGCAGTGAAAAAGTTTAATTCCGGTGATTTTTGGAGTGTATGGGCAAAATCGTAATTTTACCACCCGTAGACAAAATTTGAGATTTTGAGAGCATTTAGATCAAATTTGAAAAATTGGAGAATGGTATGAGTATGAGGGATGAAAAATATGTCTATGGACAATTTTTCAGTTTTTGGGGCAAAAATGTAATTTTTAACTTTTATGAGGGTAAAAGTGTAAATTTCAAAAATCACTCCACCAAGACTTTGGATAAGTCTGAGAATTTTATATAAGCTATGGATATGTGGGACAAGTGTATGGTGAAAATTTGGAAACAAATGGATGGCTAGAATTTAAGGAATTAATAAAACATTAAAAAAATAAATAAAATAATATTATATTATTTTAGCCTTTAAAAAGGTCAAAATTTCCAGAATTCTCATCTTCTTCAAGCCGTCCAAACCAGGAGAGAAAAGGGGGGAAAAGAAATAAGAACCCTAGCTGAAAAATTTGGGGAGAATCAAGAAATCAAGCATTAAAAAGGTAAATTTCATTGATTTTCCTTATGATTTTTACTACCCATGCATTTTTTTTCTCATTTCCATGCAAAATTAGAAAGTGGGTAAGGACACCCATGCTGGCCAAACCTCCATGGATGAGTTTTGAGCTTGAGTTTTGGTTGATTTTAATTGAATTAAGTGATTTTAGTTAGGTTATATTGAAATATAGTAAAAATAAGCTAGAGAAATAATTTTCTCCCATTGAAACCCATTATGCCGAATTTTCTAGGGGAATATTGGCTGCTGATCTTGATGTTTATTTGAGGAATTATGATGAATAATGATGAATTATGAGCCTAGAAAAATAATG
>NC_030857.1:8923158-8928272 GCF_000208745.1 Theobroma cacao | reverse complement strand
GGGAATTTCAGAGACAAAATACGAATTTTACCCACTAGGGGTATTTTCGTAATTTATTGTCAAGACTAATAATTTGCACCACACTGAGGGACATTAAGTTAATTTGGGTGCAATTGAGGTATAGAAACTGAAAAAAGTTAATTTGGAGTTTAAACAGACGCGTATATTGATTTATCGGGTAAAAGATCGAAATAGGCTAACATCGTGTTTAGGCAAAATTTAGACATTCTGCACCTCATATCATGCATTAGTAGTATAAATTAGTTTATTTTGGTTTAGTACCAAAGTAGTAAACCTCTTAATTGTGTAATTTGTCAAGGTAGCGAATCCTCTAGCAAGGGCAAAGAAATCGCACCTGAGGAGTAATAGTTGGAGTACCCGAATTTAGTTTTCGGAAACTGTGAGTGAACTTATTATCGTCTTAATTATCTAGAGTAGTTTTATTCAATTGTGTAATTTTATGGAAAATGGGTTTAAATGGTAAATTGCTATGGTTTAGGAAAAATTGTGATTTCATAAAATGATTTTATAAATTTTCTGGAAAATTGAATACTGATTTTGAAAGTAGAGTAATTGGAGACTGCCTGCTTGTGTTATAAATTGTGTTTTAAATTATATGGCTTATATCAATATGTGAGCATGAATGGCAAAGTTGGTATTTGTATCAAAATTATATATATATACTATGTATTCAGCCTTGGGAGGCTAGATTGTGATAAATTGCCATGTCATGCAGATAAGGATTTTATAAATCAGGTGGTAGATAAAATAAAGATTAGCTACTGCAGTGGCGAGGTTCCATGGACCAGCCTATTAGAAGGGCATGGTAAACTCCTTTATATTCTCACCTCGGTCGTAGAGGCACATAGGGTATCTACTGAGGTGGGCTTTTTTAGTGCACTTCACGTGGACCACCGCGTGAGAGTGAGACTCAGCCAATGCCAAGGCATGGCTATAATTTCAGATGTAAAGATATTTAATAGCCTTGGTGGTCTCGGTCAGATGCCTAGGCCAAGACATCCTCGGGAATGATTTTGGCAGGAGCCAAGTTTTGTGAGATATATAAGCCATGTTGATTAATTGAGTATACTGAATATTCATGTTATGAAACATATATTGGAAAAGGATATTTTAATTCGTTTTCATTTACTCACCTTTAGATAGTTTAGATGGTGTCTGTTTACTCATTGGG
The DNA here is from genome assembly GCF_000208745.1 of Theobroma cacao. Taxonomy (NCBI): domain Eukaryota; kingdom Viridiplantae; phylum Streptophyta; class Magnoliopsida; order Malvales; family Malvaceae; genus Theobroma; species Theobroma cacao. Next base: position 8,927,080 of record NC_030857.1, on the reverse strand, counting down.
ATTATGTAGTCATAATCTCACCCCTCTTCCTATCCATTTTTCAGGCTCAGGACAGTTTGTTGATAGTTGATTAAGACGAGAATTAATCTCGAAGTTGCATCCTAGAAAGTAAGGGTTCGTAGCCCTACACCTTCTTGGTTAGTTGGGGGCCCACGTGTCACTGTAAAAGTAATTTTATACTTTAGTTATTTAATTTAAAGTATGTATGAACATGTTTATCTTTTACACCAAGTTTTTGGCGGGTTTCGATATTTTCGAAAAAAATGACGAAAATGCCCCTATGAGTGAGAAAATAGTATTTTATTGTTTTGATTTGGAAACGACTTATGATTTCTTGAAAGACGAGATTTAATAATTGTTGCTCACCGGGGAGATGCGGAAGCTGATGCTAAGCCTTGCGGGGTTCCGATCGGCATTCGAGGTAATGAGTGCCTATCGAGATGTCGGGGCGGTTGTCATGGGCTCGATAAGAGTTCTGGGTCGTGACAAATGCTCCTAATGAAAGATTAATGAAATAATATATCCCTCTGATTAAGGATGGAGAAATTTGGAGTTGGATAAGTAGGCCGTGATAATTTATTCATTTGGTAGAGTTATAATTGAACTCATGGTTGTCAATTAGAAAAAGATTTAGGGACTATGAGATTTCAAGAATTGATTGGACCTATTATAGTTCATGGATATAAGCACATGAATTAACTCGAGAGTAAGCATCAATGATTACTATAATTGATGTGTGGTCATGAAGTAAGAAGTTAGTAAATAAATCTGCTCTAAGGATGAGCTTGAACTTTGCTATGCATAGTAAGGGAAGCCAAGGGATTAAAGGACTAGATGTGGAATTGGCGGGTTGAGGTTAAATGACTTGGAAATGTCGAATCTAGTCTAAGTGCCATATGAAGTTCTATAATTGAGATTGATATACGAATTACTTGAAAGGTCAATTTAAAAGTCTAGTTGGTTCAAAGTGTGGCCTACGATACGAATGATTAGTTTTGGAGGTGATCTCCCCAAAGTAAGGAATTTAGAAAATGTTGATGTTTGGATATGCTCTAAGAGAGAGAACTTCTGCATCCTAAGTTTAGGACAACTTTGATCTTATGATCGCAAAGGCAAGGTGTAATAACTAAGTAAATTATTCACTTAATAAATGTGATTGGTTATTGATGAATAAAGTCAAGATCTTAACATTTAGTGGTATACAATTTGATAATTATGTATTTAAGAGTTATTTGGAGACAATTCCTTCATCAAATTTGCACTAAATGCTATGGTAAAGGCATATCAATGTTAATATGGAAATGTATCCAGGAATGATCTTAACATACCACCAAAGGAGAATTAAACATGTTGAAATTAATGTTCTAATAGTGTGCATATGATAGAAAGCTAATTTGTAAGTTGTAGTTTTCATGATCATGAAATATATAAAGATGATCAATATATGGACATACACTTGGAGTTGTAATTTACAAGTTTAGAGTATTTAAGATATGATTAAATGGAATTAGCATTAGTTAAGGTACGTAAATCTTTTAATTAATTTCTGTGGAGTATGCATGATAGTAGAATGGAGGAACATAGTGCCGTGATACTATATGGTGAAGTTACTATACAATATGAAAAGAGTATTCTAAAGTGGGATTTATTGATTGATGATAAGTGATGTGCAATCTGAGATACATGTAGCTATGAATAAATTTGTAGATTTTTGCTGAAGCAAGCTCGTACTAAATGTTATGGTACAGATATATGATGTTAGTGGCAAAATAAATACGTTAAATCAATGTTCTGATCGTGCACTTGTGATAGAAAGTTAGTCTTGCTAATTGTGGTATAGACTTAGAGGGAAGCCACACGATTGTGAATAATTGAGGTAGTAGCTTTAAAGGTGGAAGAGTTGCTGGGATAAAGTGAATTCAAATAGTTACAACGCCACAGTATTGACTATCAAATGCTGTCGCGTTAAGAACCCCTAATGGCTAGAAAGCAAGAGCAAACTGTAAACGGCATAAAGATTGGACTCACGAGATTGAAAAATGGTCATTGGTTTTGATGTCGAGTTTTGTTATTGGAGTTTTAAGTGCATTGGGGGAGTGTTAAGATGAATAATATGATGACTGAAGTCAAATCTTAAGAAATAAAGAAGACAAGAGATTAAGTCTTATTAAAGACTGAAGAGGAAGCGAGTGAAAGGTTAGATGAATGTATGAGATACTGATAAGAGATGTCAATACCAAGTGAGAAAAATGTAAATAAAGATTTCAATAATGATATAGCAAATGAGTTTATATGGAATATTATTATGAGAATATATTGATCTTGTCTTGACCTTGTTGAAAGGAAAGGATTAGTAACAACACAAGTAAACTAGGTGACATGTTAGAAACCCTTGGAGATAAGTTGAAGCATGAGTAGTTGGGCATGCCTTTATGGAAATGATATACTTGGTGTATAAAAGAGCAAATAAGTGATTAAGTGTTTCAAGAATGTTTAAACACCTTTGAGAAAGAATTATAAATTATACGTGATGAGTATAAGATGCGTGACTTTGAAACTTGCTAAGGAGCCAAATGGCTAAGTCACGAGTTAAGTGATCACCTGTTGTGAGACATAAGTTTAAGATAGATATCCCCAAGGAAATACTCAAGAGAAGTTCTGCCATGGATCTTGTGAAAGCAAGCACTAAGTTATATGGTTATAAAAAGGAAGTTGTAAGTTGAGAGTGATATTAGTATTAATATTGAAAAGTACTTGAGGAGAATCTAGTTTCAAGACTTGTAATTTCAAGTACAATTTGTAAATTGGTTAAGGAAGAATGATGCTATATTGTATGAAAGAGTGAAACAAAGGATGATAGAAGTTGACCTTGATAATGAAGTCAGATAATGAAACTTTCCTAATATATTACGGAAATTGAAATTCACAGATGCTTGAGGCATACACATTCAAATGAGTCTGAGTTTTAAGTGACAAATCAATATCGGAATGCAAGAAGGATACAAGGTAACGTAGAGGTATGAAAGATAATCGAGGAAAAAGGATGACTCTTAGGAATTGTGGTATTGCATAAGATGCAATGATTAAGTTAAGATAAATCTTTGAAGTACCAATGGGATTATAAATGTCAAACCCTGCTTTGTAAAATAATTATAATGTCATTCACATGCTTGATAGAATGTTTGTATATTTAGGAAGTTCAAAAAATCGTTAAAAGACGATATTGCCCTTAATGGTACCATTGAGTCGATTAAGCCTCGAACTAGTTCAAATAGGAATTTTAAGGTGAAATTAGGAGTTTCACAGTTTAGGGATGGCTTAAAATGGTAATTCGGAGTTCGAGGATCAATTCGGAGTCAAACTGGAATTTACGCTATCTAGGGGCAAAATCGTAATTTTTTCACCCACGGATAAAATTTGAGATTTTGAGAGAATTTAGATCACATTTGACAAATTGGAGAATGGTATGAGTATAAGGGATGAAAAATATGTCTATGGGCAATTTTTCAGTTTTTAGGGTAAAAATGTAATTTTTCACTTTACGAGGGCAAAAGTGTAATTTTTTAAAAATTTGCTCCACCAAAACTTTGAAAAAGTCTAGAAATTTCATGGAAGACATGGATAAGTGAAGAGGATTGAGTGGTAGAAAAAGAAAGTCAAAAAGATGGCTAGAAAAAATAAAATAATAAAATATTCAAAAGATAAATAAAATAATAATATTTTATTAAGCCTATTAAAAGACTTGAAAATTCCAGAATTCTTCATTGGGAGGGTCAGCCAAAACCAGCAGGAGAGAGAGAGAAATAAGAACAAACCCTAGAGTGAGAAAATTCAACGAAAAAGTGTGATTTTTCAAAGAATCAAGTGTTTAAAGGTATGATTTTTCAAGCTTAGCTTAAGATTTATCATTTCCATGCATTTC
>NC_030857.1:8918005-8921285 GCF_000208745.1 Theobroma cacao | reverse complement strand
CATAATAGATTATAATTCAATGGAGATGACATTATGATGCAATGATACATAGTACAAGGAAACTTAAGCATATAATGGGAAATGATAAGAAGAAAGTATAAGTATGTAAATGATGTGGAACTATACGCAGGCATGATGAGAATTTGTATGAATTATGAAGATTATTCTATGGAATCTTGGTTATGGATGGGAATGAACAAAGAGAAATTAGTCTGAAGGTATTTGAAAACAAAAACCCTGTATGCATAATGAGGAATATGGACATTTGAATATGCGTGTATACATATTTATGGAGTTAGTGATGTACCCAACTAAAATGAAGAATGGTTTTAGTGGTTCGAGATTTGAACTCAATATATTCGATGAGTTGTATAGATAATGTAACGATCAAGAATCTTATCAGAAGTCGATTTTTGGCGACCTAAGGAATTTTTTGGAAATAGTTAAGGGAATGTAATCTATAGTGCGATTAAACCATATGAGATGGATTAATAGGATTAAAAAGATTGAAATTTCCTAAATGTAAGGTAAACATGAAGTATGTGGAAATAATTGAAGCCATTAATCTTTCCTAATGCTAAGGATATGTATAAGAATGAGTATGGCATGTTAATGATGCCGTAAACTACACAATAGTGTATGAGGATAGAATGAATGAATGAAAGTCGAGAAGTTCTATATGGAATGAAGTAATAAGATAGTGATTGGTATACCTAAATAAGTATAAAATGCGATCGAAATTGGTATGATTGAGATGGAGTTATGGTTCAAGTTTAATGATAGTAATATAAGCATGCTTGGTGTCTCGATATAAGAGATCATAATTGTAAATGTTACTATTGATCTAATTTTAAAGGATAATAATAGACATAAGTGAAGAACTTGAGTTGAATTGGAGGTAAATGAGGTGAACAAATCAAAATTCGCTATAAAGGGGAGGATATAAGAAGTCGAGCATTAGATGAGAAAACAATACCCCCACATTTTCTCTAAGTTTAGTAAATGAAATTTTGAGGTCAAAATTTTATTTTAAGGGAGGTAGTGTTGTAAAGCCTGACATTATAAAATGCTGACAAGACATACATGTGATGGATAGCATGTTTGCATGCTAGGAGAGTCTCGAAAAATTTACAAAAGTCGGTATTGTACCTAGAGATATAACAAAGTTGATTTAAGCCTCGAACTAGATCAAATAGAGATTATAGGGTGAAATTGAAAATTTTGCAGTCCAGGAATGATTTAAAATAGTGATTTGGAGTTCGAGGATTAATTTAGATTCAAACCGAAAATTTCACTATATAAGGGTAAAATGGTAATTTTGCAACTCGAGGACAAAATGGGAAATATTTTTGAAAGATTTTAATCACATTTGACTTATTGGAGTATGATTTGAGGTTGAGAAGTGAAAAATTATAATCTCGGTATTTTTTCGAGCATAGGGGTAAAATGGTAATTTTACCACCCCAAGGGTAAAGTTTTAATTTTACACACCCAACACTTGTCCAGCACATGGATTTTACCCAATATTATCATGGATAATTGAAGGAATTTATATGGTGGAGAGAGAAAGCTTAATAGTTAAGAAATGACACATGGACCAATAATAAGGTGACATGTGTCAAGTTTATAACCATTTATTATTTAACTTTAAATTTAGCATAAAATCAGCCCATTTTCTTCATATGGCCAGCCAAAGGAAAACAAAAGGAAGAACAAAGGAAGAAAAGAAGAACAAGAACCCTAGGTGAGAAAATTCAAGGGAAAATTGGTGGATTCAAGTAATTAAGCAATCAAAGGTAAAATTTCTTGATTTTGACTTGTGATCTACCTTTCCCATGCATTTCTCCTTATTTTCCATGGTTAAATTTCTTGTTTTCATGGTGAATTCATGACTGGCCGTGTCACGACCCGACACTCCCTTCGAGCCCGTGACAATCGCCGTGAAGTCTCGATAAATATTCATTACCCGGTATGTCAACCGAAACCTCGCAAGGCTCTTGCATCAGTTTTCCACTTACCCTGCGAGCAATAGTTACTAAATATCGAGTTTTAAGAGAATATAAACTATTTTAGATCGAAAACAATCAAAATAAAATTTTGACCACACAGGGGTATTTTGGTCATTTTTACCTGAAAATTTCGAAACCTGATAAAAATACAACGTATGGTAGAAAGATATCCATTTCCGATTAAAAATACATTTTTGTAATCTAAATCATCCATTTGGAGTGAAAAGTTGGCTAATTAGACTAAATAAAAATATTCGATAATATATTCTATTTTCTTATAAAACAATTTTTATAGAACTATGCCTAAATAATTTTTGTAACGTGAAAACAAAATAAATTCATATACATAGTGATACAGTAAACCAGGTATTCAAAATTATCCTACAGTGGCATATGGGCCCTGAGATAACCAAAAGTGTGCAAAAAGGTAGACCTACGATTTTCAAGGAAGTAAGTCCAAAAGAAATCTTTGATGAAATTGACTGCCTACAGACTATCCTGAACCTGAAATGGTTAAAAAGAAATGGTGAGTTTCATAAACTTAGTGAGTAAACAAAGTCTATCATTAACTTCTAAAGCCGAGTAAATGGAGACAGTTAACTTTTCATCATACCATAATCCACAACATTTTGTACTTGTTTCAAATCATATATATATAAAACAACACATTTCATTATAATACACATCTCGACTTATAATTTTCTCAAAAACTTGGCTCGTGCCAAAAATCATACTCGGTGATACATTGGCCGAGGCATTCAACCGGGTTCGCCAAGGTTATTAAGTTAACAACTACTCATAAAAACATAATTTAGCCATCCCTTGGCGTTGGCAGAGTTCATCATCAAGTGGTGGTTCAACGTGAAGTGAACTCCCTCGTACCTTAGGAGATATCCTTCGCGCCTCTCATACTAAGGTAAATATAACGGGGTCTACCGTGCCCCTCTAATAGGCTGGTCCACGAAAACCCGCTTACTGCAGTGGCTAATTAAATAACCCACCAATCAATAAAATTTTGATAGCATAACGTGGCTAACATAATACTACCTAGCCTGTCAAAGGAAAACAACAGTTTATATATTTCACAACTCAGAAACCCAGCCACATATGTCATCACGTATCAGTTCATAAATCATCAATTCCAAACAGTGGTACGTAAACTTAAATATATAGGCAACATCAAAGGTTGGTCCCCACATACTCTCATTTTCAAAAACATTATTGAATTGTAAAATAATTCATAAACCTTATTCCTTAAATCGATTACTAGT
>NC_030857.1:8913897-8915465 GCF_000208745.1 Theobroma cacao | reverse complement strand
GGTATAATTTGGAGTAAAAGGGTAAAATGGTAATTTTGCCACCCCAGGGGCAAAATTGTAATTTTCCACCACCAGGACATTTTTCCAGCACATGGTCTTCCTTTATCCTCATTTTTGACCATTGACTACTTGTGTGGTGGAGATAAAAAGGATTAAAATTTTAAAATTTTAAAAATAGACCAATAAGAAAATGACATGTGTCATACCTTTATTATTTTATTGTTTCTTATTAAAAAGGCATAAAATCGGCCCATTTTCTTCATATGGCCGGCCAAGCAAGGAAGAGAGAGAAAGAGAGGAAGAACAAAGGGAAAAACAAGAAAACCTAGGTGGAAAATTCAAAGAAAAAGTGAAGAAGGCAAGGAAACAAGCTAGGTAAGTTAGAATTTTTTTAGTTCTCCTTGATACCTAGCTTACCCATGCTTTTGTTCTTGATTTTCATAGTTGAATATTGAGTTATTATGATGAATTCAATTCTGAAAAAATGGGTTAGGAGAGAGAAACTTGTTAGATTAATTTGATTTTAAGTTATGTTAGTGTTTTAAGTTAGTTTAGCATATTTAGAAACAAAACAACAAGAAAAGAACTTATTTTCTCCCACAACCATTAATGGCCGAATTTATCATGTGTTGAGTGAGGATAAATTTGATTTTCATTTTAGGAGAATTGGTTAAGAAATGATGAATTATGAGCCTAGAAAAATAATGGAAATTTTCGGAGCAAAAATACGATTTTTACCCACTAGGGGTATTTTCGTAATTTGCTACCGAGACTGATAAATTGAACCTCATTCACAGTCATGGAGGTAATTTAGTTATAATTGGAGTGTAGAAAGTGAGAAGAATTGATTTGGAGTTAAATTGAAGATAATAGGCCGAATTAGGTCAACACCGCATTTAAGTGGTAGTCGGATAAGTTGTATATCATATCATGCATATATGCCGAGCCTGAATTGATTTTATAATGGTCAAGTATTGATGTGGTGAATTATGTATTGTACATTTTGGATAGGTGGTGAGCAAAGTACACTAGTAAAAGTACAAAGATTGTGCTTGGAGACTGGGATTAGGAGTACATCGACTCTTAGAACAGTGAGTGAACTTATTATCGTCTTAATTATCTAGAGTAGTTTTATACAACTGTGTGATTTTATGAAAAATGGGTTTAAATGGTAAATTGCTATGTTTTAAGAGAAATTATGATTTTATAAAATGATTTTATAAATTTTCTGGAAAATCGAATATTGGTTTTGAAAATAGAGTAATTGGAGACTGCCAGTTTGTGTTGCAAATTTATGGTTTTGAATTGAATGGCTTATGACAATAAATGAGCATGAATGGCTAAACTGATTTTGGTGTTAGAATTATTTATACTGTGTATTTAGCCTTGAGAGGCTAGGTTGCGATAAATTGCCACGTCATGCTAGAATGAATTTTATTGATTGGTGGATTATATATTAATTATTTACTGCAGAGGGGGTTCCGTGGACCAGCCTATTAGAGGGGCACGGTAAACTCCATTATATTATTACCTCGAACGGAGAGGCGCGTAGGGTATCTCCTGGGGTA
>NC_030857.1:8864695-8913240 GCF_000208745.1 Theobroma cacao | reverse complement strand
CTCATTATTCACTTAGAGAATTCGGCTATTGATGGGCACCAAACCTTTAGTGGTTTTCTTCACTTGTTTTCATGCTACACATCATTAATCACCTAAAAACACTAACATACCTAAAAATCAAACCAATCCAAGATCATTCTCTCTCCATACCCATTTTGACCAGCCATGAATTCACCATGAAAGCATGCTTTTCAACCATGGAAATTAAGGGAAAATGCATAGGAAAAATAGTTCATAAACTAAAATCAAGAAATTTCACCTTTTTCCACTTGATTTTCTTGAAAATCCACACTTTTCTCTTGAATTTCTTTCCACCTAGGATTTGTTCTTCTTTTTCCCTTTGTTTTCTTGCCAAAGCCGACCCTTATGAGAGAGAAATGGTGGTGTTGGCTGATTTTTATAGTTAAATAATATAATAATTTAAACTTGCCACATGGCATTCCATGATTGATCTATTTTTTAAAATTCTTATCTTTTAAGCTTTAAATCTCCACCACATATTATTAAAGGGTCAAAATGATGATGGGTGAAGACCTTGTGCTGGAAACATGCTCTGGGGGTGCAAAATTACCATTTTGCCCCCAAGGTGGCAAAATTACCATTTCACCCCTATACTCCAAATTATACCAAAATTAAAATTTTTCACTTCTAAACCTCAAATCATACTCCAATAAGTCAAATGGGACCAAAAAATCTTTTTAAAAATTCCATTTTGTCCCTAAATGGCAAATGACCATTTTACCCCTAAATAGTAAAAATTTCAATTTGACTCCAAATTGATCCTCGAACTCCAAATTACCATTTTGAGTCATCTTTGGAATGTGAAACTCTTAATTTCACCTTAAAATTCCTATTTGAACTAGTTCGAGGCTTAATCGACTTAATGATACAATTAGGGGCAAATCGTCTTTTAACGATTTCTCGAACTTCCTAAATATGCAAACATTCTATTGAGCATGTAAATGACGTCGTAATTATTTTATAGAAAAGGGTTTGACAATCTTTTCCACCATAAAGATCATAAATTTCAGCTCCTAAACTCATGCATAGGTTGCCATCTGTAAATGAACTTTCAGAACAGTATGCTGATTGTCCACAATAAATCTTTAATGTATACCTTCTCATTATTTACCATATTTACTTTGTTGTTGTAAGGGTTTTTTAAGTGATATCAGTGAGCTTTTTCCCTTCGTTGAACAACGAATGTGTGCACAACACATTTACGCGAGGTAGGGGAAGAAGTTCAAAGATGAAGACTTAAAGTTCCAATTTTGGCACTATGCCAGATCCCCAAACCAGCTAGAGTTCAAGAAGCAAATGGAACTTTTCTGCACCATGAATGAGGCTGCATACAATTACTTGATTGAAAACTGGCATGCCTTGCATTGGTGTCAAGCATTCTTCTCCGATTTCTCCAAGTACGATGTTATTGAGAGCAATATGTGTGAGACCTTTAATGGAGTAATTATAAGGCAAGATGCAAAGCAGTCATCAGCATGCTTGAGGATATTAGACTTTATGTCATGAGGCGATTGGTTCAGAACTGGGAATATGGCATGAAGTGGACTATTGAGTATGGCCCTCGTATACTCACGAACTTAGAGAAGTCTATGAGGCTGGCAACAAAATGGGAAGTGGATTCGAATGGGGCTCATTTGTATGAAGTTTTTTGGGAAAATCCTGAAACGTTGGTAAGAGAGAGTTACATGGTATCTTTGTAGCATGGGACATGTAGTTGTCGAGCTTGGGACATCAGTGGGGTGCCATGCCAGCATGCCATTAGCGTTATCTATTATGAGGGAGAGGACCTTACAAAGTATTTAGCAGATTATTTTAAAAAGACTAAATACCTTAAGGCTTATTAACAACTGCTCTGTTCTGTCAGAGGCCCAATGTTCTGGCCTAAAGGAAATGTCGAGATTGTCTTACCTCTAAATGTAAAGAGATCTGCTGGACGATCGAAGAAGAAGAGGAGAAGAGAAAAAGGTGAAAGGCCCAAAAAAAGACGCCAAGGGTGGGAAGGATAATGAAATGCTTGATTTGCCATCAAGGAGGACATAATAAATCAAATTGTTCAATACGACATGTAAGTGTTATGTATTATGTATCTTCTCGCTTGATTTAGTTATTAAATTTTTATGTTTAGGGTTAAACAAGCACAAAAAAAGCTAAAGTCATAAGAAGAAATATGAAGTTGCTAGTAGAGCGAGTGAAGCTGCTACTGGTGCACCAAGTGAAGTTACTACTAGTGAACCAAGTGAAGCTGCTGTTGGTGCACCAAGTGAAGCTGCTGCTGGTGCACAAAGTGAAGCTGTTACTAGTGTAAGTGCACTTAAGACTAGTGCAAGTGAAGGTGCTATTAGGTCCACTGCATCAAAGCCTGCCAAGAAGAGGAAAAAATGAGGGCAAATAGTAAATGAGGGTTACTAAGAAGGTGCTATTAGGTCCACTGCATCAAAGGCTGCCAAGAAGAGGAAAAAATGAGGGCAAATAGTAAATGAGGGTTACTAAAAAGGTGCTATTTATGGTAGTGATTTCCTTTATTTTAGGGTAAAGCAGATCGATTTGATAAAAGCTTTTTCTTATTTGTACTGTAACATGGGCTTTAAAATGTTGGAAAGATTGGATGTCTGATTTTGCATAATGGTTCCTATTGGTTTTCATTTTGTTGATGTTTAGGGTGTACAACAGTGTTGGTTGTTTTCTAAAGAGCCATGTCATTGATTTTGATTTTTGAGGGGTGATTGTGACTGGCATGGTGTTTTTTGTGCTAAAAGTCTAATCATTTAGATTTTTTCCTTTAAAAAAATAATTATTTCTCAAACTCCCTTTGAAAGAAATGATCATAAAGCTAATATATGGCTCCACTTACTTTTATTTTTAGTTTAATATATTTATTATTGAAATGATAGTAACAAGAAAAGACACTTAATAATTTGAAAAGTCGATTAGTTATATTTTCGTCCTCACACATTGAAATTTCTTTCAAGTTAGTCCCTGTACCGTAAAATTTTCTCCACTTTAGTCCTCTTTTTTTGTTGGCGGGAAAATTTGTTCTTTAGTAGGAGGACTAAATTGAACAAAATTGTAGAGTACAGGGACTGCCTCAATATTTTTGACATCTTGGTAACCACATGCTATAATTGGTAGATGTTGATGACATCTTGTTATGACACGTTGAGTGGAAGTAAATTTATGGGCTGACACGTTGAGTGGTAGCAGATTTATGGGCTGACACACTGGGTGGTAGTAGATTTATGGGGTGACACGCTGAGTGGTAGGAGATTTATGGCATGACACATTGAGTCGAAGCAGATTTATGGGGTGACACGTTGAGTGGTAGTAGATTTATGGCGTGACACACTAAGTGGTAGTGGTAGCAGATTTATGGGGTGACACGTTGAGTGGTAGCAGATTTATGGTGTGACACACTGAGTGAAAGCAGATTTATGGGGTGACACGTTGACTTGTTGCAGTATTGTGGGGTGACATGCCACGCCCCAATTGTTAGATGTCGATAACAGCTTTTGGTGACATGCTGAGTGGTAGCAGATTTATGGCGTGACATTCTAACTTGTTGCAGTATTAAGGAGTGACACGCCATGCCTCAATGGGGTGACATGCCACATGGTTGCAGTATTAATTTAATTTACATTAGCTTCTGATCATTGTAAGCATTATGTCTAAATTGAAAAATTCATATATAAAATGTACAAATATTATTAAAATTAATAAAATTAATTGTATCCACAAAAAATCTACATACAACTCTAGATATGTTAATGGCACAGGGTTTAAGTTTCACTCTCTAAACTGTTGTAAAAATTTCCAAAGCGTATTGGCGACGCATATTAGCAATCATACTCTGCTTAACTCTGATTGGTTTTGGTTGCAAAATATCGTCAATGTACCCTATGGTGAACATACCGCAACTGACACTATCATTCTGACGATACACTTTAGCTTTTGGCAAATGATTTTCCAATGGCATCGGCGTCAAATCTCGTGTCTTTCAACGCATGTTGTTGAAATAATCGACTTACTGGCAGATGATTGGCATAATTGTCGTAAGGGGTGTCATTTAAGCCACACGTACTCCGTTATCCTTAACAGTTGAAGTTCTTGCAGAGTCCACCACCTTGATTATCCACCTGACCATGTCGATCTTTGCAACCACCTAATGCCCACCACATTGCAAGGTGTGAGGATGAAATTGACATTTTCTCATTTTTTACCATATGTCAGCCACTCACCCTCCACGTGCCCCTGAAACTCATTTGGAATTTCCATAGTGGACATGCCATATTCAATTGGAAATGCGGTGTAGAGCATATGGATGGTGTCCTGTAAAACATGTATACATTAGCTTACACTTAATGCAATCCAAAACTTTAGTATTTTTAGAATTGAAAATTTTGCAAATAAACTTACGAAGAATATCGTATCAACCAGCATGCACTGGCATTGTATAGCTTGGACTTCGACCTTGTCATTCGCTTACACAGTATGTTGAGGCATGAGTCTATTTGTTCACTTGTCATTTCCTCTTTGGGATCCTCTAATGTTGTGAGAAAGTTAGCCCCTTGATCCCCTAAGATCTCGATGTTACGCCTACACATGTAACAAAATGAATTTCAAAAGGCTTGGTGGATTAATGTTTCATTCAAAAACAATATTTGCAATGTTATTTATGAGCTTACCTCGCACACTCGTCTTTCTTGAAAGCTTCGTATGCTTCCACCATTGAGTTCTTCAGATCCTAACGTCTCACTGACGGGTCAATATACTGGCTTGCTATGTATTTACTGGCCATTTTGACTGTGTCCATTCAGTTGGGTCTAAATTCAGTGCTTCACGATGATGGATGTCAGATAGCTTTAGTGACGACACCCGTGACTCGCTGCCTTCAAAAGTAATTTAAGGAAGATGGTCCTCTTCAGCCTGAACTGATGCAAGTTCCCATCCCCTCTTGTTGCTACCTCGGCGACTGCATCGACCTAAGGAAGATGGTCTCTTTCAACCTGAACTGATGCAAGGTTCTCATCCCTTCCTGTTGTTGCCTTGACTAATGCATCGACCTGAGGAAAATGGTCTGCTTTAACCTCAACTAAGTGAAGGTCCCCTTCTCATCCCGCAGATGCATCGATAACCGAATTAACCTCAGGAACATGGTCTCCTTCAGCATCATTTGATTGAAGGGTCACATCCCTTGCCACAGCATCATTGAGAAAGTCATCAACATGAGTTACATTCTCTCCGTCAACACTAACAACGTCATGGTGAATGTGAACACCAGGTTCATCATGCTGCCCATCATCAACATCATCATGGTCCTCACCATTATCGTGAGATGAAGCACCGCTTTACAAAATGAGACAGATGGAAAAATCTGTTAGCTCATAAAATACCACAAACTATAAACTGAGAATAAAAAATAGGACTACACTTGCTAAACGTAAACCACCAATATATAAGCGAATATAGAATAACGTACTCGTGATTTCAGGCCATCTAGAATCCGACCAACGATACAATCCTTAAACGTCTACATTGCGAGAGTCAATGACTGAATTGAAACCTTCAGCTCCAACATATCTTTTTTATGCCTGCGCATGATCTGTCTCAGTTGACATTTCGTGACTACTCCATCATTGACTCTTATTGAATGGGTCAATTGCAATAATATATATTACTATGTTATTCAATAATCATATATGGAATTGTTAAACGTAAATCGTTAGAACTTTAAAATCCTTACCGACGGCTCGTTAACATTGTGGGGTTGAGCATGACCAATCAGTGGTTGAAGAGCTGTCGTCGCCTCCGTCAACTGCAATAACAGAAATTACTGTGTTACTCGATAAACATATGTGGAAATACTAAACACAAACCATTAGAATTGATCTTACCGATGGCATGTTAGCACTATGCGTTTGAGGATGACCTCTCAGTGGTTGAGGAGCTGTCGTCACATGGTCCAATTGTAAACACATATATGTTATTCGATGATCACATATGGAATTGTTAAACACAAACCGTTGAACTGTCTTTGTTCACTGCCATTGCCATGGTCATCCCCTTCCTCCATCAACTCAAGGCCCGACAGCTTGTTATCTCCAGCAGCAGCGGTGCGCCTCCACTTCATGGCACCAGTGGCTCTTTTATCCTTTAAGTTTTTCCTCTTTTCCCTCGCACCTAAACCCTAGTCTGCTCGATCCTCCTTGTGCCTTGTTGGCACGTACTGGTGGCCCTCAGATAAGGGGACATCAATGTCCACAAAATATTCTTGTCTGGCCTCATCTGGGGTAGGCTTCAAGGTCTTGAGTGCCCACAACTGCAAAATAGGTATTGTGATTAAAATTTAGGGAAAACTATTATACAAATTCACAGCACAAATTAGTAGTTGTTCACTCACATGTTGAGATGACTCCAATTTCTCAACCGCCTTATAGAAGTCTTTCGATTAATGATTGCATTGCCATTTGCACATATGTGGGTAGACATTGTCCTTCAGAGCAAAGGGGGCAACTATTTTTTGGAAGGCCGAAATTGCCTCCATTACCAAGAACTGCAAGTCAAATGTAACCATTATCAGACCGTAAATGATAAACGAGTGCAACTATAAATTATTATGTCAAAAGGAAACTGAAAAATGTTACGTGACAGTACCGGTATCACCCACACGAATCTGTAAATGTTGTAGTGTAAATGATTATTCTTATGCAAGTTTGACGCAAGCACTTCGAACCCCTTCAATAGGTAGTCCTCAGTCAGCCTCCAAACAAAGTAACCCCAGGGAAAACATTCTAAGCGTCGATGTCCTCCACCAATGACAAAAGCCAAGGCGTCACTCGTCTACTGTAGTCTTGACCAAATAAAATGTTATTGCGATCAAAACGAGTGCCATCTTGGTCGCGTCTCTTGGTTGTTTAAAGTTACCTCCATAAAACATATCAAGCAACACCTGCAGCTTAACGCTCTGCTGCCCGTTCCAGTATCTCTCATGAATTTCGTCAGGAACAATCTCGTATAGTCATGTGAACACATTGAGCATTCAACAAAATTTCAATCCGGTTATAAGGTAGAACTTCTGCTTTGATATACGCGCCTTGCTCTTGCCAATGGCAAACCATAGCTCATGGTCCATTGACTCTGTCTTAGTGATTTGACGAATCATGATGTTATGCAAGAGACTGGTGCAAAAGTAGCCTTGTGGATATACGTCCAATAGCATTCTGAAGTATGTACGCTTGACTGCATCATACTCCCCTTTCTCTTGGAGAGTCTTATTGATGTAATATAGTTACGACCACTTACAGTGGGTGTTAATAGAGACCTTGAACACCCACTTCTCCCTTGGCACAATAAGCAAACTATCAAGATCCTCATACTGTCTAAACTACATCTGTAAAACATGGCACACATGCACGAGTGAGTTAACACATAATGTGCAACAAGGTATACCGAAGAAAGAAATAAATGTTGTTACACGCCATGCATATCAAGTCAAATGTTGTCACAAGCCATGCATATCAAGTAAAATGTTGTCACACGCCATGCATATCAAGTCAAATGTTGTTACACGCCATGCATATCAAGTCAAATTTTGTTACACGTCAACGCTAAGTAGTGTGGTGACATGCCAACCATGGCATGTCGTGACATGCCAATCACTATAATTACTGTCTCCTTACACGAATTGCCCTAAAATACACAATATGGTGACACGTCAGTCACTGTAATTACTGACTCGTTACACGAACTACCCTCAAATACCCAATGTCGTGACATGCTAAAAACCCCAAAAACCAGTTAACCCACTACACACCATATCAAATGTTGTAGTTCATGTTACACGATATGCAGACACGGACCCCTTTTAAAACTTTGGTACACCATAAAACTAGGAAGAAAACAGTTTAAACATAACAATTGCAAAAAACACGAACATATCAAACCAACCCAACAAAAAATGAACGAACAAAAGAAAGTTTTAATTTGAGACTGACTGACCTTTTCACTAATAACCGACATTGTTGTTGTGATGTTGTTAAGCTTGCAAAGAACGAAGTCGAACACTTTGGTACCTTTGGGACTGAGGAATGAATCAAACTCTCTTTGTTCTTTCACACAAACATTTGCGAGTTCTAAAAAATATATAATTAAAATGAAATGGCCTTATAATCATTCATTTAGTGGAAGTCCAAACGGTTTCCTCGTTATTTGTCCACTATTTTTTTTCTATTTCAAACCATGGCGTGTCACATATTCAACCCATGGTGTGTCACATGTTCAAGCCATGCCGTGTCATATATTCTCACTATGGTGTGTCACGAACTCTAAACTCTACCATGTCACAATCGTGTCACATATTCTCACCATGCCGTCTCACACATTTTCACCCTACTGTGTCACAGATTCCCTCCATGACGTGTCACAAACTCTAAACCCTGTCGTGTGACAGTCGTGTCACATATGTTTACCATGCTGTCTCACATATTCTCACCATGGCGTGTTACCAACTCTAAACCCTGCCGTGTCACAATCATGTCACATATTCTCACCATCTCGTCTCACACATTATCACCTTGCCATGTCACATATTCCCTCCATGGAGTGTCATAAACTCTGAACCCTACCATGTCACAAATTCCCTCTATGGCGTGTCACAAATTCTGAACCCAACCGTGTCACATGTGCTCACCATGCCGTCTCACATATTCTCACCATTGTGTGTCACATAAGCACACCATGGCGTGCAACATTCTTACACTAACATGTCACCTATTCTCACCATGTCATCTCATATATTCTCTCCGAGTCGTGTCACATATTCTCACCTTGTCGTGTCACATATTCCCTCCATGGTGTGTCACAAACTCTAAACCATGCCGTGTCATAGCCGTATCACATATTCTCACCATGACATGTCACACATTCCCACCATGCCATGTCACACATTCCCACCATACTGTTTCACAAACTCTAAACCCTATCGTGACACAACCGTGTCATATATGGCCTACTGTAGCACGACCATTTCGTGCTTTGGATTCATATCTCTCTCCCTTCGATTCACCACCGTATCAGGGATTTCTGGTTTCACATCATTCTTGAAGCTTTGGATTCATCACGACCGATTCCTCGTTCAGTTTAATATCACCCTTCTCGTATTATTTGAATGCCATGTTTTGGAAGTGGATGATTTAGTTTTTATTGCTAGAAGTGCTAAGGGATTTGGATCCACCGATGTTTAAATCTCTAGGTTTGTTGTTTTCCTAAGCAATGGATTAGGATTAGGGGTCGATTTAAAGGATTAACTTTGTTAAGTAGTTTAGTTGAATAGATGGTGAGGAAAGTTGCTTTGTTTTACTTATCATCAGTATTTTGAATTGTAAACAGTATTTAATGGGTCAATGATATATCCATCAATAACTGAGTTGTCATTGATTTTTTGCATTACTGTACAATTGTGTTAGTTTCTAATTTTTTATGCTCCTACTTCAAAGGAATTGTGAATTTCTATGGTAAATTTGTCAATATCATATTTACTGTGCTATGAAATTATACCCATAAATAAATCAGGGATTAGTAGGCTTTTGGAAACCTATAACAAGACCTTAAATTCATACAATATATATAGTTTCTTTCAGTTTGAATAGGGAGCGACAATTTGGTTAAGTAAGTCTTGTTACCAACCAAATATTAATACAATGTGCATGGAATATGTCTATAAACTAGAATGATTTTGCACTATTCCTCGACTTGAAAACCATCCAAGTAGACAGCATAGACGAAATATCTTGGCTGGTAATCTTGGCATGCCTTTCATTCATTTCGCGCCATTGTGTTACCAATGGAATACCGACAGGACTCAATTCGTCAATAAATTCCATCGGTATTTCATCGGTAATACTTCAAAGACAACTCCATCAGTTTTCTATCGACAATCTGTCTGTAATTATTGATAAAAAAAATTTTGTCGGTAAAGCTCTATTTTTTGTTATGAAAAAAGAGGAACAAAAATTTAAATCACCACAAATATATAGAGAATGTTTTAGTTTTAATATTAAGTTTGAGTTTCATACAAATTCCTTCTCAAATTGATAAATTAGGCCTTAAAATATTTTCTTGAGCTAATGAGAAAAATGTCACCTAGATAAAGGTGGTTTGTGGGTACATAAACACAGTAAAGTTCTCCTTCACCTATACCCTTCTAAAGAACAACTATGGAAGTAATAAATCCAAACATAAATTGCCCAATACATGGGTGCCTTACGATCGCTACTTCTTTGAAAGCATTAGAAGTTTGATATGCAAAAGTGGTTTGATGTGGCTTTAAGTTAATAAGCCAGATCAAGCCATATCGCGCTCCCTGAAGGGAGCGTCGATCTGGTGCTTCTTAGGGGAGCATGAGATCTAGGGTACACGATCAGATTCAGTTGCGAGGTGAATAGTCGATGTAAAGGAGAACCATCGGCTGGTCTGAGAGAAAGGAAAAGAGTGGAGAAAGAAGAAAGGTATTTTAGACATTTCACATTTGCCTACTACCGCAGTTTAACGTTTCAGGAGGACTGTCCATTTCAAATACTAATAGACCTACGTGGATTATGGTTAAAACTTAAGGGTGTCAGTGTACTTTACCTTTTTTCTTATTTTGTCAATCCAAATTATTCCTTAATTATACAAATTCAATATGTAAAATTTGGTGCTTACATGTATACTTCTTTTATATGATTTCATTTCACATATGTGTTTATTTTTATATACTACTGCCTAAATGTCTTTTTTAAACATTTTTAGGTTGTTAAATTTCTATTAAAATTTAAGCCTTGTTAGTTATAAAATTTCTATAAAATCACATATCTTTTTACCAAAATATTCGCAATATTTATTTTTCAACTAACATACTAAACAATTTTATAATATAAATTGAAAACTTAAATTATGAAATATAAAATTTGAACACACTTAATTCTTCAATGTTGAATTTTTTCAAGTGATCAAACAACAAATTTATAGGGTAAAATATAAAGGCAGAGGTATTACATTTACAAAAGCCAGTAATTAATCATTAATAAGACTCCATTTAAAGTACAAATGTTTAATAATATCACAAATTCCATAAAAAATCAGTCATATTACTATCAAAGTAGTTCTTTTCTTTTTTTTTCTCCTGGAAACGAATATATGATGAGAGCCAATTTAGCTCTCTAAGACCACAAAAATCACAAACTATTTCCCATAGCCCCAAAAATCCATCTCTCCTCGCAATGAAAGCTGGTTCATTGGGTGCACTGCTGTTGCATTTGTCTCCTCAAACCTCACCCCTTTGGAAGAATCTTCATGTCCCATATGAGATGCACTCACCAGCCGATCAAGCATACTCCATTCATTCATCCCCTCATCTCTTCCAGGAACGCCCATTGGTTGACTTGGTTCACACGTCCCAACCTCTAGACCAGGCTCACAAGCTTGGTACCTAAGACTTTCACTGCCACTCTCACAATCCCTAGACATGAGTTGCTTAATCATTACGGGAGGGTCCGGAGGGAGAGAGGCAGGTGCTGCCGCAAACTCATAGTTGAGAGGTTTGTGGGGTTGAACAAGGGTTTGGGGTTGGAAAAGAGAATATTGAGGGGTTTGCATGTGAGGATAGTGACGGGCTAGCTCAGCCTTGTTTAATTCAAAGTTGTGGTGTTGGTGACGCACTAGGTATTGGTCGCTTGATCTGTGCATGAAAGAGCGAGGCTGACTGCTGCTTGAAGTGTTGAGTTGTTGATCTGATGAGTTAATGCTTGACCCTCCATTGTTCCCAACCTTGAATAGATTCTTCTTCTTGAACACCCTACACACCACCCACCCATCCTCCTACACATTGCATGCATGCAAATTCATGTTAGTATAATCATCTAAAACATTTTCTTCTTCTTAATTAGTTACTGAATTAATACAATATTAATTTGTATACTAACAGAGGTGTTTCCTTGGGGATCGTCGCCGTCTTCAAGTCTGTATTCATGCATGATCCAGTCAGTCTTTTGGCCATGGGGAGCTCTTCCTCTGTAGAAAACAAGGGTTTTCCTCATACCGATCTTCCTGTAGGTGTTCCTAATGCACTTGTCCCTTCCCGTTGCTTTCCAAAACCCTGCATTGGTTGCCCTATTCGTCCTTGACCCCGTTGGATACTTCCTGTCCTTGTGACTGAAAAAGTACCACTCGTTCTGCGGAGTTGATCCAATCCTACATCTCTCTGTAACATTCACAGTTAGAAGCTGAAGCAAGCAACACCACCTTCCCCTTTCATCCAAATCCAATTCATATGCAATTAATTAAAGTCGTGCAGTTTTGTTTAGATCATTGCATTATTAAATGTTGATTCACCAAATCTGGACGGGATATGTACTGACTGACTCAGACCATATTCTATCTCTCAACCCCGTGTACAAGACGGATCAATTAAGAGGTCAACAGGCAAGTATTTCCACTTTCCAGGGATGGATGAATCTCATACAAATATGTTTTCTACTTATCCAAACCCCAACAAATTATCTAGCTAGCTGCCAAATGTTATAAGAACACAAAAATATATATAAAAAAAATGATTATCTAAATCATAATTAAAAGAAAAAAATAATATCTTTTAGATAAGAGATTTCCAATAATTAAATCTTTTCTAATTTATACTTTTACAGCTAATTTATAAATTATTAGTTGTTAAGATGCTAAAATTTAACTAAACTAAAAAATCCACTTGACATGAGTCAATCCGATACAAATTGATTGTAAAAAGTCAAAGACTTGAAACTAATAGAACCCGAACCTCGAGGCAATCCTAAACAAATCAAAACTCAAGATTGATTCAATGGAAATCCGTAAAAACTTAAATTGTAATTACATAAGGTTTTCTAAAATGAGTAAATGGATAAATAATACACATTTGGTTCCTTAAATTAAAAAATAATATTTATGTATAATTATTATATAATTATACAAAATAAACTATTTCCAAATGTTTTCAATGTTGAATATTTGAAGTTTAATTAATGTTATGTAAATTAAATTGATCAATTAAATTTATTATGTTATTCATCAAGCCAATACGTTCTTACTTTTTGTCTTCCATTAATGTCAAAAAAGCGAAATTAGTTAAATGTTAACATTAGAATAATGTTAAGATGTCATAACGTCTAAAAAGATGAAAATAGAAAGCACAAACAAATTTTAATACTTAGTGTATTGTATAGATAAAATTATATACAGTATATATCACTTATATTTATACAAATATGAATCAATTTTCTTAATTTCTAACTTTTTACATTTTATCTTAAATTTGTTAAATTAATTAATAATATTGATTTGACATTTATTATGAAAAAATGTAATTATTTATTACACATAAAACTACAAAAAATGTCTATGACCCATATAAATTCCAAAATAATTGGAAATTTGTCCAAAATTACTCGATTTTGAAACCATTTAAATTCGAAATGGTTTCAATCCTCAAACTGTCCGAATCTAATAAGACTCGAATTTAAAATTATCTCAACCCATTGGATCTGACTTTGAAATTAACTCGAAATATCCAAACTCAAAAGACAATCCAACCCGAACACACTTCCATAGACTAAGGCTCATGTATTTTTTCTTCAGAAATTTCATATATTTACTGCATTTTTGGCACTTTTTCATATATATCAAGACAATTAAGAAGAAATTGTTGACAACAAATAATTGTTTTAGCTAATAAAGGTGAGCTATATATGACGAAAGAATTTAGAGATGCCAACTTGTGGTGAATGCTTATTAGTCATGCATTAGAGTGATTGAAAATTTGCTACGAGCGAGAGAGCAGTAGGGTAATGACAGAAGACAAATTTGCAGGCAATCAGAAGTAGGTTACCACAATTTGCTTTGGTGATCATTAGGCTGTGTAAAGAACTTTACCTTGCAACTCCCAAGGTTCCATCTTGTTCAAGTCCACTTCTCTGATGACCTCCATGTCAAACTTCTGAAATGAAACCTTCTTCTTCAAGTAGTAGTGGAGAAGCTCCTCGTCCGTTGGATGGAACCGGAACCCCGGAGGCACTCCGCCATTCGATGAACCCATCACCACCTATAATATTAGTGGAATCAACTAGGAAGTTATTTCATGCGTGTGTATATATATGCGGAGAGGTATTGAAAGCAATCATTTTCAACAAGGGGAATATATAAATATGGAAAGAGGTATGTCAACGGGGGGGTGTAAGGGGAATGGCGTGAGAAAGTTAACGGCCGGTGACTACGCCGTCGGGAAGGGTTAAAGCTCGCGTAAAAAGCAAGCCTTAGTAATGAGACTATGACTGGTATATATTGTTTCTTTTAAAAATTTGGTTTTAACCTCAAGGCCTTGCTTCCTCTACATGCCTTGAGGGAGCGTGGTTACACCCTAGCTCCCAATACTTACATCTCTTCCAATGTTCTACACTAGTCAAACTTTAAAGCTGAAAATGCATTCATTCTTTTATTGGGATCTCGATATGTAATATTCATATTTCAATTTAAGGATGTTGTGTTCATAAGCAATCAATCAAATTTTCCCTTGAAAAAGTCAACGGTGACCATATTTCAGTACGTAGTGGATAGAAATGCATGTAGCTTAACTGTGGCATGCAGCTGAGGGTTCATTTGCGGTTATATGTAATATGATCAACACGCGCTGTACAAACACTTGGGGCTAACCCTCGTTAATTAGTTGGAATGAAGTATTTAAAAGCAGCAAACGATCCCGAGAAAATAAAAATGGCATTTATTGAGGGGTCTTTTGATTGTTCCTAAAGCAAGGGTCGGAAAAACAGCTACTCAAACTTCTTGGGATTTTCGCTTTGGATTGGACGGCCTAAATTTTATATACCTAATTGTGGGAATTCATATTCATACTGTTAATGTCTATGTGGTTTGATCCTAGCTACTAACAACAGGAGATGCAGTCGCCACAGCTCCAGACTGCACATGCGGATACGACTTGAGAGGTTTTACCTTGATTGCATTGCACTCTTCCCCTTGTGTTTTTGGGATTAATTTATCAAATTTTGATATCAATGATCGGTGCATGAGACTATCCCTCATACGCCTTGTCAGGATGACGTTGTATTATGGTTGAATATCCTGGTTACTGCTCATTCCATGCTGGATTGTTAATGGACAGCCACTGTTTTGAATCAATCAACACTTGCATGGTCTTCTTAGTTTTTGGTAGAAAAGTAGGCCAAAGACTGGAATTCGAAGGAAAATAAGTTTAAATGATTAAAATAATCAGTTTAAGAACCTTAATGCAGGTTCATGCCAAATTTGGCTAAGCCAATATTGCTATTAGAGCCATTCTAACAGGTGAAATCAAAGTTAAGGAACCGTCCTGAAAATTAAGGAAGAAATAACCAGTACTAGACATTGGTAACTATGCCAAATACTTGAAAGCATAAGGAAGTTGAAGTCATAAAGTTGTTTTCATAAGAATTTGCAACAAGTTTCCTCGGAGCATTTTTCGCAGCAAAGAGCAATTTAGACCTACACTGATTATTTCTCAAATACCTTTATTCTACAAGTTTTTAGATTTGATAGCTTTTCAATGATACAAATATCATTTGCATCTTTATGAATTAAAATGGATTTGGTGGAAAATCTCACAAAACTGTTTTGAAAACGGACTGATTTAGTAATATTTTGTTCTACATGATTTATAAATACTTTTGATTTTCGGATATTTTTCATTAGTTTTGGTTTAAAATTCCTACAACAAAGCTCATGCCAAAATGGGTTAAGCTATGCAAATGACGCAAATTCAAAATTTCTAAGTGACAAGCCTTTACTAGTTATGTACCGTTCTAATATCCCAACCATTTAAGATAGGGAATATGAATGACTATCAATTAAAGCAATTGACTCAAGTTAGCAACAGCCCAAGTTTAAGTTAGAGTCAAGGTTCACAAAACATGGTTCAGTTAAGTTTGGTTGATACCAAGACAGTGAATTTAGGTACAAGAATTAGACGTCAAAATACTGCACCTTAGGGAACAAATTCGTTTTAAGGAATATTAAGAATGCATTTCCTAGTCAACAACTTGTAGCTCTACATTTAGATCAAATCTGGTCTTAGGGGTTTAACCTAATGTAAGCCAACGTATGCAAGCTAACCAGGGATTAGGTTTCCTACATAATTCAAGATCAAGAACCTCGATTAATTAGTGTAAAGGCGATTCTTGTGATAGGGTAAAAAGATGCACCGAAAGGGGTAGAGAGGAAGATTGGAGCAGGTCCTGAAGTACCAAGTGTCATGGCAAGTGAAAAATAATACGAAAAGAATTAGGGAGTAAAAGAGAATTAGAGAGAGAAGCTCTGGACATTCATCTATTAGCTCTCGAAGGAAGAGCCCCCTAATGAATTATGAAAGCTCTATATATAGTGCCAAATATGACGGTTATAAGAAAAGACTTTAATGCACGTAATGAATGACTTTATTAAGAAGAGCTTTAATGTTGGGTAATCGTTACTGAGAGTTAATGTCAAGTAACTGTTAGAACTCATTATGTGATCATTGAAGTAATTAGGTGTAATAAGACTTGTTTTTGAGTAAAAGGCAACAGAGAAGAAGTATACGAGAAAAGGTATAAGAGAAGAAACTGTACATGAACATGTAAAATAGAAA
Organism: Theobroma cacao; assembly: GCF_000208745.1. Classification (NCBI taxonomy): domain Eukaryota; kingdom Viridiplantae; phylum Streptophyta; class Magnoliopsida; order Malvales; family Malvaceae; genus Theobroma; species Theobroma cacao. The sequence continues at coordinate 8,896,547 of NC_030857.1, read as the reverse complement.
GCTGTAGGTGAATAGGTACAAGAAAAGAAGGTAAATGTGAACAAGTATACGAGAACAAGGTAAGAGGGTGAAACACTTGTACTTCAGGAAAAGTTTAAAAAGAATATCTCTTAACTACTTCCATATCTGAGCCATTATGCCAAATTCTTTGGAACATCCCAAGATGAAAGTAACTCATAAACCTTGCCATTTATTTCGAGTTGCTTTCATTGTCGTCTATGTGAGTGGTTATTCTGTGAGAAGTAACTGTTATAGTTGTATTAGTTGTTCCATATGCAGTAGTGCTCCACTTATTCTAATTGTTTTATGTGAAATAGCACTTCATTTATTCTAGTTGTTCTGCATGAAGTAGCATTTCAATTGTTTTAGTTGTTTTGTATAAAATAATGTTTCACTTGTAATGATTGTTCTCATTGTTCTCTATATAATATTGTACTATAAAATAATTTTTTAAAGAATATGTATTAACTAAAATCAAGTATTTACATTTTACCCCCTACATAAGAATTATTTTTTAAAAATAATTCTTATATATTAATTTAGGAAAAATTTTTATTTTATACTATAATACATTGCATTGTAACACCTTGGGCAACACCTTGGTTAGTAACATCTTAACTAGTAATACCTTAGATAGTAACATCTTAGCCAATAATGCTTTAGGTAGTAACATGTAGCTGTCTTATGTAAGATGTGAAGTCAAAATTTTGTGTAATATTTATTTGATTATATAGTAATATATTTTTCATATAAAATAAGATTTTCAAGATGCAATTGATAAAATGAAAGTTAATTTTTTTCATAAAAATTTTGACTTTGTGTGCCTTATAAATATGAAGCTACTATAAATAATTCTTTTTATTCAGATTCAAAATAAAGCAAAACAAAATTCAGAATAAAGTTAGTTCTTTTACGAATCTTTTCGAGTATATAAGTTTTTCTTCTTATTGTAATTTCTTGTTTAATTTTTTTTACATGTATTTTTCTTACTTTTCAAAAAATTTGAATTTCTTTTGCTTATTGCCCCCTGCATAAAATTTTTTTTTATTGAAATATGAGAAAAGAAATTTTTCATGTATAAGATGAAGTTTTTTTATTGAAAGAGAATTATATATATATGTTCAAACAAACATTATTATTAGAAAAAAGGCACAAAGCAAGAATATTTATGTTTCAAAAGAAACCTATCTTGATAAGAAAAAGGAAAAAAAATCCTTCTTGATACAAAGATTTGCTTCAAGCCTTATTACCCATTATTATTTTATTTTGATCAGTAGCCTTTGATAGAAAAGAGAAAAACATTAAAACTAAAAAAACAACTAAAAGCTAAAGTGAAATAAGCAAATAAAAACTGGCTTACTTGTCGGCTTTTTGTTTTTTTCTTTGGTTTGTTGGTAGTAGGGTTGGCTTTTGGGTGAAGCCACCCAAGCAAGAGCTTTAGGCTCCCAATTTGAGGAGGCCTCAAATTTGGAGAAAGGTTTTATAATTTTATAATAATTATGCCATAATTAATTATATTAAAAATATATAAAAATTAAAAAAATAANAAAAATAATTAATAAATTACTTATTCTCTCATTTCTTTAATTATGTTCTTAATAAATTTTAATTTTCTATCACTTCCTAATTTCTAGAATGCTATTAATTCTCAACTATATTCTCTTATTTCCAATTAGCTAACGGTAATATGTATTTAATCATTTCCAACAGTTATTTTTTTCTTATTTATTTCTCCTATTTTCAATCAATGTATTTAATGATTTTCGACAGTTATTTTTTTCCTATATGTAAGACTAATTATTTTTTTTTTCAATGTATAATATCTACTTTTGAATTCTTCTTTCACATTTACTCTTTCTTCCTTTAGCTTCAATTTTCCTCTAAAGAATACACAAGAAGTCTATTATGTTATTATTTTCATAAAGTTGTGAACCTCATTTACTGTTTGCAATAAGCATTCAACAATTAAATACTATTGTTCCAATTTTTATAGACTTTTTTACTTTAACTTAGAATTTATATTATATTATTATATTGTCTTTATTTTATATGATAGTTCATTTATTTGAATTAAAAATTTTGATTGTTGATTTTATATTAGCTATTTAAAAAATACAAGATAATTATGATAACTAAATATTTTTGTACCTTATAATAAATATTTGAATATGTCAAATCGAAAATATGAATTTGATTATTCAAAGCTTAAAAAAAAAAGAATTGAAAGTTTAATACAGTCTCAAAAAGGAACACTTGATAAATTATTTATAAGTAATAAAAATAATGAATCAGAAATTATTAATGAATGTCCCTTAAACGAACAAGTTAATAATCTTAGACAGTTAAATGGTGGTGAAATACTATAACAAGAAGTTAATGAAGAGATTCAAAACGATCATGAAAATTATGAAGAGATTCAAAATGATAATAGAAATCATGATGAAGAGGATCAACTTATTACTTTAAATAATTACATTCCTAAAAATATTTATGATGCAAGTCATTTGATAAATATTGATACAAATTTAAGAGATTTATTAGTAGAAAAATTGTAATAATTTTTTTTAATTTTAATAAAAAAAGCTTCATTTAAATATTTAGCTTTAGGCCTTTAAGCTTATTGAGCCACCCCTAACTGACAGCACAAGCTACAAGCTATGGTTCACTTTTTCTTTTCTTTACATATATAAATGGGTTTTTCTAGTTTTGAAGGTCACAAGCTGCAATGTTCTTTCTTTATATATATATATAATTGTTCATATGAAGTGTTGAAGCTTCGTCGCTAGCTTTTTATTTTATAGCTCGCGGCGTTTTTACTTTGGAGTGCCACGAGTTGTTTTAATTGTCGCAAGCTCTTTTAAGTATAGCTCGACGCATGCCATGAGCACTTTTAAGTGGGGCTCATGATTTTTTTTAATTGATTTTTTATTTTTTATGTTATATTTTTTAAAGAAATAAATCAATAATAAAAAAATATTAAAAATGATACTAAAAATTATAGTAAAGTTTAATATTTCTTTAGATAATATATTTCTTTATGTAATAAAATCTCAAAAGTGAAACTATTTAATCTTATAATGGCATCCTCATAGTAGTATAAAAATGTAGTCTTTGTTATTGTATACATTATTTATAATGTCAATGCTAGAAAAAAGTGACTAAGAATTTTTTTTTTGGCACATTTTAAAAAATATGTAGTTCTATGTCAAATTTGTAATAATGTGTATAAAGAAATAAAGATAAAAATATTGCATATGAGGACTTATCTCGTTTTTGGCATGATGTTTGCAAGATTGGTGAAGTTCCTTATATTTCACATAAAGTAACGCATCAATTCAAGTATGATCACTTGCGTGAGCCTTTTTCTCCTGACCACTTTTCCTCTTATGTTTCATTGTTTCTTCTAGAGAGGCTCTATGTTCTGTTGGCTAAACGTAAGAGTTATACTTATCTGAGTTTTGGTATTCAGACTTCTGTTTGCTAGTAGTGCTTGTAGTCCTTGTGCAACACATATGTAACAGAAGAATTCGAAAGTTGACTTGTGATTGCCAATATTCCTTAAGCAAATACTTCTCCAAAAATGGGAATTGTTGTTACAGTTCATATATGATGCTAGCAAAGCAGAGAAGAATTGCAACAAAGATTATTGTATAGAAGAATCATGAACAGGAGTTGCAAAAATAATTAGATATTTCCTCCAATAGCGGTTCTTCTCAAGAATAATTAGATACATCTAGAAATATTGCAGCAAAGATTGTTTTACTGAAGAAGAGTTGCGAAGATGATTAGATGCTTCTTCCAATAGCGACTCTTCTTAAGAATATATAGATACTTTCTTTAATCATAAAAATAGCGACTCTTCTTTGTGGAACTTAATAGTTGGCTACTTCTTTATTAGTTTTGTAAACTCATCAAATAATGCTATTTATATGAATGTTACATGCTCACTTTTCATATTACTATATGTAGCCATAAGGTAATCTCAACTTTACATCAAGGAGGATATCTCTTAACTTGATATAACAGAGATTAGTTAAACCCTTTAATAAGTAAGAGTAAGAGTTACGGTCAATTTCTGAGCAATAAGCTAGCGCTAAGAAATGAGTGATGAAGCTTGCGATCAATAGCATAACATCATTACAGTCAAATTATCAGCAATAGAGCTAATGGCTAAAATATTAATGATGAATTATGGTCAAAGAATGAGCGATAAAACTTACGACCAATAGAAAAAATATTATTATAGCCAAAATATGAATAGTAAAGTTTGTGGTTGAAGTAAGAATGATGAGCTATGATCAAAGAATAAGTGATAAAGTTTACGATCAATAGTATAATATAATTACAGCTAAAGTATAAGCGATAAAGCTAGCAACTAAAGTATGAATTTCTTTTTTTCCAAATTTCAAATTTCAATACATGAAGTAATAAAGAGTTAAAGTCATAGAGTATCATACATGAGTGGGAAACGGATTGCTTGGACCTTGTTGTTCTCAATCAGTAACTCTCTTGCTTGCATCTTTTTGTGGAATATTCAACACAAGTCTCTACATTCAATAAGTGAATGACCAACTGTTTTATGATAGTCACAATATCTTGGGTTGGATTTCTGTTCTATTGTTGGTGGTCGTGTAATATGCGGCAAATTCACCTGTCCATCCCTAATCCATTCATGAAAAAGCACTTTCACTCCATCTAGTGAACCAAGAATGGTGGAGAAGAATCGTTTTCCTCATATGGCCTCTTCCTTATATCATCCCTTATAGGACGTAAATTTGATCATAATGGACCTCTTCTTTCTTTACCTCTTCCTTGAATGGCATTCACTATTAGAGTATTCATTTTATCGAAGCAAGTAGCTTCCCTTTGTCTAAGAATCGTATTATTGGTTCTTCGTGCGGCTTCCACCAAAGTAACAAAGGTTAGAAGAGATAAATTCTCCAAATGTAGCCTATACTCATCGAACATATCTCAAATGCAAACCTTTACTAATTCTTTCTTATCATGAGACTCTTGTATGTCCAACACTTTTTCTTTAAAGCGTTGGATATACTCCATGAGGTCTTCTCTAGACTTATGACATTCGTTTCCCACATCCATGAAAGGAACCTTCTCTTGAGTAGAAAAGAACTTCTCCCCAAACATCTTACACATTTGACTCTAAGATTCAACAAAACCAAGGGTGAGATTAACATATCATGTATAAGCCTTTTCAGTGAGAGATTTAGAGAATTCTTTCAACTTCAAGTCATCATCCAATCTCGCTACTTTAAGTGTTTCCACAAACTTCATAACATGTTCTCGTGCATCACCGGTCTTACCATTGAATTGCTTGAATATAGGACTAGTGTAGTCTTTAGGATAGGGCTTAATCGCTATACTTGCTGATTAAGGAAATTTAAGATCAAATTTGAAAAAGCTGAATCTCTTATTCTTCTGATCTAGTAACTTTTGGAGCTCTTTCATTGTCACAAAGCCTTGAGTAGTAGTTGGCGGGATTATTGCAATAAAGGTAGTTGTTGGCCTAACTACCACAAAAGAGTTTATTAAATTGGGATTTCCGACACCTACCACATCAACTGCATTTTCTCTATTTCCTCCATTTGCTTTTGTATTTACAGCTAGGGGAATGGATCCATCAATTACATATTCATCACCATTAAGGTGTACAGGTTAAGCTTGATAAGTAGTGGCAATGGAGGATGCAAATTGAGATATGGTCTCCAACATTCACTTATTGTTATCTTCCAACATTTGCATTTTCTCTTGAGGAGCTTCAACCATTTTCATCAACTCTTAGATGTAGGTGTGAATAGATGCATCTTGGTTGCCAAAAGAACTATCCACTTCTTCCAGTAATGAAAAGTTGTGATAATAAGGGTTTTGCTTAACACAATCACTCCTTCCCAACAGAGTCACCAAAATGTAAAAAGGATTCTTGTGATAGAGAGATGAAGCATTGCAAATAAGTAAAAGAATGCATTGGAGGCGGCATAGGGGAAGATTGGAGCAGTTCCTGAAGTATTGAGTGTCGTAATAGATGGAAGACAATAAAAAAAGAATTAGGGAGTAGAAGAGAATTAGAGAAAGAAGCTCTAAAGGATTTGTTAGCTCCCAGAGGAAGAGCCATTAATGAATTGTGAAGGCTCTATATATAATGCCAAAAATAGCGATTAAAAGAAAAAGTTTTAATGCACATAATGAATGACTTCATTAAGAAGAGCTTTAATATTGGGTAACCATTATTGAGAATTATTGTCAAGTAACGGTTAGAAACCCATTATGTGATCATTGAAATAATTAGGTGCAATAAGATTTGTTCTCGAGTAAAAGATAACAAATAAGAGGTATACGTGAAAAGGTACAATAAAAGAAGCTGTACATGAATAGGTACAAGAAAAGAAGGTGTATGTGAATAGGTATACGAGAACAAGATAGGAGGGTAAAACACTTGTACTTTAAGAAAATGTTAAGAAGATTACCTTTTAACTACCTCCGTATCTGAGCCACCAAGCCGAACTCTCCGGAACATCCCAAGATGAAAGTAACCCATAAACCTTACCATTTATTCCGAGTTGCTTTCACTGTTATCTATGTGAAATGGTTATTTTATGCATAGTAACTGTTCTACTTGTATTAGTTGTTCCATATAGAGTAGTGCTCCACTTATTTTAAATGTTTTACGTGAAGTAGTGCTTCACTTGTTCTAGTTGTTCTGCATGAAGTAGTACTTCACTTGTTTTAGTTGTTTTGCATAAAATAGTGTTTCACTTGTAATGGTTGTTCTCATTATTCTCTACATAATATTATACTATAAAATAATTCTTTAAAAAATATGTATTAATCAAAATCAAGTATCTACAATCAGGCAAATCAAAGTTTTGGTTCTTTACCAAACTCTAGTTCAAGCACCCAAGTTAACTAAAGTATAAGGGCTCAACCAAATTATGACTTGGGGATATAAGGTAACCAAGGTGTAGTGACACAACCAAATCAATGCTTGGATATGCAAGAGAATGGCATATTTATGTGCTCAACATAATTTAGGTCAAGTGATTCAACCAAACCAGTTTAACGTTGTGCAACTAAATGTACGTTGGGGCTAGGTTGATGACCAAGGTTGGGACAACTTATGATATATAGCTAATTCATACAGGCCTTGAAGCCATCTAAACTATAGTAAAAGCAAGGAAACTATTATAGTCTATAAGAACTTCTTTCCTAAGATAATGTTAGCTAATATAATCTCTCTCGACATAGTTGAGTTAGTCGGAAAAGGAATGAAAAGTATGATGAAAAATGAGAATGAAGTTGAAATTTCAGCTAGTCAAAAGTTGCTAGTAATTGAGAGGTCTTTACTAGTTGATTTAAAAGGCTTGATGCCACCTTAATGGAAATAATAACATGACTTGACCGTAGCATTTCAACCTAAGAGATAATTTGATTAGAAATGACCTTCAGTAGTTAAAAAGTTGTAACACAGAATGTTTATCATTTGTAGGCTTAGAATAGAAATGCAATTTATCCTAAAGCAATTAATCCAAGTGTATAAATGGAGTTAGTCTATCATTTGATTTAAAACAAATATATAGAGTTAATCAATTATTTGATTCAAAGTAAGTACATGAAGTTAATCTTTTGTATTCAAACTAAAAAGGGTATAAAAAGCTTGAGAAATAAAGCGTGGGGAAGATGAAGAGGTAAAAGAGAAGGTTAAAGGTTTAGGCTTGAGAGACTTCAAGACTGCCTAAAACATTATAATTAGTAAAGGAATCAAGGAAGGGACCCTTTTTACTTTATTGGTTGAAATAAAGACTTGCAAGGAAAGCATGGTATAGAATTCTTAATCAAATACATACTATGGTTGGAGGCAAGGTGTTGGTAAGCATGCAATTGAAGATGATGGTAAGTTATTTAGCCCATGGAGGATGAATCAAATCGAGAATAAAGTTTGCAATGAAGCAAAAATGAGTTATAGAAAAAAGGATAAGCTAGCTGTAGGAAATAGATAGTTGTCACACATGATCAGATCATGCAGATAGCAATGTCTGTGTGACAAGCTTAATAGCTGATTAACGGTGTCTGTAGTTGCCTGATACGTAGGTGACCAAGTGAAGTAGGCCGTCTAGGCGTGGCGGTCAAAGGTATCCATGATCTATATTTATTTTTGATTTGATCAAATATTAGCAGTGGGTAACAAAATTAGGAAAACAAACAACTAACCGGCTTTGCTTCCATGAACTCTCCTTTAAACACTCTCTCTCGCTCGCAAGCTCCTCCTGTTAAGGCTATCATCATGTTTTTGATTCTAGATTTATAGTGTATTTGGGTAAGTAATGGTGCATGTCGATTCCCAATTTCAGCTCTTCCTCCTCGTCCCGCCATTCCGTAATTCTCTCCTCGTCTTCTCCCTTTATATATAATTGTAAATCAACTTCCTCAGAAGAAACAAATGCTTACCCATTGATTTAATTCTCTAGTATTATGTCAAAAAAATTCTAAATAAATAAAATAAATTTGTTTTTGTTTTCATTTCATTATCATTTCAAATGTCTGGGACTGGGATGTGGAGATGGAGGCAGCTGCCCTTACTCTCCCTGAGGCACAAGATCTGGACGCATTTGAATTCCATGGAGTGCTTGGTATGCCATCGTTCCCTCATAGGAATAGGAATTCAAGAGCGGTACAAGGGGGACAAAGGGGGAGGCGACAACCGCAACGATGACAGTAACAACTCCCAAACCACTACCAATTCCACTACTACTACCTCCACTGCTAGGCGAAAGATGAAAGCGGAGACCAATTGCCCTCGCTGCTCCTCCCTTAACCCCATGGATCTTGTCTTCTCCAATCGCCACAATTCTTTCAATTTGAATTTTCCTCATGCCGGCGCTCATGGTGATGATCAATCTGATGACACTAGCAGTAATTCTAGCGGCAGCAAATCCACCCCGACTTCTACCTCCACGCCCCTCAACTTCTGCCCCACTTGCAAAACCCCCTACCACTTTCGGATATCCCCTCTCCAGGGAACCTTCATGGAGATTGGCCGCCACCAAAACCATAAGTCCAATCCGAAAACTTCTTCTGCTTCTCCACGGAACAGGCTTAGGTTATCCTTTTGGGACAATCTCAGATCCGAGAACTGGCCGCCAACTCCACCTCCTCCAACGCCTCCCCCTCCCGGGAATGGCATCGCTGTGCATACTCCTCCTGGCCCGCCCTTTGCACCCGGAGTTAATGTCATACGGGCTACCGGGCCCAAGGAAGACCATGGTAGTGGTGCGTGGTTGGGCGGGGCCAATTTGGGAAAGGATTTGCCTACGCCCAAGGAGATTTGCAAGGGCCTTGACCAGTTCGTTATAGGCCAGCGCAGGGCAAAGAAGGTGTGTTAATTATAATAGAATAATAATTAGTAGTACTTACTCGACTAATAGTATATCTCAACATTACAAATTATAGGAGTAAAAAAAAAAAAGAAACCCTCTGATTGTGATAAATCATTGTTGCAGGTGCTGTCTGTTGCCGTTTACAACCACTATAAAAGAATATACCATGCCTCATTGCAGAAAGGGTTAGTTTCCATATTCATTCTGAATTTTTCATCTGATTTTGGTTATCTTAGGTTAATTGTATTCCATTGAGTAAACTGATATACAACATAGACGTAGAGAGAACTGAGGTCATGGATTTGAATGCTAGGTCAGGAGCAGAAGCAGGAAGTTCAGAATCAATTGATGATGACGACAAGGTGGAGTTAGAGAAAAGCAATGTGCTCTTGGTCGGACCAACTGGCTCTGGTATACAGTCTTCATTATTAACTAGTTGAATGCATGAAATTACATTGCTGGATTCCCTTTCTTATACATGTACATATCCTACAACAGGAAAGACTTTATTAGCAAAAACTCTGGCTCGCTTTGTCAATGTTCCTTTTGTCATTGCTGATGCAACAACTTTGACACAGGCAAGTCCATAGTCCACATTAATCTATGAAAATCTTGTAAAATACATATTTCTGGTACATGTGAAAGCGCATTGGGTTGAGCTATGTAAGGGAAGGTAGTTCTCTCTCGTTCTTTAAACACCACCCTCTCCTTCTCAAGACTCGAATATGTTTATAGATTACCATGTACAAATTATCTTAGTAGCAACTTTTAACATTCAAGCTTGAGCTTGTTGAAGTAGTTTACCTGATGATTTGAATTGTTTGATATCTTCCTAGCCATAATAACATCTTATTAAGTATGGAAAGTCAGGTACTACTTCGATTTGATGCCTTGTGATCAACTCATCTGATGTCCTAGAATGTACTTTTACTATTATACTTTTTTGCCTTTATGATTGACCATAGCCCCACTTCTCTTAGCAAAATATTTCTTCTTATTTTTGGCTGTCCCATTAATAGGCAAATTGTTCCTTTCTGCAGGCTGGTTATGTTGGTGAGGATGTCGAATCGATATTGTACAAACTACTTTCGGTATTTACTTCAATTCTTTGCCTCATTGGAGTTAATAGGTAGATTCTCATTATCATCTCATTTCTTAGGAATCAAATTGCCTTAGTACGATGAGGGAGAGGGAAGACAAACTTCTGGTTCCAGGCATCTGCTCCCGACCAATGAGACTTCAATACCTCAATTTGTAACCCATACACTCTGAATTCTAGCTCTAATACCTCATTTCTAAGGATGTCTTCTAGCTCTCATTTCCATTGTTGGTGTAAACTGTTATATTATTACTGATGGGCTTTGTTTACATCATTTAAACCTTCCTAGTATCATGCGTTTAGGTGCATAATAAGCTTGATTTGATATTGTGAAAGTACTTTGAATGTACTTGATGATAAATGTGTGGGTTTCTCTATAATATATTGATCATGATCCTACCATGATATCTGGTCAGGATTGTTACATGCTCTCAAGCATGTGCTAGAGTGTTGTAAAGAAATGAAACAAATAAAGAACTTGCTGGAGGATCGAAATATGCTAATTGAAAGATTAAGTTATCTAGGACTTAATTTTATGTTTTACGGGTTTGTTTGAAATTTTCTCATATATATAGGCTATTTTAGATTTTTGATATATTGATTATTGATATTTCTCCCTCTATTTGTTCTTTCTAATTTTGTCCCCCAGCTCTTCCGTTTCTCACCCAATTCCCTCAATTCCTCCCTAATTACATGTCTCTTTCTGATTTTCCCTCTAAATTTCTATTTTTTATCTCTTCCCCCTAGTTGTTCTACATCAGAACTTCCCTAATTGTTGTATGTCTTTGAGTAAAGTCAAACATGTTAGAATTAAAGAAAGTATTTAGAAGCAGAGAGTGCACACTCTAGGTTATGGTTCCATATATCAGTATTCACGTATTTTTGCTTTTCAATGTACATCTAGGTAGCTGAGTTCAATGTAGAAGCGGCTCAACAAGGAATGGTTTACATTGATGAAGTTGACAAGATAACTAAGAAGGTTCTGCAATAATTTAGCTCTCTTTCATTCTTTCTTTTTTGATAGAGCAACTGATATTATTGATTTTACAGTTTAATCCAGGATTAATTTTGGACCTAAAATATTCTTAAAATGTTGAAGTACTTTTGCAGGTGGAGAGCTTAAACATTAGCAGGGATGTTTCAGGGGAGGGTGTTCAGCAAGCATTATTGAAAATGTTGGAAGGAACTGTGAGTTCATTGGTTGTGCTTTTTTAATTTGATAATGCTTGTGCAGGAAAATCCTTTTTCTGGCTCACTTTAGGAACCTTTTTAATTATCAATATCTGCAAAATGCCCTTCCAAAAGCGCTCAAAGTGGTTGCATAGTTTCTGAGCTTTTCCCCTTAATTACTACGTAGCTAGTTTAAGAATTATCTAGGGTTTGAGTGAACAACTGGTGATACTGGTTATTCTTCTAACTTCTGAGCTATATGTAGAGAGAGAGAGTAGCCATTTTATTTTTTCCTAAAAAAAACAGCAGGATAAAAATAACCTTTTAAGCTAGTCTATTAGCTGAAGAATAATGGTTTGCTTTCATGGGACTGGGGGCAATACGTGTTTAGTAGAGGTTTAATCTGAAGAAGCAATAGGTTGAGATGAAGCCAGAATAAGTGGATCTCAAAGAGGATAATAAAATCAACTATTGCATACAAACTTTATTTTCAGTAGACTGTCAGGAACTATCACTTATCAAATCCAAAAACCTAAATTCATATTGAATTCTTACCATATAAACTAGTATTCTTTACACCCAAATAATGATATTGAAATTCCTTTTTGTTTCTATAATAGAAAGGAAATGGGAAAATAACATCAAATTTCATTTTATTCTTTTCTTTTTCTTTTATTGTCCAGCACTTTGGCTGAGAGTTAAAATTACGTAGTGTAGCATATGATATATGCATTGATTTTGCATAAAAATCTAGTTCAACTTGGGAACCTTTATGAATGAAACGTGTATAGTTGAAAGTCACAATTGGGATATGTAACATGATATGATCTACAAAAATGTCGAATATTTGTTGGTTTGCCTCTCTCTCTCTCTCTCTCTACTTGATTTTGCCTTTTCTTATTCCAACCTATTTTGAGGTTTTCAGCTGCATCCTTACTAGCTGCCTCACAGTTGATAAATGTTTCTTTGACCAGATTGTAAATGTTCCTGAGAAGGGAGCAAGGAAGCATCCTCGGGGCGATAATATACAGGTATTCTTTTTATTTATCATCTCATTCATGAATGTATCCATATGATTAATATTTCTGTGTTGTATATCTACAACCTACTGTATGCTTTTCACTTCAGCAAATGTATAATATTTTTTCTGATATATTGGAAAGACTGTTTCAACATATAATGGCCCAAAATTCTTTAAGGGTTTTATTTTTTATATGCATTTAGGATTGTTGCTTGTTAGTGCATTCAACTTTAAGCCCTGCCAAAGATATATCACGTAAAATTCTTTCAAGAATTAGTCAATTCCCAAAGGAAACGTACATACTTCAAAATTTATATAGCACTATTAAGCATTTTCTTTCCCTTAGTGCACAAGCAAACTAGATTGATAGTGTAGATAATTTTGTCCTGGCTATTGTTGGAAAATTCTTTAACTAGCTTGCAAGGAATTGAGACTTTGTAAATGGTAAGAGCTCTGCATTACGTCCTCTACAAGCCCAAACGATATGTTATAAACAAATATTTGTAAATGGTAAGACATTTGTTCAAGTTTTAGAACATCCAACATCAATAACCTTATCTGTTTAATTTATTTATATAACATCAGTAAATAACATTCTCTTTTCCTTTTTAAAGAGATGTTTTTAGAGTAGTGAGGAGATCTTTGAGGCATTGGGTGTGCTATTATGTTGAGATTCTGAAAATATTTATCTAAATCCAGAATCTAAAATTATTGAAGCACCAAGAGGTCAATTGAGAATTGATCTACCTACAATTTAAATCTTGTTGCAATGAATTTCCTCTTGTGTATCTCCAATCTCAAGGATACAACCTGCACCAGCAATCCCCAATCAAACCATTAGCTTTGATACCGCTTGTTGGGATTTTGAGTGGAAGTGCATACGATATCAAGATCAATAAAATATAGATTACGCATGCATATAATAATTGACTATGCACAAATGAGATGAGTATTAAATGTTGTTCAACACTGTTTTCTTTATGTCAAGGATGACAGAAAATCGTTGTAAATTTGTAATAGTAGAGAATTTACAAGAGCTTAAAACATTGAAACCTGTGCCTTGAATTATCCCTATTTTCATGCTCCCCAGTGAAACCCTATCTGATAAGTCCTATTCCATATAACTCAGTGTTCTCTTCAGCCCTCATAAATCTTTACAGTCCCCCTGAAAGCACATCTCTCATAATTCCTGATAATTGAAACCCTCTTTATATTTATAGAATTGTGTGTGCACGTGCTAAAATTTTTTAGCACTAAGAATTTTTTCTCTATGAAGAATACTCGCAGTGCACCTAATCACCATGTAATTCTTAGCAATAGAATTCTAATAGAAAAAATGGATTTTTTTTAACCAAAAAGAGTTTTGATAAATTTGACCCAAAACTTCAAACAGAATACTTTGTAGTATTGTATTCCCACCTATTAAAATCCAAGATGCTTTTCTTCCCAACTCCAAATAGACCAAACAATTGCTTCTAAAAGGGAAAAGAGAATTCCATATAACTATAGAGAAAAATTATACCTGTTCACTTTTTCATAAGAAAAATTTAGGTATACAATTTGACTATTATGTTTCTTTGGATGTTGAATGAAAACTTCTACAGTTTCATTAGTAGTTTATAAGAAACAAAAATAAAAAATGATGGTAACTACATCCTATACAGTTTTTGATGGCACTGCTCTGCTCTTCAGTTGTCAACTTTAGGTTTTTGTTTAAATTTCTCTTTTCCTCCCTGTTTTTGAAGATTTATTCATGTAGTATGTGTTGATCAAAAAAATTAAGAAATTAAAGGTCTATGAAATACATGCAATACAACTACAGTTTATTTTTCTACTCTTTTGACTTTAAAGTTTGTCATTATATGTTTGATTTGGTATTTTCGTTGTGGAAAAGATTTTAGTTTGAACTTAGGAATATGTAATTTCATTTTAGGTAGAACCATTATTTTCGGAATAGTTAATTTTTGCTAATACTATTAAATGGATATAAATAATCTGCAGATAGATACAAAAGACATCCTTTTCATTTGTGGTGGAGCATTTGTTGATCTTGATAAAACAATTTCAGAGAGGTAAAGCCTTAAAAATATTTTACCATAAGAATTCCCTGTCAAATGGTATTTGTTCATTTTGAAGGAGTTTAAACATATTGTGTTGTTAACCAGACGGCAAGATTCTTCAATTGGTTTTGGAGCACCTGTTCGAGCTAATATGAGGGCCACTGGGCTAACAAATGCTGCTGTGACATCGTCTTTGCTTGAAACGGTGAGAATAAAGACCATAAGAAGTTACTAAAAAAAAGAAATATAAATTTTATTGCCTACTTTTTTCTCTCTAATGATAGTACAACCTATATAAATATGTAATATGCTCTCCCCGATATCCCTGAAAACTGATAAGGATAGCCAGTGCTAAAGTTTTCCCTGAGATGAACCTGTAAGTTATGTTTTCATTTCAGGTTGAGAGTTCAGATCTTATTGCATATGGCCTCATACCAGAGTTTATAGGACGCTTTCCAATATTAGTTAGTTTGTCGGCTTTAACTGAAGATCAACTTATGCAGGTAATATTTCATCACTTTTTTTCTTTGATGTACATGAGTGTGCATGTGTGTGCATGTTTTTCCTGTTACTTAGTTTAATCCTTTTAGGTATATGGTAGGGAACATTGTGCTATCTCTAAGCTTTATATTATTGTTCTGTTCTTTCCCGACTGTTTATGGAAAGATGATGAAAATGCTAACATGCAGTGTAACAACTGTTCATGATAAGGAAGTTCAAGGCTGATGATAGCTCTGATCGTTTGTAAATGGTATGGGAAACAGTCAGTTTGTGTAAAATTAAATGTCAGGTTTGGACAAAAATATGTCAGGAAGTGATCAGTTATTTGTAAGAAAGTAGAGTTGCTATTACTTGATAAAATAAGGGACGTACGATATAGATGGTTAGATCATGTGCACTGTCGGCCTAGGATTACTGGTATGAAAAAATGTTTTTCTCCAAGTAGAAAGAATGAGAACAGGTAAGAGGTAGACCAAAATTATTGGGTAAAAGTCATGAAAAGGATTTCACAGTGCTTTACATCTTTGGAGGATATAGCCCTTAACTAAAGGGATTGTAGAAAATGGAATCCTGTAGTGGAACTCAATTAGTTTGGATTATGCCTTTGTTGAGTTGGGTTGAGAGTTAATTGTTGCAAATTATTCAAGTTAAAGGCATTAAAAAGGCTGTCTTTATGCTTGAGTCTTTGCTTCTTTGCATTCTGCATCAGTTGATCAAACTGGGCTTTAGAGTAAACCTGTTAACAACCATGAATTAATCAATATTTTCCTTTTATGTTTACTAGTTGTTGAGAAAAATTTGTGATACAGGTGCTCACAGAACCAAAAAATGCTCTTGGAAAGCAGTACAAGAAGTTATTTAGCATGAACAACGTAAGTTGCCTCTGCCTGTTCATGTTCTCTCTGTTCTCGCCCTCTACATGATAAATATTATGTTAATTTGAATTACATCTCTGACCATTACATAATTGCTTCTCTAATTTCAGGTGAAGCTACATTTTACATCTAAAGCATTGAGACTAATTGCAAAAAAGGCAATGGCTAAGAATACTGGTGCCAGGGGTTTAAGAGCTATACTGGAAGGCATTCTTACTGAAGCCATGTATGAGGTATCGGAGGGTCATACTAAGTTTTGAATGAATTGGGATCAAGCATATGATTCCGGCATAGATGTATTGTTATGAAACTAAAAGCTTCACGGTCTAAAGCATTCTGACACGTGCGTGTTTCAGATTCCAGATGCAAAGACTGGAAACAATAGAGTAGATGCTGTTGTGGTTGATGAGGAGTCAGTGGGTTCAACAAATATCCCCGGATGCGGAGGGAAGATTCTTTGTGGAGATGGTGCTTTGGAGAATTACTTTGCCGAAGCCAAGTTGAAAGATTCTGCGGTATGTTTTTGCATATAATAAATATGCATTAGACTTCGTGCATATTATCTACCTCTCTTTGATCATATATCAACGCCTATTCATTGATACAATTGGCTTCTAAGATGCTCTTATGGTAGTGTATCTAATGTAGGAAAAAGCATCATTGCCCAAGGGAAAAAATAATTTCATATTGATAGTTCCAACATAATTTACTGTAGTTACTTTGGTGTCAAGTCACTTATGGAATCAATTTTGGCATCATTAAGACATTTTTTGGTAATTCTCAGAACTGTGCTTGTACTTGTTTCTAGGAAAACCTTGCATCAGTAGAAAGGGAGCTGCAGGAGGGTGAATCAGAGGTTTCATCAAGAGCCATGAGCTTGTAATATTTTTGCCACCACAGCTATTGCTGTGCTGTGCTTTGCTAAATTTCTGTCATTTGTAAAGATAATAATCATTCATAGCTGCATTTATCTTGTAACAACATAGCTTTTGGTTCCATAGTTGAATGGAAAAAGATAAAAGAAAAGGAGAGGGAAAATGAAAATGTAGCAGTAATACGCACTTGAGCATTTGGCTCGTTGTTTGGTGTATGATCCTGTATTTAGAAAGTAGGATTCAAATCCCCCTTTCTCTAATTTAAAAAAAAAATGTAACAATAACACAAAAAGCAGGATCTTGTTTAAAATTTTGTCCCATTGGAGGAAGAGGTATTAGTCAATGAAATTATGCAAATTTCATAGTAATTTATTGTAACATTTTGCTTGATATGAATGTTTAATCAATGGTGTTAGGGTCTTATCATGTGTATGAACTTAAGGTGGAGCAATAGTGTGGGATATCAATGATATTCGGGTACATATTTATTAGGGTTTATGAATGTGTACATTAAAATGGTTTAAGAATAATGTTAGGATATGGGAGGGCATTTGCCTTGTTAAATTTTAATGAAGGTCACATGGAAGATGTAACAAAATGGAATGGAATAGACTTTTTATGGGGCGCATGTATAGATATTTACCCACTCTGTTGACTTGCTTCCTCCAAAGGAATGGAACCAGAGACTAGCAAGAGAAATTCCCACAAGGAAGCACCCTTGGTGTAGTTAGGACCTCCTCACATCACCATAAGGAAAGTCTTTCATGAATTATTATGAATGACCTTTTTTTGTTTATTATTAATCACCATAAGGAAAGTCTTACTTTTTTTTTTCCAAATTTGTAAACTATGAATATAAAGAAAATTATGATAACAATTCGGGATTTTATTTTCAAAAAAAAGACACGTAGGTTGGTGAACTCGAGAATGAAGAAAATGCGGATCCCCCTATACTTGTTAAGGTTGGTTGAACAGGAAATAACTGATAATGAGTCCAAGTAGTCATCATTTGAGAAAGTATGTTGTCCATTTGGCTTAGACAACTCTCAGACTCAAACAATATTATGCTTTTTTTATCATACAACCTGGTTGGTTGGTGGCGGGAATGGATCTCATTAAATGCATTCTTTTAGAAGCCATCACTATCCAGGAGAATAGCAAAGTCACAAGTTTTGCTTTGCGAATTATGATATTGTTTATGTAACTCAAAAAGCCAACAAGGAACATATGATGGTCGATTTTCTTGTAGATCAAGCTGTCAGGGATCACGAACAAGCCAAGCTATCTCATCACTAAATTAAAGGGTATCACCCCAAAATCATAAAATATTGCCCAGCAAGATTTATATTATCTAATTGCTAAATAAGAGACAGTAAAATATCACCTTAAAATCCCCTTTAACTTCTTTTGAAAACAAAGAAACAAGCAAAATGCAAATGTAGGTGACAGGCAAGTCTCCTCCAGTTAGAAGTAGTGATTTCAACTTTTTTTTTGTAAGAAGTGATTTCTATGTTAAATTGTTTGGATTTGAAAATGAAGATTCTGAGTAAATCATCTATCTCAAATATTATAGGCATCGCTTGATACCCACATGATTTCATTAATGTTACAAGTAAAGATAACTTAAGGATAAAACTAATCAAATTTACTAAATTAATTGTTTTGAGATGAAATGTTTATTGTAAAATCTAAGAGTTTGAATTATGATAAAATTTTGAGAATTTTGGATAACTTTAAATCTTTGAAAGAATTATAATTGGTTTAACAAGATAGGTTAGGTTGAATGGTTATGACATCTCTCCTTAGGAAGGTTTGAATTCTCTCTCTAACTTTTACTTCCTCATATATACTCTCAAATGGAGTCCCTTGCACCTTCACTGTTTAGTTAGATTTATCATTTTCTGGAGGAACAGCCATCATCATAGACAGCTGGGTACACATTCGAATTTCAAAAGAAGATGCGACGGAGAATGATGAAAAGGGTAGTCGAGCCTACATACAACAGGTGAAATTGTTGGTTGGTTCGGATTCATTCCTGCAAAATTGGACTCCTTTGTCCACTAAGTTATAATGGCGTTGACAAAGCTACACGGGTTGATAGTTTGATTTATCTCTCTACTATTGACAACCTTCCCTCACCTTAAACGGAGCAGAAGGATGAGGATCACCATCATACAGCATCCATGGCCACCTGCGAGTCACCATAATCTTCTTCAAAAACAACCCAAACCTTGCTTATTTTGGTTTCCAGAGTGCATGAAAATGGAGTTGATGACGACCAACTAATATCACCACTTTCTTCCTTTTCGCTTTCTTTACCAATCGGTGTTGAGGCCCCAGTCCTACACATTATTGATGATGATGAACTTGTTGACATGAAGCTGGAGCAACGCTCCAATGCCAAAACATGATCCATGGTGATGATCTGCACACTGGGATACTCCAGATTCTTGTTTTCAATAATTCGTTTGCAACTCTCATACAGATCATGAAGCTCTTTGCTTTGGCGAGAAGCCCTCTTGAGTATGTCGCATGCCAAACTTCGTGCTGCCATTGTCAAATCAAAAAACATGTTGACAAGATTTTCAATGCCTTCACAAAACATAATGTAAACTTGGAAGCTCTCTTTCAAGGTATGGCTCATGGCTGCCTGAGCCAAGTTGTCTGCAGGCAAAATATCACGAGGTGAACAATCCAAGACTCTATCTATGAACGCTTGACATTTGGGCAACTTTCGAAACACCATATCAACAGACTTCTGCTCATAACATCGAAACTCCAGGCCATTGAACATGACGGGTTCTAGTTTTCCTGCTTGGTTAATGGCCCATCCCACTCGTTCTTCGAGATAAGCTGCATAGCTATGGAGGAATGAAAACGAAGAAGGATCTGATGAGTTCTTGCGAAAGCAGTGGGAGCTCATTTGGAGGTGGCCGGAAACATGTGCCCTACGTAGCTCCTGCTCGAAGCAGCGGTTGCCGCCGCGGAAGAGGCGATGAATGAGCGAAAGAGTTTTGAGGGCGACCAGGCGGTCTCTGGTCTTGCAGAGGCGGCGTGAAATCCTTTCAGCAAGAAAAGGGATGGATCCTGGGGAGTTTGAGACAAGGAAGAGGATCTCATGCATGTATTTGTCCTCTATGGGGCCGTTATCATGGCCAGTGGCACGCAGCACTGCAATCTCTATGTCGGAAAACCCTTTGCCATCATGGTTGTAATTAATCATGGCCTTACCAATTGATGCATGGTCCTTAACTGAGCCAAGAGCTAGGCGAAGCTTGCCCTGTATGTCCACCACCATTCTTTTGTCTTTTGATTACTATGAAGGCCAAGGCTGTAGATAAAGGCTTGAGAGGAGGCAGATTTATATAGATGGAAAGGAAAAAGCAGAGGCATTTGAAAAATAAGCAGCCATGAGGAATCGATTCTAGCTAGATTTTAAATACTCCAATGTCAAACTGGCATGAACCGAACAAAACAAAGTATAGAAAACAATAATGGAACAGTCTGCTTTCCCCTGTGATGATTTTAATCTGAATAACTTGCCCTGGCCTCATCACTTAAGTTCACATCAAGTCAACGTGGAAAAAATGAATAGCAACTAGGATTGTTAGGGTTAATGTATCAGTGGATAGATTCTAGGATCCCTCAAAAGAGGCCCCTCTTGAAAAAGAATTTACTAAGATTTTACATTGTGCAGCATATATACACGTACTAATAGCAGCACCCGTCCCCCAAGATAAACCATAAGCTCTTGGAAAATATTGAGAGGGAGAGAGAGAGAGAGATGTTGGCCATTGGCCACACCAGTAAAAGCCTCGGATTCTCTTCTTTTCTCATTTGAGAGATAGTGTTGATCAATATTCAACATTCCCCCTTTTCAACTATGAATTGATTGTTAGGAATAAGAAAGAGTGCCTTACAAGGCTCTCTCTCTCCCTTCAACTTTTTTTGGTCTGGATATAAATGAATAAACTACCACTCCAAAGAGTCAACGAGGCACAAAAGGAGTTTTGCGGTGGGCGGGCGGAAAGAACCTCATTCTTCGGGAATAGGATTCTTCTGCATCAAACTCTCCAGCCATTCGCAGCATCAAGAGTATATAAACAATTTTGACTTTGGAAAGTCGCCTTTTTCTCCAGCCCCAGGCCCCGCCCTCCATCAATCATCATAATCATGCAACTTTCTCTCCATCGTTTCTTTATGACCTGCAGTGCCACAGAAAAAGTGGAAAGTTTGGTCATTATTTGGCTCCAGCAATTAGCAAACATGTTTCTTCCATGAACAAGTATAGTAGTTGGTCATATCTCCATAGTTTTCAAGAGAAAAAAGAAATGCATGATATAGTATAATGATGAGAATTGATGCCTCATCTTCACCTGGCAATCTGCTTACTGTGTGTTAAAGCTGACTCCAATGGAGCTTTATTTTCTTCTTCAAATAATTAAAGCAACCAAGCAGAAGATGAAATAGAACACATCAATAACTAACATGCATCGGATGTCATGTAAATCTTCCGGAAGACTAAGTGATAGGACAGCTAGCAATTTCTTGATGTGAGAGAATCGTTGTGGCAGATATTCCTTACTTCAACTTGGACAATTTCTGTGGTCAAAATTCCTATTGCTGGCAATAAAATTACCAAATGCCACTTTGGAGGCCAATATACCACTAGTATTCTCCATGTACTTTGACACAACATTTGATGAAGAGCATGCTTGGCATTGTTGGAGTTTCTGTCAGAAGTACTATTCAGAGTAAAGCTGTTCTAAAAGTGTTGTAAACAAAAGCTAAAATAAAATTTAACAAACTTGGTATTTTGGTTTATATTTTCACATTTAACATCATGGTTGGCACCACAACCTTTGTGATGTGGGTTTCCAATATCATGCAATTGTTTTACTCTATGTAGGTTTGCAACTTAACAGCACCAAAATTGAACTGATCACAGCCAATGTGCATCCTGATACAATGCAACAGATTCAGCAAGCTACCGGGTTTCAGTTAGGCTCCTTACTAGTCAGATAACTAGGATTTCCCCTCATCTCAGGCAGATTATTTGATAAAGATTATGAGCTCTCATTCAGAAGATTACCGCTTAATATAATTGCTGGACCTCCAGAAGACTTTCCTATGCGGGTAGGGTACAGCTCATATTGTCAGTCTCGTTTAGTATGCAGAATTTTTGGTGCTCAGTTTTCATCCTTCTAGGTAAAGTTATTACGAGAGTAAATCAGCTTTGCTCAGCCTTTTTATGGAAAGGGGAGAGGATAATGCTGGAGGTGCTAAGGTTAATTGGGATTTCATTGTCTGAAGGTTTGGAATACTGCTTGCATTCCCAAGCATTTTTGGTCTCTATTCAGCCAATCTGGATCGGTTTGGATGGCCTGGCTGCCTGCAGTCTTATCTGCTGTAATAATTGAGGTTTTGGCAGGTTAAACCTCCAAGCTTACCTGGGTAGAACTGGCAAAAGTTACTTAAGCGGAGAGATCATGCTAAGCCTTTGATTTAGCATTTGATAGGCAATGGAAAACAAACTTGATTTCCTCAGGCATTATAATTGACATCCATATGGACCCTTGCTGAGCAGGTTTTGGAAAAAGATCATAGCCAACCAAGGTTTGCTGGTATCATTAGAAATAATCTTTGGTTTTGGCTTCCTGCGACATGTCCTGAATTACTGCAGATTCAAGTTGGTCTTTGTGGTACCATAGAGCCTAATGGGGATAAGTAAGATGAGGTGCTCTGTTTAGCCCAGAGTTCTAGGAAGTTTACAACATCAGAACTTGGCAATGCCTAAGGGATAAACAAAGATAAGGTTCCACGGTATAAGCTCATCTGGTATCCATTACACGTGCCAAAGTTTTCTTTTATTGCATGGTTGGCAATATTGGACAAACTAATGCAAGGGGGATTTCATCCAGACTGCTAGTTATCTTTTCAAGGCTGAGGAAAGCAGGGATCAATGGTTCTTTACATGCAAATATTCGGAAGTTGTATGGTCTAGAATTTCGCAAGTTTCAGGCATTCAGAAAGCTCTGGAGATTGAAATGCTTTTTTTTTTTTTTTAGAAAAGTGGGTTTTATTAGTTGTACACCGGTATGCCATTGTTAGTCTCGAGCTGAAGTTGCCAAAGACTCCCACTGGCAAGAAGGCCGGCTTGACAAAAGAAGCTGCACAATTCAAGGGCACATCTGCTCACATGGATTAGCAGAAGACCCACAACAATCAGCCACCAAGAGCTAAAAAACTCAAAGCTGCCTAAAAGCAAAAAACTGACTGTATGAAACAGAAAGCAATCAGCCTAAGACTACTCCTAAGGCTAATAGATTAAAAGAAACAAGAACAAGAATAGCAGCATCAAGACAAGGGTGTTCCAAACAAAAACAAGGAACTCTAATCCCTTTAAATCCATTGGTGTTGAACTTACTTTCCAAACCAGCACCGGAGAGGGAAGAGCACCTTGACAAGCCCAAGCCATAAAGAAATCAACAAACAACCAGCATAAAACACCACCACTAGCAACAGAACAAAACAAGAGCGCCAATGGATTGGAATGCTGACTAAGACTGGATTGTTGCTGCTTTGGGAGGGAAATCTTTCCCTTCTATCTTGCTACGCTTAGCTTGGACTGCTTATTTTTGGAGGATCAAAATACCAAGAAGCACACATCTAGGCCTCGGAGCCCTGAAACGCTTTTCAATTGCATAGCTGAAGACATCAGAATTCGACTTAGCTCTTACAAAATATTACTTCTAATGCATTGTATGCTACTTTATGAAGAAGCTGGGGAATGAGTACAGTTGGGTAGTGGGTTAGTCTTTACTTGTATGCCTTTCGCCTATTGTTTCTCTTGTAGCAGGACACTCCTGTTTCTTTTGGATGATGAATAAAGATTTCAATCATCCAAATAAAAAAAAGGATTACATTTATTTTATTATTAATTGCTGTTAATATCATAAAGGAATATTTATCGTGATTATGGCTATCATTTGTTTCATCATATAGTATGAATGCGAGATTCAAAAAAGGCCGTGATCATGATACATGCTTTTAGCACTATTACATTCTTGATGCCCACAACTGTGCTACCTGCAACTAGAGTATGAAGTCAGAGATGCACACAACTGTGAAAGCACTACACAGCCACAATCAAAACTAAAACCACCAGATGTCACGATAATCTTAATTCAAGAATTTTCAATTTGTATACTAAAGAATGCAACTCAATAAATGTAACCAAAAGAACATTTAAAAAAAAAATTACCTCTGAAAGAAATATTATTTTCAATTTTGGACTATGACCTAAAAGTTAAATGTGGATATTAGGTAGCAAACATCTTCTGTCTTTTGCATCATTTATTTATAATAAATAAAAAGAAATTGTTATACCTGATTATGTAGTGCAATAATTAGCATCCATGGTTGACAGTGCTACTTCAGCGGCTTCATACCCTAAGGAGAACCAATAAAATTATAATTCATTCTGTTACAGTTTATTACTATAAAATCAAGATGTTCGGAAGAATGAAATTCAATGACATAAAGAAATTCTTTTAATGATGCTCTAACAACGAAGCCAACAAAAATGGTACTGTAACCAGATCAAGAAATTTTTACGATCGGACAATATTAAAATAAACGAACCATTAAGCCATCAAGCTCTACTACTTGGTGAAGCCAGCACAACAAGGCATGAAAAAGTAGATTTCTGAAGGTAAGGGCGAAAAAAATCAAGAACAACTATTTAATTGTAAGCATATAATCCCAATATAAAGAATCTAGTTAGCCAATCCCATACAATCATTGTAGCTTGTTCTCAATCAAAGACAAAATAAAGTTAGCCAAATTTCAATCCTTCCAAGTTATGAAGTTTTCAATTAGGAGCAGATATGTAATGATATGTCAGGCAAATGCACAACTCAACGTTCAGAAGTATGCAAGCTTTATTCCTAATAGACAATCAAAAGGTAAGGTTCAAAATTGGAATGTAGTAAGATGCACTGTGAGACAAGATAATCTTTCAATAGAAATAGGATTGAGAAAGGTTGGGAACCAAGCAAAAAGGATGACCAAGTATAATGGACAGAATACTAGCATACTGCATGGTTAAATGAAAATGCCCCATTTCTTTTAGTTCTACAAGTTATTTCCCTGATAAAAGTAAACAAGGACACAAACTAAAACCATAGCTCTTATAATGGTTAAGTGTTCTACCTTGGAAGCCCTCAGCTCATTTACTGCCATCCGAAGAGAATCATCTGATAGTATTAACCGTGACAGTGCCCCTGTACTCATTCTGCAAAATTAGACAGGGACAACTTTAAGGTGGTCTGTATGCTAATGGACACATCAAGCAACTCATTTGAAGAGCAGTAAGCAACAATTTGCAGGAACTTGAATTTTGCAATTCTAAGAACTCACAATCAACAGAAACTCTCTCACGATACAAGTGTATGAGATGAAAAGTTTCTTTCTTTCTTTCTTTCTTTCTAGATGTTTCCTACAACTTTTCCCCTTATACTAGAGCTGGAAGTTCATTATAGTCATTAAGGGATGGCCAGTATACTGTCAAAAACAGAAGATAGATTTTGACTCCTCCCTGTATTACCAGTAGAGACCATAGGCAGAATAGAAGAATCAAATAGATTGCCAACAGAAGTATGTTAATGGAAGTAACAGACGCTTGTTCTATTATAAGTAAAAATGGAGCCTAATGTGACGCACCCCAGAACCTTTGCTGCGTCCGATACAGAACCTTCAACTGCAAAGATTAGATCCAGCAAAGCCTGCATTCCCTGTAGACGAGGAAAAGGATACTATAATTCACCACTATGTAATACTAGAATGAATTAAGCTGGGTACAAAGAAAAGAAGAAAATGAAAAAGTGGGAAGAAGGAAGAAGAAAGAACACACACGCAAATAGAAGCATACCAGAACAAATTTAGGATTGTTGGGTCCAATTTGAGGACGAGAATCTGATCCCCTAATTGTTGACTTGGGAGGAAGAATCTCAAGAAGCTCCGGAGGAGGAGAATATGTGTGGAGATGGACTGGATTCCTGACTGCCTCAATTAGCAAAAACAAATATACCATAGTATCAAAAAGACAAAAGGGCAAATGGAAGGCAAGTTCAGTTGAGGTGTTGCGAAATACCAATCAATAAGCAATTTGAATTGAAGAAGCAAAGTGAGGGCAAAGGTTTGCATCCATGTAAAAAAAAAAAAATACCTTTGAGAGCAATAAGAGTGCGGAGGCGTGCTAAAGCAGATGCACGATTCATGTGCTGGGATCGGTCCTCCACGGCCTATTTCACGTCGATTGGCTAATAATGGTATCACAATTTACATAGATAGTACTCTATATGTAAATTTATTATTCTTTTCTTATAAGAAAATCAAAAAGCAGAAAAAAAAAAAACTTGAGCACACCTGAGCAACGATACCGGTGGGAAGGTGCTTGAGACGAACGGCGGACTCTCGCTTGTTACGGTGCTGTCCTCCTGGTCCCGACGATTTGAAGGTGTTCATCTGGCATTGTTTCATCAGCTCTTCATCCCTCAATTTTAAGTAACCGTTAGTATTTCCATCACTATAGTCGCCGCAGCCGCCGCTGCCGCCTCTGCTGCAGCAGAATAATTGTAATCCTCCTCCTCCTCCCCTTCCTCTGCTTTGTAGGGACACGGAATAGAAATGGAAATAGCGTGATGAGGATGCACATACCGCCTTACCCAACACGCCAACGCCATTACTTGTCACCATATGATGTACAGATTTCATCACATTCACAAATCCGCCACCCATTGCCGCCGTTGCCATTTTTCACGAGCAAGCCAATTGTTTTTGGGGTGAAATCAGGAAAAAAAAATGTTTGAAATTCGAAGAGCAAAACGCAGCGTTTTGAACATCTGAGCTCACTTTAAAAAAATAATAATAAAAAAAGAGTTAAATAAATGGATGGAGGCTACCTAAGCGCAAGGAAGAGTCTGGAAAGGGCAATCATAATCGCTGAAGCTTCTTCTTCCTTAGTTCCTTCCTTGCGTGATAAGTTGTATGCGTTTCTTTTCCTTACCAGTGAAGTCGCAATTGCATTTTGGAATTGGAATACAACTCTAAGAAAGAAACAGTATGGATAGTGGAAGATGGGGAAGAGGAAGGGGGGTTTCTTGGGGAATGCTACCGCTGCTTGGTCTTCACGCCGTCAACGAATACTACCGACTGCCGTGGAAGCCCCCTGTTACGGCGGGCCTTCTCGCTGCCAACACACTCGTCTACCTCAGGCCTTCTTTGCTCGATGCTCTCCTTCCTACTATCGATGAGGTTTGGTTCAATCCTCATCTCATTCTCAAGGTAATCTTCTATGTTCTTTCCCATAATTTTCTGATCGGCTTCAGTCTTGCTACTAATTCTATCACTCTCTCTATTACTACTATAGTATTGGTTTTTTTCTAAATTACCATAGCATATTAAAGATTTGGTTAAGCAATGGAATTAGTTTTGGGTTCTTTAGGTTAATTTCAGATGCTGGGATGTAATAGAGAGGTGGTTTTGTTTTTTCCGTATTGGGTTCGATTGAATTGGAAGCTTGAGTATTCCATGAATTGAACAAGTTGATTATGATAATTCATCTAGGTCGAGATAATCAGGACTCATCTAAGATAGGGTTTAATACAGGATTAATCCCTTAACGCTAAAATCACTCAACTAGTCTTTAGTGTGCATAATTTCATAGCAGCTAAGGAAAAATCAATAATGATGGGGACGACTTGGAAAGGGAGGGAAAGAATGAAAGGAAGTGAGCAAATAGAGAGTGATCAAAGAAAAAGAGGAAGAATCTGAAGAAACACAAGGAAAAATATAGGAAATTGGGAAGAAATTAAAGCAAGAGCTTAAAATTCTCTATACTCAATGATCACGGTGGCTACCATAGCACTCTCCAAGATTGTCTTAACTCTTAGGATATTCAAAGAGTCCATTATTTAAACGACCCCACCAATGTTTTCCCCAAAGTCCTTCCCTAAAAGTAAAGCTCGTTGCTATGATCTTATGTGACTTTTACCATCACTATAAAAGCACTCAATGAAAAATCACTATGATCATTAGTAGTAACAGATGAAGATTCCTTAGTCTACTAGTTTTTATCATTCTAAGATCCTAACCTGAAAAGAAGTCTTTCTTTTTTTAACAATTGAAGCATTTAGGAAAAGCATTTTCTAAAAAGACTTGGTGCAAATAATTCTACTTCCCTCCTAATCTCCTCTTTAAGCCCATGAACAACTCTCATGATCATGGAAAGGATCTTTAATTGCCCTTGCTTAAGTGTGTGTGTGTGTGTATAATTGTGGAAAGGATCCTTAATTCATATATTATGAATTAACATGAGGATGTTTACTTTATGCAAGTGCTGTACGAAGCATTTTTCAGTAATTTTTTTGGTTTTGGGTTATGCTGTCATCCTTAAGTTTGCTCTGTAAAACAGTACTTTCCTTCTGATAATGCATGTATTGAATCTACTTCTGAACTATCCCTCGTTTTTTCCTTGGGTTTTGCCAATTTTTCAAAGGCAATGCCTCATTTTTGTGGCCTCACAAGATAACTTATATTATTCTCCAGATTCCTAGTTTTACCGTATCAGGTATCTTAGCTATCTTAGGCTCTCAAATATTCCATATTAATCTGAAGTAATTTTTTAGTAACTAATTTTTTTTTTATATATGATTGTGCAGTACAAAGACATGAAACGCTTCTTCCTGTCACCATTCTATCATGTCGGTGAATCTCACCTAGTTTTCAACATGATGTCACTCTTATGGAAGGGTATCCAATTGGAAACTTCTATGGGGAGCTCTGAATTTGCATCTATGGTCATTGCACTTGTTGGTATGTCACAAGGTATCACTTTGTTACTAGCCAAATCCCTCCTCCTGTTCCTTGATTATGAGAGACCCTATTACGCCCAATATGCTGTTGGATTTTCTGGTGTCCTCTTTGCCTTGAAAGTTGTCCTCAATTCTCAGTCAGAAAACTACACTAATGTGTATGGACTGATTGTACCGGCACGTTATGGGGCGTGGGCAGAATTGATTCTTATTCAGATGTTTGTCCCTGGTGTATCATTTCTTGGCCACCTGGGTGGTATTCTTGCTGGGCTTCTCTATTTGAAAATGAAGCGATCATATTCTGGTTCAGACCCATTGACTGCAATAATCAGAGGGGTCTGTGGTGTGTTAAGGTGGCCTCTAAGGTTTATAAGTGACATGTTTCGGTTAAGGAGAGGGAGAATCTCTGGCAGGGGAACTGTTGGTGGGAGACAGACAGGAAATGTGTCTGGCATATGGAGATGCCAAGCATGTACATATGATAATTCCGGTTGGTTAAGAACTTGTGAGATGTGTGGAACGACTCGAACCAGCAACACTGGGTCATCAGGTCAAGCGTCTCGTGGTTCTCGTGACCTTACTCTGGAAGATTTACGGCGTAGAAGAGTTGAAAGATTTGGTTGATGGTCCAATATTAACTTGATGTATAGAAACAGAAGAGCGGATTACCATTGCAAAAAATGTTAGGATTGTATTTGATTTGTTCCTCTCCGTACATATTGATGTTCAATCTGCCAGGATTATGAACGAATTATACTTCAATTAGGATTCTTTTTTTATGAAGAAATGTTTAGAAATATTCGGAAAGCAATGATTCTCATTTTCCAACTACGGTATGCTTCTGTTTCTAATGTATTTGAATTGACTGAGACGAAAAAGAAGAAAAAGCCAGAGTGTGTACCTGATGAACCTCAACCACCATGATATACTATTGATTTATGATTTGAAAATATACGATTGAAAAAAAAATAAATTACTTTCTATGGAATGAGATTTGATAAAATGACGTAACTTTTCTCAAATGTACTTAAGTTTTTCCCTTCTATATTAGCCAGAAATGACGATAAAGTATTGGGGATGAACAATTGATCGGTTAAGGATCAAATAGAACGGATTTCTTTAAAAAATCGATCGAATTTATCAAACTTAAAGAGAGGATCGAACTGATCAAATTTAAAAAAATGATTGAATTAATCAAAAATTGAATTAGTTCAGTTGATTTGGTTTTAGACAATAAAAATAAAATGAAATTTTGTTAGTTTTATTTTTTACAAATTACAATATTAAAATTTTTAAATTTTCATGAAAAGTCCAAAACACCCTCTAAATTTAAAAAGCAAATAGAGAGATGTTGAGGTTTTTTTATAGAGGGTTTTTTTGGTTAGGAAGAGAGGATGTGTTGCAATGAGCGAATCGGGATGTGCTAGAGGCGGTAGAGAGGAAGACTGGAGCAATCCTTGAACCGTAAGTGCTTTGGTGGCAAGTGATGAGAGATGAGAAAAGGTGGAAGAGGCGGCATATAATGGCGATTGGGAAAGGCTAAAGAGAAAGAATGTCTGAAGGAATCTAGAGAGAGAGCTTTTAGAGTAATCTTTGTTGGGTGTCTAATGATCTCTCCTTTTGTCTTCTTCCAACCTTCAAGGCTTTCATATTTATACTGAACAAGAACACTTTCTTAGGAGTTGTAAGGAGAGCACATTCAATCATGGGAGAACGTGATTGTTATAGAAGAATAGTTAACGAACGGTTTACAAGATATTAAAAGAATGATCATGTACTTGGATAGTGGGTGTAAGTTTTTGGTAAATGGAGTAGTGGCATTTGATAGTGCGTCACGTGTATTTTTAAGGAGTAAGGAAATAAGAAGGGGTAAAGCACATGTACCTCAAGAAAATGTTAAGAGGAAGTCCTTTTAACTATCTCCATATCTAAGCCACCGAGCTAAACTCTCTAGAACATCTCAAATTTGAAGGTAACTCATGAACCCTGCCACTTGTTCTGAGTTATTTTCACTTTCTCGAACAAATAGTTGTTTCATGCTTGTTCCTGGGTGTTTCTGTGCTTGTACCGCTCTT
Organism: Theobroma cacao; assembly: GCF_000208745.1. Classification (NCBI taxonomy): domain Eukaryota; kingdom Viridiplantae; phylum Streptophyta; class Magnoliopsida; order Malvales; family Malvaceae; genus Theobroma; species Theobroma cacao. The sequence goes on along the minus strand of NC_030857.1, from coordinate 8,865,606 downwards.
TAAGCATTTCTACGCTTAGAACACCCTTGGGCGCTTATGCACTTGGAACGCTTTTGGGTGCTTCCACACTTGGAACACTCTTGGACGCTTCTATACTTAGAACGCCCTTGGGCATTTCTGCGCTTGGAACACCCCTAGACACTTCTATGCTTGGAATGCCCCTAGGCACTTCCACGTTTGGAACACCCCAAGTGGGAATGTCCCTAGGCTCTTCTACCCTTGGAACATCTTGATGTAATTTTCCTATAAACAGTACTTTAAAAATAATAGTTAACCAGAATTGAGCATTTACATTTTACCCCCTACATAAAAATTCTTATAAGAAGTTTTATGCATAAACAGATGCACATACTAATAAGAAAGACAATGCTTATATATATATTATATTTTCTCTCCTTTTTTTTCATATTTTTTTTGAGTTGGTAATTATTGAGCATAGTATCATTATTATTATTTTTCTTATTTATTATATATATATATATATATATATATTTTATAGTCAAAGAAAGCCTTTAAGGGAGCAGAAGTGTCATGACCCGGAACTCTCATCAAGCCCGTGACAACCGTCGTGAAGCCTCGACAGACATTCTTCACCCCGAATGTCGATCGAAACATCTTAAGGCTCTCGTATCAACTTTTGCACTTCCCCGGTGAGCAATAGTTATCAAATATCGTAATTCAAAGGATTACGAGTCATTTTCAAATCAGAACATAACATATTGTTTTCTAGCTCACAGGGGCATTTTTGTCATTTTTCGTCAAAAATCTCAAAACTTGCTAAAAATGTAGTAGGTAAGCAAAAAATATATATTTAGTAATTTAAAAACAAATTAAGTATCTAAAACGTTCATTTGAAGTGAAAATTTGACTATTTGAATATAATAAAAATATTCAATAAAATAAACTATTTT
>NC_030857.1:8851290-8863470 GCF_000208745.1 Theobroma cacao | reverse complement strand
TTTCTAAACATGCTTAACTAACTAAAAACACTAACATAACTTAGAATCAAATCAATTTAACGTCATTCTCTCTCCATACCCATTCCAATCAGCCATGAATTCATCATGAAAACATGTAATTTAACCATGAAAAATGAGGAGAAATGCATGGGAAAGGTAGATCACAAGTCAAAATCAAAAAATTTTACCTTTTGTCACTTGTTTCCTTAAATTTTCACTAATTTTCTCTTGAATTTCTCTACCTAAGGTTTATTCTTTCTTGGTTTCTCTTCTCTTCTGGTTTGGTTGACCACTATGGGAGAAATGGGCTGATTTTTATGCCTTTTTATAAAGAAACAATAGAATAATAAAAGCATGACACATGACATTTTCTTATTGGTTCAAATTTTAAATATTTGACTTTTAATTCTTTAATTCTTCACCACACATTTCTCATGTTTATCCATTTCTATGATGAATAAAATCTCTTGGTCTTGACAAGTGTCGGGGGTGAAAATTTACCTATTTGCCTCCGGGTGGCAAAATTACCATTTCGCCCTTATACTCCAAATTATACCAAAATTAAAATTTTTCACTTCTAAACCTCAAATCATACTCCAATACTCAAATCATACTCCAATAAGTCAAATGGGGCCAAAAAAATCTTTTCTAAAATTCTCATTTTGTCCCCAGGTGACAAATGACCATTTTGCTCCTAGATAGTGAAAATTTTGGTTTGACTCCAAATTGATCCTCAAACTCCGAATTATCATTTTGAGTCATCCTTGGACTGTGAAACTCTTAATTTCACCTTAAAATACCTATTTTAATTAGTTCGAGGTATAAATTGACTTACTTGTACTTCTAAGCACAATACTGACTTTTAAATATTCTTCCAAGACTGTTCAAATATACAATCACTCTATCAGTCTCATGTGTAACATGATAGATAATTTAGGGCTGGGCTTGACAAGAAGAGTATTACTCTCAAACCATCCTAGCAAATCCCAAAGTTGGTGAAGCTTGAATTTCTTTAGCTATTCCAGGCATGTTCATACGCTAGCTCCTTGTAAAAGGATGTGCTGCTCTTAGCATTATCAACTCCATGCCCCCACAATTTCATGAAGCAAATTGTACTCGTATTGGATAAATGCAAGTGTTTTTTTTTTTTTTTTGCTTTTACACCTGATAAGGAATATAAGGATTTTATTTCTTATGATGGATTGTTGTTTCAATTTCTAATATATATATTAATAGCTTATAGATTAACGCAATTGTTTGCCAAGTACACTAGATATATATATTTATATTTTCTTTACAATTTACGTATTATGTCTACTTGCCTCCACCAATTTTCTTCGAACTTTCCTTTTTTTTTCAAATGTATTTGAAACTAGCTAATTAAATCTTTCTTATACTTAATTATGAAATAAGTAGAGATATATGAGGAAAAGCAATTAGAGGTAGAAAAGGATTTGATAAGAAAATTTAAAGAGTTAGATTCCTACTAGGAAAATAATTTCTGAAATCTAAAAATACGAGAGAATAGTTCTATAGAAATTCACAATCAATTCTCAAAGGCTCTCCTTAATTCTCAAAGGTTCTTCTTTAAATTTTGAACAAGTAAGTTTTCCTTATATCAATATTGTGTTTGTTTCTTTCTCTTTTTTTTTTCGTTTTTTTATGTATATGTTTAAGGGTGCTTTTGCATTTAGAATAGCTCTAGATGCTTTTTTACTTAGAACGTCCAAACCACTTAGAATAGTTTGCCCCCTATAGGAAAATTTTATTATTAAAAATTTCATGCATAGTGGGAACATTTAAATGAATGACAAACCTTGAGATTTAAGGATTTTATAAAATTCTCTAGAGAGATTGGTTGTGTAAAAACTCACAATGAACTTCTAAGGCTTTTTCCCTAATTTTTTTTAGCATATATATATGGATTATAGACTATAAAGATAATTACATATAAAGAAAGATTGCATAGAAAATGAACACCTTCAATGTTTGGAAAGACTTGGAAGTTAGAATGAATATTAACTTGTTATTTTATTTTATTTTATTTTATTATAAAAGGAGTATTTATTTATTTATTATTGCCTATTCTCTTTGAGGATTTTTTTTTTGTTTAGTGAATTATATACATATATATTTTTTCGTTTTGTTTAGCATAAAGGAATAATCAAACAAATATGATGCACAAATAAGAACAAATAAACAAACACGGGATATTAGTGCATAAGTGGGAATGGTAATGTATGAGTACTTATCTGGTTGTTTTTGTGTCATTTGTGCTTGTAAGAATTTTATTGCTTCTTCTTATGGCCAAAACTCATTTTACCTTGAAAGTTCGCTATGGTGACCTTGGTAGGGCTGATCTGAGGAAGAAAAAGAATAATACTGCTGCAACCTCTTTTTCTAAGAAAATGCGAGTAGGGAGAACTAGTGAAGTACCTCTTGTGGCAGAAATTTGAGATGATAGGATCATCAGGGAAAGAGGAGAAGATTGCTTTTGGGAAGCAGTGCGTGCAAAACAGGTAGATAGGCATCTATGTGCATCTACTAGCTATCATTGGGATCGTATTTGTAATGAAGCCACTCCAGATAGAAGGTGTTCCATCCCAAGAACGTCAGTACTGAAGTTCAAATTTGAACATGGTGAATTCCCTCTTTCAGTCACTAAATTTGGATATAATTCATTATAGGTCCAAGGTTGGGATGAATGGGTAGAGAAAGTCTTAAAGAATTCCACTTAAGTGACTACTGTCAACAATGTTAGAGTCCTTGACGTTGTAAGAGTTACCACAAAACTCCACATTCGCAAGGAATCTAGAATTGAAGTATGGCATGCTATTCTTGCACAGTGGAGTACCTTTTCACATACCATGGTTACTACTTGGGAAGAGTTTACTTTTACCCTTGAAGATGTGCGCATTCTTTTGGAACTTCCTTGTGTTGGTAGAGACAACTTTCGTTCCATTATACTTTCTAAAGAGGAAGAAAAAGTCAAGGAGTTCTTTATCGACTTGTTTAAAAGCCAAGTTAAGGCTTCCAAAATGGCATGTTTTTCCAACTAGGTAGGACTCTTTTATAAGAAGTTTAACCTTAAAGTTGAAAGTAGTCTTCTTAAGTATCCAAATCACATTCATGAGTTAGTAGCTTTGTTGATTATGCGGATGGCTCTGTATGTCTTCCCAAGTTGTCCAGATGATGGAATCTCCTCTTCAGTTATTCCTTATACAATCAAAATTGCTAAGGGTACGAGCTTTCCTCTTGCTCCATTATATTTGGGATCCTTGTATAGGAGGTTAGACTTGTATCATTTGAAGACTGCTGAATCAGTTGGCCACTACAGAGTCTTGACTTATTTGGATGTTTCTTTTATTCTAATGTGTTTATGGGAGAGATTTCGTAGTTGTGCCCCCACTTATAATGTGTATCAGCTTCCCGTGTCTTCTTTTACAAATACAGCTTTAAGAGATACTTATAGAGCTTGGGCATGGCATGACCAAATTTCCAGGGATAACATTCTTAAGGTGTTGGATGAGGCGGATCAATTTATCACAAGGCCTTATGTAAGATCAAACCATGATTTTGGTGATCTAACTATTTATTATGATAGATGACCATTTGAGACTGGGAAACTGAGCTCACGCTGATTGAAATTCATAATGTGGGTTCATTCTTGCCAACTACTTTCCATGATTGAGATGACTAGTTCAGGTGTTGATAAGGATTCATTATTTGTCGAAGTATATTCTCCTTATAGAGTGACGCGCCAATTTGGATATGATCAGCCAGCTCCACCTAAACACCCTTTTCTTGAAAACTTCTCCTATTGCACTTTTGTATTCTTTATTGGTATGCTCAATTGTACTATGGATAAATTCAAAAATTATGTTGTCCCAGCCTTTGACAAAATAGGTGCCTATATGTCACAATCCAATTTTGGGGCTATGATTGGCGCAAGGGCCCAATGGGCATAGCCCACTAAGCCCAAGCAAGCCTCTTTTTGTAGTCCTGTACATTATTTCATCCATTACACCTAAAGTCATATTTCATAATTCTTAACTATAATTACTTTAATAGTGTGCTTTGACAATCATATGCTTGCATTCATATTAACCTAAAAAAAAATTGTCACTCATTGCTAGCTCATAATGGTAATCATCAATCCAAATATACATATATTGTTCATAACATGAACCTTAGTGATTTACAGCACATGTGAGTATACATAAGCAAAAGACTCTTGATTACCTGTGGAGTGACTCTGGGTACGGGTACGACTACTGAATGCCATGGTACCTACCAAAAGGCGAATACAAGTGAACACCTCAATCTAGGTCCCAACTGCCTTTGAATCTGAAAACATGAAGTTAAAAAGAGTGAGTATAAACCTAGTGAGTGAATATAGGAAGGGAACAAGCAACTATACGAGAAGTTTTGGAAAACATGATACACTTATGTTGAAAACAATGCAATTTAGCTTAATTTCCTTTTTAAAACCCCTCAATTCAAACTTTGATTATTTAATCCCTTAATGTTGAAGGATCTATGATCAACCATGAAGTTGAAAAGAGTGAAAACTACAGCAGAATCCAAGTAAGGCAAGCACGGCAGAAGGAATCTCGCTACAGCGAGAATGAAATTTCGCTGCAGCGAAATTCAGGGTAAAAGTTTTGAACCACCACCCGAGAGTTTTTCGCTGCAGCGGGAATGTAATTTCACTACAACGAAAACCAGGGCTGGCATTTTACCCTAACCACCCAGAGTTTCTCGCTGTAGCGAGAATGAATTTCGTTGCAGCGAAAAATAGGGCCATAAAATTAAAAGAATTCTTGTCACAATAAAATCCATTTTTACTGCAATGAAAATCAATTGGAAAGCATTTGTCAGATTTTAACATTCAATATTCAATACAATCACAATATATTTTCCATAACTTCTCTATATATATAACATATATAAACATATATACAATTACCGGCATCACCTCAACTCTCCCCCATCTCATGTGCACTCTCACACCGTACATAGCTAGGTCATCATGTGCACTCCCACACTGCACATTACAATATCATCATCAGCATCATGTGCTTTCCTACACCGCACATGGCATATATCATCAGCGTGTGCACTCCCACACCGCACACTACTAGCACCGTCATGTGCACTCCCACACCGCATACGCATGGTTATAATTATCACACAACATTATCGTTCAAGGCATAACATACATATCAACATAATATAGAAACACATGAATTCATCACATTACACATTTCACATCATAAAAACATTTTATCAATGGCTTATTCCCATGCATATTTAGAGAAAAGTTCAATAAAATATTTCAAGTGACTCAACCAAATACATGTGCATTTATCCCAAAACATTTTAATGCAAGTTCACTCACTTGTCTTTGCTGATTCTTTAATTGACTCCAACTTCCACTAATGCTCCAAGTGGAGATGTGGGGTCTCGTTGGGACCTTGATGGTTTTATAGTTGAATTCCTTTCAAGAGTTTTCAAGCTATTATGAAAAATATATATATCTCTCTAAAATGTTCGACTAGTGAGAGAAAGTATTGAGGAAAGACTTTTGAGGGTTCTTGAGGTGTAGAAGTGAAAGAGTATGAAAAATCCTATGACAAGGTACATATAAAAACATAAGATTTGGGGTTACCATGAGAAAATCATGGAGGTTTCAAGGGAAGCTTCCATGGGAGATGAAAAACGTGAAATTGAGAAGAGAAATGGGAAGAATAAGAAGAAGCTGTTGGAAGTGAGGAGAAACTGCTTGAGAATTAGATATTTATGCTTAAAGTTGACTAAAGTTTCACTTATTTACAAAAATACCATTGCATAGTTGACTTTACCTTCTTCTTTCCTTTGGTTTAGACTTTTTACTCTTTTAACACTGAGAAAAGGTCCACAATAGATCGAGGGTACTCGAGTTCATGAAAACTTAAAATTTAGACCCGAGACCTAAAATGACCATTTTACCCCTATTATGAAAATGATCATTATTTCAAATTTCTTCATTTATTTCATTATTATATACCTTATTCATTTATTTCTTAGACCTACTTAGACCTTAATAATATTTGAAAAACCCACTTCTAGGAGCTCACAAAGAAAAATGACAAGATTACTCCTAATCTACGTCATCGTGTCTACCTCCGCTACACGTCTATGAAGGTCGAGGTTTCACATTCATCCTCAATAAAAATATTATTATTCAATTGTTATTTCTTCACGTGCAGAATATTTTTCTCTAAACTATTCCTTTCATCTTTCATCACTTTTAAACATTCTAATTAATCTTACTTGGCATCCGATAAGCTTTATTAGCCACCATATCAAAGTACGGGGTATTACACTATACTGCTGGTTAGTATGCTTACTGGGGAGATTGTCTTCAAGAATGGACTTCATTTGTCGTACTTGATCCTAAGGTGCAATTGCATGTTCCTTCCATCAGTAATAATGACGTGTCACTTCGTTTGATTCGCTCTAAGAGGAACAAAACCCCTTGTTAGGTAAGCTTGTTTCTTGCTCTTCTTTTATCTCCTTTTTCTCTTTATTCTCATGTAACTATTTGAACTCTCTTTTTTGTTTTTTTTTTTTAAGGAAAAATCAATTCCAAGTGTAGAAGTGGAAGGACAAGGTATCATAGAGTCTGAGAGTGAGGAAGAATCATGTGACCACATGAATAACCATGAGTCTAGTGATGAGTCAATTAAGGATAGGTTTCCCAAACATGAACATCAGAGTTTGGGATGAGAGGTAGATTGTAATGCTATACAAGGAGGTCCGATAGATATGACCGATTTCATGCCCTCTACTATATAAGTGTTGGTGGAGATAAGGTGAATGACATGACAGGAGTCAGTGATGGTGATGTGGATGCTACTACTAGAGTTGGTAGTGATGATGTGAATATTGCTACTGGAGTTGGTGATGACGATGTGGGTGTTGCAACTAGAATTGATGGTGATTATGTGAATGCCATTAACCAAAATGATCAGAGTGCTTTTGGGTTTGGCTTTGGAACATTTCAACATAACAATGCAAATATCATTGTTGGGGGAATCTTTGGAGTTACTCGCAGTATTCAGAACAACTTTGGAATCGATGCTACTCTTGGTGCTACTCACAACATTTCTTCTTTTGAGGGTGTTCTGAATGTTAGGCGCGATGCTTATTCTCTTGGGGGTGTTCTGAATACTATTTGCAATGGTTCCTCTTCTAGGGGTGTTCTAGATTCTACTCGTAATTCTTCCTTTTCTCTTAGAGGTATTTAGAATAACTCAAATATCATTTGTTTAAATATTGTTATGCTTCCTTTTTTTTACTACTCACTGTATGCCATCTTTTTTTTTCTTGAGTGGTAGAACGTAGAAATTATGCTTATGACACTCATTTGGAAGACTATCATGGCATTCCAGTCATGCCACAACACTTGCAGCTATTGGAGCATGTCTATAAAGTTGATGGTGAATTTTGGCATTTTAAACACAAATTCTTGAATAAAGGCATCATGGATAGCTTGGGTACTGCTTTAGAGATTTCTTCTTCCCCATGAGTAGACATTTCTCTTGAAGAATTACAAAAGATGGTGGGTCTTATGGGAGATGTTCTTGTGAGACCTTGACCTTTATAGACTTGTAAAGGGAAGTACACGCGATATCCTTGATTAGGGGTACTTTCGTTATTTTCTTAGTAAGCCCATAAAAGTAAGATTTTTTAACGATATTATGGCCTAAGTAGGCCTAAGGTATAAATGGATGGTGAAATTAGGGGTAAAATGGAAAGGAAACTAAAATTTTGATGATTTTCACGATATGGGCAAAATGGTCATTTTTCACCTCAAGTTAAAATTTTAAGTTTTTATGAATCCGAGCATGTCTAGACCATTATGGACCTTGTCCTAGTGTCAAAAGAGCAAAAAGATTGCATAAAAGATTGGAGGAGAATAAGCTAATTTGTGGAAAGGCAATTTGGTAATTTTAAGGGAATAGATAAGATTGGCTATAAATATCTTTCTTCCAGCAGCTTATTCTCCCATTTTCCAGCAGCTTGTCTTCTTCTTCTTCTTCTCTTTCACATTACTTCCAACCTCCATGGAAGCTTGATATGGAGCTTGCATAATTTTCTCTCTCTAGCTCTAGTTTTCATACCTTTGAGCCATTTTGACTAGAACTCTTGTATTCTTTCACTCTCTCACTTCAAAACCCTTGATAAATCTTATTTTCATACTTTCTCTTACTAGTTGGGCATTCTAGAGAGAGAAAGAGAGAATTACCCCATTGATTTGGAAGCCATTGAAAGATAATTTGACTACAAAGTAGCCCTAAGGTGAGTGATGAACTAAGCTTGAATTTTAGCTGTGAATAATGGCTAGTAATTGGGATTATGAGATGTTTTATTATTGAGTATGTTTATTTATTTTATAGTGATTAAGATAGTGAACATAGATAGCCATTTAAAGTGGCAATTGAAAGCTAGCTAAGAGATAGCTTTTAGGGTTTATAGTATGTAAATTGACCTATTGCTGATGCTAATGTGATTTTAGGTTCTAACGAAGCCCCATCACCCCAATTGGATCATTAAGGGAATTAAAGTTAGCTAAAGGCTCTACAATCAACCGGTGAGTGAACTGCATTCAAAACTTGTTTTAGGGATATAATGTATTTGTCAAACATTTGAATGGATTATCTAGCTTTTCATAAAAACAAGTGCCTTGGGAACAAACTTTTGATAAGTTGTCTCCATGTTGTGACATGTGACTATTATTGATTCATGCACTACCACATTGTGCTGATATATATATTATATATATATGAATATGAATATATTGTTGTGTAATGACATTGACTCGGCTATGTGCGAGTAGGGAGTGCGCATAAGCCGAGGATGACCCGATTCTGTGCGAGTAGGGAGTGCGCATAACCCGGTGATGACCCAGCCATGTGCGAGTAGGGAGTGCGCATGAGCTAGTGATGATGATGATGGGATGGTGTGCATGATGAGGATGGGTATATGTATATATATATATATATACGTATGTAAATATGTGTGTTATATGAAATTAATGAGTAATGGTATATGGTTGTAATGCATGTGAAACTTGACTTGTTAAACTTTGAAAAATTGTTATGCGTTTCATGTTGGTTTGGACATTTTAACATGGTGGTTTTCTTTAGGAAGAAGGGTAAATTTTTCATTGGTGCCTTGTTTCTTGCTGCAGCGAGAATCATTTTTGCTGCAGCGAGAAACTCTCGGGGTTTGGAGGGGTAGACTGTCGAAAACTAGCTGCAGCGAGAATGCATTTTCGCTACAGCGAGAATGACACTGTAGCTTCTCGCTACAGCGAAATTCATTCTCGCTGCAGTGAGAAACTTTCTATTTCTGGGTTTTAATTTCACTGCAGCGAGAAACTTTCTGTTTCTGGGTCACAATTTCGCTGCAGCGAGATTAAATCTCGCTGCAGTGAAAAACTTTCTATTTTGTCTCTTATCTTCTCCAATTGCTACCGTATTTTTCACTTCTTTGCTACCATATCTGAGCATGGACTTCCAACATTAAGGACTAAATGAGTTAAGTTTAAAATGAGGAGGTTTAGTGAGAAACCCTCGGCCAGTTGAGAAACCATCGTTCGGCTAATAACTTAATCCCAACGTCGCTGCAGCGAAAATTCATTGCCATATTTGACTTGCTTGCATATCATTGAAGCTTTCATTCTTCAAATGGTAAAACCTGACCCTATAAACACATGTCATGACATACATGCACTGAGTAGCATGTTATTATGCTAGGAAAGTTCCTAAGAATAGACAAACTCGGTATTGTACCTAACGGTACACTTGAGTTGATTTAACCTCGAACTAGTTTAAATAGGAATCGTAGGATGAAATTTAATATTTTACAGTCCATGAATGACTAAAAATGATTGTTCGGAGTTCGAGGGTTCATTTGGGGAAAAATTGAAAATTTTGATGTTTAGGGCCAAAATCGTCATTTTGCCACCTAAGATAATAATTTGATTATGGAGTGAAATTGTTTACCAAGATTAACTATTTGGAGTATAATTTAATGATAGGAAGTGAAAATTTTCAATTCTGGCAATTTTCGAAACATAGGGGCAAACGGTAATTTTGTCGCCTCTGGGTAAAAATCGTAATTTTCACCACCCAAAACTTGTCAAAATCATAGGATTTATTTATTTTTGGTATGAATAACTATGGTATTCTAAGTGGTGAAAAATTGAAGTTTAAAATACGAAATTTTAAAAACGAGCCAATGAGAAAGTGACACATGGCACTTTTTAATGATTTAATATTTTTTTAAAGGAAAGTCAACCCATTTAAACCCCACATCAGGTGATAGCCGGCCATAAGGAGAGAACAAGAGAGAAAATAGAGAGGAAAGGAAGAAAAGAGAAAAACCAAAGGAAAACTAGAAAATTCAAAGGGAAAATCGCGTTTTTCGTCCGTTTACTCGTCTAACGGTAAGATTTTTCGACTTTAGCTTGATTTCTACCTTTCTTATGCCTTTGTTTCCATTTAACATGCTTGAGGAGAGAGATCAAAAAGTGATACCAAGGGCTGGCCGAATTTCAAGGGGGAGGAATTTGAAATTCTTATGTTTTGTTTTTTAGTTAAATTGATAGTTGTAGTTAGTTAAATGTGTATAGAAATCAAATTTGGGCAAGAAAGCATGAAATTTGCACAATAGCCACCCTTGGCCAATTCTTCAATGATGAAGAACTGATTTTTATTCTAAGAGAAATGAAGAGAAAATGATGAAAAATAGTTAAATGTGATAGAAAAACAAAGTGGAAAATTAACAGACTAAATGTCCCATTTTTGACCGAATTTTCCAAGGAGAAAAGTGAGCTGATTTTGGTAATTTTAGAGGATTATTGGTTGATATTTAATGGTTAGAAATGTTGGAGAGAAAATGAGACAATTTATAGTTAAAATAGAGCGCGTTAGCAATTTATCGGGTAAAGTGCCAAAAATAGGTTAATACCGCGTTTAAGCCGTTTTAGGCTATTGCATTTCATACCATGCATTAGTATAGGATTGAAGTCAATTATATAGTGATTTAGCATCAATGTGGTAAGTTGTGAAAATTTTGCAATGTGTCTAGGAGGAGAGCCTTTCGATAAAGGCAAGGAAGTCATACTCGATAAACAGTGATCGAGGCACTTAGAAAGCATTTAATTTGTACAAACGGTGAGTAAACCTATTATTATTGTAAATTATCTAGAGTTTATTTTTAAATGCTCTTCATGGATTTTATGAAACGAAAATGAGATTAAAATGGGATTTTTGATGTTTTAGAAATAAATGTGACAAATAAATATATTGTCTTGATTTTCTGAAATAAGAAACTTTTGATTATAAAATTGAGTAATTGGAGGCTGTCAATTGTCTTGAAAAATATATTTTCCTATGAATGGCTTATGATATATGAGTATATGTGGCTATATTTTATAATTGCATTGAGAATTTATATAAGCTGTCTTTTACTATGCAGGCTAAGTAAATAAATAAAATCCACGTTATATTGTCGAAATTTTATTAAAATTGGTGGGTTTAGTCACTGCAGTGACGGGTTTTCATGGACTGCCTATTAAAGGGGCACGGTAAACCCGGTTATATAGTTACTCCAGTTGTAGAGGCGATGAGGGTAACTCCCGGGGTAGTGTTGGAGCTCACTTCACGTCGAACCCCCACGTGAATGTGTAACTCGGCCAACGCCAAGAAACGGCTTGTTTTCAAAACTGACATGTGTTTAACATGTAAATATCTTAACAACCTTGGCGGACTCGGTTAGATGCCTCGGCCAAGGTATCCTCGAGGACTAGTTTTGGCTTGAGCCCTGTTTTTAATAAAAGTTATAAGCCTTAACAACTGTTTTGGTAAATTACAAATATTTTATGGTTTAAGAAATAAATTGAAAATCTTATGAAATGGTTTGTAATTTGTTGTTTAAACTTGCCTCCATGTTACTCGCCTTTAGATATTTATGATAATGTCTGTTTACTCATTGGGATTGCAAAATCTCACCCACCTCCTTTCCAAATATTTCAGGCCTGTGGTAGCTTGTAGATACCCGATTTTTTCGAGGATTCCAGTTGACCCTTCTATCACACAAACAGTAGGTTACTATCACCAACACTTG
>NC_030857.1:8818124-8851262 GCF_000208745.1 Theobroma cacao | reverse complement strand
CACAGACAGTAGGTTACTATCACCAACACTTGGTGTATTTATGGGCCACTTGTCATTGTAATTATTATTGTACATTATAACTTTGTAAATTATTGTATGTATGAATTTATTTTACTTCTAAGTTACAAAAGATTACTTACACGTGTTTCTATAAATATTGTTTTATATAAAAATGCTATATTTTTGTCTTTTGATTTACTTGAGCTGAAAACGATTGAAAATTGTTTAAAACTTATATGTAAGCCTTGCGGGGTTCCGATTGGTATTCCGGGTAATGAGTATCATTCGAGACATCGCGATGGTTGTCATGGCTCGAGGGAAGTTCCGGGTCGTGACAGTATGGGTTCATGATTTTCAAATGATTAATCATTTAAGGGCTTGATGAAGGGTTTTTAATATGAATGGAACTAAATTGCATTGTTTTGAAACAAGTGCATCATGATTTTAAATTCTCCCTAATTGTTGCTTGTTCCATTCCTTGTTCATTCACTAGGTTTATACTCACCGTTTTCAACTTCATGTTTTCAGATCACGAGGCAGCCGGTAACTAGGACGAGGTGTCCTTCTAGACTTATATCCATCTATTGGTAGGTGTCTCGACATTCAGTAGCTGTACATTCGTCTGAGTCCCTCCGCTGGAAGTCGAGTATTCTTTTATTATGTATAGACAAACCTAATGTAAATTATTAAGATACATATTGTAGATAATGTATATACACTTGTTCAGTATGCCAGTATGAGGTGGCAATGTTTAACATTATTTTGATTCTAAGTTATGAAATATGACTTAGCAGTATATGATGGAATAATGAACATGTTAGATTAATAGGCTTACTTGGGCTTAATGGACTATGTCTGTTGGGCCCTTGCGTCGGTCATAGCCCGAAATTTGGGTCGTGACAGTTCTCCTCTCTCGTTATCACATTAAATGCCTTGACGCTTGTATGGCTAAGGCCAAAGAATACATTATGACAAAGGTTGACAAGCCTAACATAGAGGCTGAGATAAAAAAGCTTGACGCAAGGAAGATGGAGTTGCAAAAAAGATTAGATAGCCTCTCCAGTTTTGAGATTGATAAATCCTCCTACCCTCTGAATTTCATACTTAACTAGCTTTTCCTTGTTCCCCTTTTTCTGATATTATAAACTTATTCTTCCAAAGTGAACATTTATTTTGTTTTCTTCATGGTTTTATTGAGCTACTTGGTTCCGTATTACATTTTTTGCAATCATATGAGTGTTTCACAAGTATTGTTGTTTGCAGCCAAAAAGGATTCTCAACTTTATATTAAGGAGAATAATCCTCAACCTAATAGGAAGAAGAATGACATATTATGTGAGCGTTTCATGTTACGGCCTTTTTGTGAATAGCAAACCATGGCCAAGAAGTGAGCGATAAAGCTTGTGGCCAATATGTGAATAGCAAACTATGGCCAAGAAGTGAGCGATTAAACTTGTGGCTAATAGCGCAATATTATGACAGCTAGATTACGAGCGTTAAAGCTGATGGCTAAAATATGAATTATACGATGAAAGATTCGAGCATAACACTTTTGACCAAGTGAAACAAGCATATTACAACCAAAATAAGAGTGATAAAGCTTACGACTGAAAATGAATTACTTTAACATATCACACAACAATCAAAATGAAAGCGATAAAGCTGTGACCAATAATGCATTAAAAGTAAAAGAAATACTAGGTAATTGGAGCATTTTCATGAGCTCCTGGACATAGGTGGGAATTGTAAATTCTTGATTGTTGGGAGGACTTTTTATATCTTCAGATAAAAATTTCTAGCTAGTATTCACTTACTGAAATCACTCTTCCCCAATGGAGTCTCCAAAATGTAGAGGGTGCTTTTGGTTAGGGAGAAAGGACGTGTTGCAATGAGTGAATCGAGATGAGCTAGAGGTAGCAGAGAGGAAGATTGGAGCAGTCCTTGAAGCGTAAGTGTTTTGGTGGCAGGTGGTGAGGGATAAGAAAAGGTGGAAATGGCGACAGATAACAACGATTGGGAAAGGTTGAAGAGAAAAAATGCCTGGAGGAATCTAGAGAGAGAGAAAGAGCTTTTAGAGTAATCTTTGTTAGGTGTCAAATAATCTCTCCTTCTGTCTTCTTCCAACCTTCAAGGCTTTCACATTTATACTGAACAAGAACACTTTCTTAAGAGTTGTTAGAAGAACACGTTTAATCATGGGAGAACGTGATTGTTATTGAAGAACAATTAAAGAACGGTTTACAAGATATTAAAAGAATGATCATGTAGTTGGGTAGTGGGTGTAAGTTTTTGGTAAATGGAGTAGTGGCATTTGATGGTGCGTCACGTGTATTTTTAAGGAGTAAGGAAAGAAGAAGGGGTAAAACACATGTACTTCAAGAAAAGGTTAAGAGGAAGTCCTCTTAACTATTTTTGTATATGAGCCATCAAGCCAAACTCTCTAGAACATCCCAAATGTGAAGGTAACTCATGAACCTTGCCACTTGTTTTGACTTACTTTTACTTCCCCATACAAATGGTTGTTCCATGCTTGGTCCTGGGTGTTTTTGTGCTTGTAACGCTCTTTGGGCGCTTTTACGCTTGGAACACCCTTAGGTGCTTTTGCACTTGGAACGCCCCTGAGCGCTTCCACGCTTGAAATGCCCCTAGGCACTTATGCTCTTGGAACGTCCTTGGGTACTTCTATACTTGGAACGCCCCTAGGCGCTTCTATGCTTGGAATGCCCCTGGGCGCTTCCACGTTTGGAACACCCCTGCGCGTTTTTGACCTTAGAACACCGTAAGCGCTTTGAGCTTTGAATACCCGTGGGCACTTCCATGCTTGGAACACCCTAGGTGGGAATACCCTTAGGCTCTTCTATGCTTGGAACATCGCTGATGTAATTTTCCTATAAACAGTACATTAAAAATAATAGTTAACTAGAATTGGGCATTTATAGTTTTTAACATGGGACTAGAATCTGAGTTGTTTTTCTATCATTGTGTTTTTTTAGAGTTAACCACAATTTACAATTTAGTTTGCTCCCTTCCCACTGCCGAAGTGAAGAGGCATTTGGAAAGTACTTAGAAAGTTAAATCTTCTTTTTGTAGCAATTACCCCATTTTTCCAATCTTCTCACTGAATTATAGAATCATTTTTTTGCATACTCTTATGACAATTATTTAATATTGTTCCATTGCTAGATTTGGAGGAGACAAATGTTGTCAAAGATCTTAAATCACTATTGTGAGATCACTTTTTGTTGTTTAATAATTGCCATCCTACTTATGCAATGTTGTCCAAAAAATTGATGTTGCATACTTTGAAATGGCTTGTACAAATTGAACTTTGTCCTGTTTTTTGGACAACATAGTGTTAGCTGTTCATTACTAAACATAAAATCACTTTTTGTACATTTTGTGAAGAACTATCTTTGTACATGCATAAGATATTAATTGGGAGGATGATATGCAGTGAAAGAAGTTCGCAATAAAGTCTTACATAACATGTTACCTTCATATTCTTACATAACTTGGTTTCTTCACTTTAACTATTTTTCTATTTCGAGCAATTCACTTAAACTACTATTAAAAACCTGTGAATAATAGTAAAATGTTCCGATATTATTCATAGTTACTGTTTTTTCTCATAAAATATTGTTAATATCACTAACAATATTTATCTATGTATTGTTGTTAACAATTATTTTATTACTCAATTCATAGATGAAATATATTATTAAATTATTAAATTATTTAAAATAATTTTAAAATTATACGTCAAACAAAAAATATCGTAACGAAGCGCCGGTTAGTAACTAGTAAATAATTATTTTATTAAAGGAACTCTTCCAACATATTGAAAAACTATTTCTATATATCACAAACCGTATTTTTAAGAAAATAAAAACTAAACTAAAAAATCCTAGTATAAATGTTATAAATTTTTTAAAATAACAAAAGTCCAAATTCGAAGAGCATATTTTCAGATTGGACCGCATGTCGCGACTACAAGCCTGAAGCCCAAACCCAGGTCGAGGTAGGCCGGGCCAGAGGGGATTGATTAGTTGTTGATGTGATTCCCCCAACATTTAGCAGCGATTGAAGCATCTTTTCCGTCCGTTATCCTCTGAAGGAGCGAAGCGGTGTGATATTTGGAGGGAAATGTTGGCGAATGGTCACCCAATCCCGTTCCCAGTAGGAACTCCATCAGGATGGAAATGGCGCCCTCCTATGCATAATTTGGTGCAAGTTAGACGTGGGTTTACAAGCACCTCCATTGAAACATCGGGTGCTTACCCCAAACAGTTCATTGTTTGCGGCGGAACTGACCCCAACCACCTACTCTCTTCTCATTCTGATTGGAGCCTCCCGCCAAATCCACCAGGTTCCTTTCCCGCTTCTAATGTTCTATCTTTGGTCTTTGATTCTAGGCCCTACTCACCCTCACTCTCTCTTCATCTATCCTTCAACTTGGTGTGCGCTATTGTTATTAATTAGCTATCTCTTTTCCTTGTTTTCCTTAAAACATGCTGCAACATTAAACTTTAATCACATTATTCCTCGTGCCTTTTCCAAATTCTTTATGATTGAGCAAACGGTTCAATCACATTTGACTAGAAACTTTTCTAATGCAAAATTGAAATGGAGCATTTCGAATATTGTCTTATAGCATTCTAGCTTATGTTAGCAAAAAGCATATGTAAAAATTAGAAAGAAAGGACTTGCTCACATAGATAGAAATGGATTTGCCGTGAATCCATATATTCAAGATACCCTAGTGATGCTGACCATCCTTTTGAACCTAACTTGTTACAGCCTTATTCAGTTTATACATCATTCACTGAGGTATAGTTGCTAATTTGGAGTACATGTTTCAACCCATAGACAAGTAATCCATTTGAAGATGATTCATTGACCTATTTTTGGAATATGGATTAAATTAATCTCTGTTTCAGAGAATATCGAAGACCTGATAGTGGACAATGAGAATGAAATTGCTTTAGATTAAACTGTAACTTCATAAGGTGTATCTAGCATTTCCCTTTTAGTGATATTGGATTATTCTCATTTTTTCACCTCTAACATGCAGGGTAAGGTACCCTGTTTATTCCCACTAGATATACACCAGCCTCCATCACTTTAAAATGTTATCTTTCCACACTGTTCATTGCTGAATGTTGCTCTTGGCATGCACTGCTGTGTTCTCTGATTCTCAACCTTAAGATTTTACTTTTATAATTTCACAGATGTTGAACCTGTGACGACAGTCACTGGCAAGTGTTCTGCAGAGCCAGGTACAAAGAGATTGACTGTTGGGTTTGGAAAACTTAAAGCAAAAAGAGTAAAAGCCCTTGTCGAGAGGACTTTTCGGATGAAGCAAGAAATAAGCACCAATGATGATGAATTGGTTGCACAGAGCCGTCAAAGGGGTGTTTCAAGGGTTTTCTTATCTAAAGAACTCAGAGAGACTTGCCAAAGTACTGATACAGAAAAACACATTGAGAACTCTGATTTATCAGCTGATTCTATTCAAGGGCTTGATAAATCTCATGAGTCTTACCCCACAAATGCTGAACCAGAGGGTTCATTTCGTGGAGGTTCTGCTGCTCACTTACTTGGATGGGGTGATGGGGGCTCCATTCATAAGCCCAAGATGAAATCACCTGAGCTCCTAAAGAAACATCATAAGCTGTCTGTTGGGGGTGACTTTTTTAGTCGAAAAACCTTTATAGATTTGGGTTGCAGTGAATACATGATTAAATCTTTAAAGGAACAGCTTTTTGTGCGCCCTTCACATATTCAGGTATATTTATAATTTTTCATGACAACTGATCCAATAAACAGTGTAGAGAGTTTGTTTTCTCATGTCTGAAGATTTAATTTACTTTTGGATGTGTCACATCAACATTAATTATTGAAATTATTGCTTTGTTTTGTCAAAAACCATTTAGCATAGGAAATAAAAATCTTGAATCACTGCAGGCTATGGCTTTTAGACCTGTTCTTGAGGGACAGAGCTGCATTATAGCGGATCAAAGTGGCTCAGGGAAGACATTGGCATACCTTATACCTGTGATTCAGCGTCTTAGGGAAGAAGAACTTCAAGGATTTAGCAAGTCCTCCTCAGGTAGCCCTCGAGCAGTTATAATTGTACCAACTGCTGAGTTGGCTTCTCAGGTCAGTTTCTGTTGTGCCCACTCAATTGCATCCACTCAATATTGTTGTCTCATGGTATTTTTTCTTATTTTCATTTTGATGTCATCTTCTCTTTGTTGCTTCAAACAATATGACATTAGCCAAGCATTATGTTGTCACTTATCAGTCTGGTATTTACATTCTCAATGTGTTCTGGATATAGGTTGAGTACTTTCTGGATATGAAACTTTTATTATGCTATCAGAAAGTCAAGATTGAATAATGGCATTATACATATCGGATATGCTTGCCAATTGGTTGATTAGATCATCGGATCCTTAAGAGTTTTGGACGACGGGCCCACTGGGTTTATGATTAATGCTTTCTTTTATACATGAAGCATATTTGATTTGTGATGATGATTGATGAGTTTCCTTTATGTCCTTGAATGTATCTATTGGCTCTGGGTATGACTTCGGTAAATGTGGTCATTGAAAATTACTTGTTGGGACAGGTTTGCTTTTCTCCAACGACAATTTTTGTTGGATTTAGTTTGTTCATGGCATAATTCTTCTCTACTGTTTCAACATATATGGAAATCAGTGCAATTACACAAAACCATTGAATTAGTTTTCACTGTAGTTACTCCACTTGTGGAGTGATATCAAGTTGTTAAACCTAAGGAGTGAAATTGCTTATTTGAGACTTAAGAGAAATTCATCATGTAGAAAGCTCAGCGCACCTTGCTTAATTGAAAATTGAATATGTTTGCAGCTATGCAAAGTTGTATATGCAATATTGTCAGAACCCTCTCCATGGCAATATAGCAGTTGCTTAATGCAAGTTTGACTTTTGCAGGTCTTGAGTAGTTGTCGATCAATGTCAAAATTTGGAGTCCCATTCCGATCTATGGTTGTGACAGGTGGTTTTCGACAAAAAACGCAACTGGAAAATCTAGAGCAAGGTGTAGATGTTTTAATAGCAACACCAGGTCGTTTCATGTTCCTAATTAAAGAAGGCTTCCTGCAATTAGCAAATCTTAGAACGTAAGTTGAATTTCCTTAAAAATTGCGTCATCTATACCATGATAATGCGAAGGGAAAGCAGTTGTTTTATTATTATTATTATTATCGAAAGACCTAGCATAACTTAATTTTAACACATAGTTGTGCCAAAAATAAGCTGTAATTAATTGCTTGTATTGCAGTGCTGTGTTTGATGAGGTGGATATACTTTTTAATGACGAGGATTTCAAGGTTGCATTGCAAAGTTTAATAGACTCCTCACCTATCATAACACAATATCTATTTGTGACTGCAACTTTGCCTGTAGACATATACAACAAGCTGATTGAAGTTTTTCCTGATACTAAAATGATCATGGGACCTGGCATGCACCATATAAGCTCCGGTCTTGAGGAGGTGGGTTCTCATTTCTGTGCTTGTTTGTTTTTACCCAGTTTGTTTCTTTATTTTATTATCATTATCATTTTATTTATTATTAGGCTAAACTACTAAATAAATGTTTGGTACTCTGTAATGAATATTAAAATCAAAGTTGCATGTCCAGGTTCTTGTAGATTGCAGTGGAGAAGGGACTTTAAAAACTCCAGATACAGCGTTCTTGAACAAGAAGAATGCCCTTCTGAAGCTTGTGGAAGAAAGTCCAGTTTGCAAAACCATTGTTTTCTGTAACAAGGTATGTATGATATGATCATTTTGCATGGAAGGAAAACCTCTCTTTCATCTTCTTGATTAGCTAATTTTAGACGCCATCCTATTATGACATTTTCCTTCTCCATTAACAGATAGACACATGCAGAAAAGTTGAGAATGTATTAAAACGTTTTGATAGGAGAGGAACTCATGTGCGAGTCCTACCATTTCATGCTGCTCTAGCACAAGAAACACGGATTGTAAACATGAAGGAATTCACCCAATCTCATCCTGGAGGAGAATCTTTGATTTTGGTTTGCACTGATAGGTAGTGTTTCCCACTGTCCAAATAAAATAAAAGATCAAGTGTTTCTGTTGTTTTTTTTTTTTTTTCCTACTTCATTAGCTGTGCTTGTTTATGAAGGGAAAGCCTATCTCTCTCCTTCCCATTTCATGAAAATATGTTTCTAAAATTAATGGCAGAGCATCACGTGGAATAGACTTTGCTGGTGTGGATCATGTTGTACTCTTTGACTTCCCTCGTGATCCAAGTGAATATGTGCGCCGTGTTGGACGAACTGCCAGAGGAGCAGGAGGAAAAGGTAAGGCATTCATCTTTGTAGTTGGGAAGCAGGTTCCCCTTGCACGGAGGATCATCGAAAGAAACCAGAAGGGTCACCCGTTGCATGACGTGCCATCTGCTTTCGAATTGATGAGGTAAAAAAGCCGAGGGAGAAATATTTTGCATGAAAGAAAGTTAGGGATATTAGGTCAGTGGTGGCATATGAAATATACGTAAACTTAGGGAGTTAATGTATATGTAAGTTGTGAAGCCTCTCTTTCTGCAATTATAAAAAGACTTAGGAGGCTCCCCTGCTTCTTCCTTTTGCTCTCCTCCTCTATATCCAAGGTGAAGAGGCCTGTAATGTGTAATGAATGTTTGATGTTGGGATATATACATAGCTTGTAAAGCATTGTTCACACCAATGGAAAAAAAGCAGTAGCACCCTCCCTTCCATTATATATTTTCCTTTTACATTTGTATTTCTCTGGCTGATAAAGAATAGTTATCAGAACCGGGTCGAACGATGACCCGTTCAATCTCAGTCCCGAGTTACGAGTCCCGGGTCTATAACATTACTTTTAATATTATATTAAAAAAATTACAAATAATGTGAAAAGTAATAAGATGTCTTGGACAAACAAATTGATGTGAAAATGAAACAATTAAAACTTTTAAAGAAAAGATATTACATTATTTACAAGCAATTAAATTAGAATTTGGAGAAAAAATATAACATAAAAGATTACTTGAATATCACTTAAGGATGCAATTTATTTTATTCAATTTAATTTTAATTTTTAAAAATAAAAAAAAATACCGAAATATGGCCCAAATGACCAAATCCAATAAATCTGGACCCGAAAAAAAGACTCGCCCAATTGCCAAAATCCAATGTAAAAGGGCCAGAGCTGGCAGAGATTCCTATTCCCCAACACCATAGGTAGTGAAGAATAGAAATGAACAGCAACGGCAACGGCAGGAGGCGGAGGAGAGAAGCGGCGACGGTGCAGGATGGGGAAAGGGGTTTGATTTGGAAACTCCCGCGGCTTAAACTCCAGGATGTGGGCAAGGTTGGCCCTGCTTTTGGACTCGGCGCTGGCTGTGGTCTCGGCCTCGGCCTCGGCCTTATTGGAGGTATTCCCCTCTTTCCTTACTCAATCCCACCAAAACCCTTTCCACAAATTTGTCTCCTCATTTCGTTTTTCGTTGCTGTTTTTGTTGTGTTAAATAATCCTTCCTGCTTTCCTGTTGAGAAAAAGAGATCATTTGTTTGAAATTCGCGACAGTTAGCGGATGCTTGACACAAATAAACTTTGAACTGAAATTTTTAACTGCATGAACTCCTTCTGCCCGGGGTCAGGGTTTAAAATCAGTACCAACCACCAAGTGGCATGCTTTAAACCCCTAAAAAAATGGATGAACAAATCCAGTGATCATTGCTTTGTTGATTTGCTATTGAGATAGTATGTGTAACTAATTGATCAGAGCCCTTGTTTAAGAATTTCTGTTGCTGAAGGTCAAGCAATTGGTGTTAATTTTCTTTGATTCTTAATTGTCGTGTTTTAGTTTGTCTTGGAGAGACCTCTAAGATGTAGTCTAAGTAAACATCCCTATTGATTAATCTAGTAGTTGTATTAGTTTGAAAAGGTTAGATATTTTACAATTATTTTGTCATAGACATAGATGCTGGTTTTCGTTTGTGCTTTTGGAAGGTTGGAAGACTAGGTTTACTGCTAGATTTCTCCCTCTCCTGTTATTTTGTCAAGACCATTATGTTCCAATGAGTCTTTTATGCTTCCTATTCATAGATTGCATGGACCAAAAGCTGCAGTTTTATTTATTTTTTTATTCTGATATTATTTTGCTTCAATGTCACGTATGATGATTATTTTAATTGCTTGGCAAAGCATTGAATGGTTTTTCTTATTAGGTGCGGGCTTTGGTCCTGGAATTCCTGGCTTGCAAGTTGGTTTTGGTTTTGGTGCTGGATGTGGGATTGGTTTAGGATTTGGCTATGGTGTTGGGAGGGGCATCGCTTATGGTGAGCATCATACATATTCTAACGTTGGAAGGCTGTTTGGCCACCGGCATCTTCCTGTGCAGTGAGTAGATTTTCCTTTTATTTTTGTTTCTGTATTATCTTTCTGAGTTGTTCATTTCTATAGGATCCATGTTATCAAATAACTCTTAGTCTCCTCAAAATGTCAATAAATGCAATACTAGTAAGCTTTTGGATGGATTGAAATGCATGCTTTTGATTATGGAAAATAACTATGTTACTTTACTTTCTAGCAGAGCAAGATGTTGATTTATAAACTTATTATCTCTGTTAGTGAAACAGGTTTTTGAATATTTTAAGAGTTTGGAGTTGAAGGTTATGAAGACAGGTTTAGAGGTTTCACTTTGGTTTGGATATAATTGGGAGCTGGGGATGAAGTTGGGAATTTTATCTTTGTGAGGAGGGTGTGGACGTAAAAGAAACATGTATCAGAATGTAATCAAAATAAATTTTTTTAAAAAATCATAATAATCTCTTTGGTAAAAGTAAAAGAACATTAAATTCAAATGAAATATAAATATTATTTCATTGATACTAATCATAAAATTGGAGGACTCCTTAATTTGCAAACCAAAAGTTTTTGTAAATCAGAATTTTAGGAATTCATGATTATCAATTTTCCTTTCTCTCTTATCATCAGGGATGAAATTGGTGCTCTTATTGATGAGCTTGTGATCAATACCAAGAAGCTAGCCGTAGCAGCTTCAAGGGAAATGGACAAGTGGAGAAGATGAATTGAAGTTGTCTTTGATGTATGATGTCAGTGATTAAAAGGACTCATTTTGGTTGCATAAAAGCGTGTATGGATGAAATTCACCTTCTAACCTGCTAGCACAGTTATACACCATTTTTGTATATGTAAGGTTTAATGTTCCCTATATATATATGTGTATTTGGGAACATAAGCAATCTATATATGTGTATGTTCTCTGAATATGTGTTTTTGGGTGCATAAGTAAACTATGTATTTACTTACCATATTTTTAAACAATTTAATATTTATTTTGGGTACATAAAGGACTATTGGGTCTTTTGAGTTACATAAAAAAAAATAATAACAAGGATAATAATTTTATGTAAATGCATGATGGAAGGTGTTAATTCTACTGGTTTAGTGAAGTGGGTTTGAATATCCTTAAGTCAAGTGGATCGAATCAGGCTTCAAATTGTTATGCATTGTCCATTTCTTTACTTGGTGAAGTATTCCCTCATTATGCTCAAAACTTCACTCTCTCATCCCTTTTCATTGCAAGTTATATATTAATTTAGAATTATTTGAAATCTTCTATTTGAGTCTTAAAAAGGTAATATAGGATAGAATGATATAAGTGTATACCATAATTTTATTTCAAAAAAAAAAATAATATATATATATATATATATAAATCATTGCGGAAGCATGTTTTTAATAAATAATAAAAATAACAATTGAGAGTGAGTGAGACTTCGATTTATGAGGGAAGCAGTCTGATTATAATAGCAAAATATGGTTGGTTTTCGCCATTCACCACATCCACACAAACAGGAGGATCAGTGTGATAGGACAATGTTATCCAGAACCACAATACATGCCTATCTACAAAGGGGTCAGGAGCATTCCACGTCAGCATCATGATCTGCCACGTCAGAAAGGCCACCCTATCACATTCCAGCTTCAGATATCGCATGTTCCACAGCCAGCCAATCACAACACGTGAACCTCAATCCTAAGTGGCATGTCCACATCCACCACTTCTACATTATAACTAGTATCTTCATTCTCCCCTCCCTCTATTGTTCTCCACCACTTTCACTACTTCTTCCTAGCTTTGTAAGCCAAACTCACCACCAAGATGGCCTCATTGGCAGCTTCCACCGCCGCTGCCTCCCTCGGCGTCTCCGAAATGCTCGGAACCCCTCTCAATTTCTCCGCTGCCGCTAGGTCATCGGCTCCTACAGCGTCAAACGCTGCATCCTTCAAGACCGTAGCGCTTTTCTCCAAGAAGAAGGCCGCACCTCCCAAGGCAAAGACTGCTTCTGTCTCCCCAGCTGATGAAGAGCTCGCTAAGTGGTACGGTAAGTGAAGTGGAAGCAAATTAATTGTTCATATCTCCGCTTTGATTTGCGGTATATGATGTATAAATATTCAAGCATTTACTTTTATATTAATTATCAGGTCCCGACAGAAGGATCTTCTTGCCGGAAGGGCTCTTAGACAGATCAGAGATCCCAGAGTACTTGACCGGAGAAGTTCCCGGAGAGTGAGTTCCACCTCCTCCTGCAAAATGTTGTAGTATAGTAGTAGTACTACTACTAGTAGCGTATGATTTATATATGACTAAAGTTATGATGGATTGCTCTGCTTTTATGTGCACGCGTTCATGTAGCTATGGATACGATCCCTTTGGTCTGAGCAGAAAGCCGGAAAACTTTGCCAAGTAAGTTTTTCTTCCTTTTAAGCTCATACTCGCGCACTGTATAGTATGTTTTTCTCTTTCCTACCAAACATAATGCAGTATTAGTTTAACTGTTGCTAAGTTGAGCTGGGGATTTGAGTGCAGATATCAAGCATTTGAGTTGATACACGGTAGATGGGCAATGCTTGGTGCTGCTGGGTTCATCATCCCTGAAGCCTTCAACAAATTTGGTGCCAACTGCGGCCCTGAAGCCGTTTGGTTCAAGGTTTCAAATTCATTTGCATATATTTCAGTTTGGTTAATTGATCATATAGTATAATTAATATTGTTCTGTAATTTGTTGGGTGACCTGCTGCCTGCTGCATGCAGACTGGAGCTCTTCTCCTCGACGGTAACACCTTGAACTACTTCGGGAGGAACATCCCTATCAATCTCGTCGTTGCTGTCATTGCCGAGATCATTCTTGTTGGTGGTGCTGAGTATTACAGAATCATTAATGTCTTGGTATATACTCATTTGGGATTAATTAACACCAAGTTGGAAATTGGTTTCATAATTTAATTGAGTCTGATCGTCTTCTGATTATGATATAGGATTTGGAGGACAAGCTTCACCCTGGTGGTCCATTTGACCCACTTGGGCTTGCCAAGGATCCCGACCAGGCTGCACTGCTGAAGGTGAAGGAGATTAAAAATGGTAGACTGGCAATGTTCGCCATGCTGGGTTTCTACTTCCAAGCTTATGTCACCGGAGAAGGTCCCGTCGAGAACCTTGCAAAACATCTCAGTGATCCTTTCGGCAACAACTTGCTCACAGTCATTGCAGGATCTGCTGAAAGGGCTCCCACCCTGTGATTTTATTATATATTAAAATTTTCTCCATATCGTTTGCTTCAATTCTCCTGGTAAAATCTGTAATGCATTGCGTTGCATTGATTGTACATCGATCAAACCCAGACAATTTCAAGCAGTTTAATTCCAGGCTTCAACTACACTCTTTTTAACTCTGTTTTCATTTTATCCATATGCATGACTGGCACTCTATCTCTTCAATGTTCACAATGTCATCTACTGCTCTTGATGTGCTTTTACCAAATTTAAAGAAAAAACCTTTGATTTTAATGTAATTTACATTAAAATTTAAAAAATAATGATAAAATTAATGTTAAAAAGTGAAAAAAAAAAGTAATCTCTTGGCTGCACCAACACAGCCCTTCCATATAGTTTT
This sequence comes from Theobroma cacao, assembly GCF_000208745.1. Lineage (NCBI taxonomy): Eukaryota > Viridiplantae > Streptophyta > Magnoliopsida > Malvales > Malvaceae > Theobroma > Theobroma cacao. The sequence goes on along the minus strand of NC_030857.1, from coordinate 8,837,243 downwards.
AATAAAAAAAAGTAATGTGTATTCATTTATTATGTATTATCTTTGCACCAATTGTAAGTAGTTTGATTATTTGATTATTGGATAACATTATAACATTTTATTTTATTTTTAAACAAGATCTTTTGAAAACTTTTAGATTAATTCTGTAACTCAACGAGTGATTCATGATTTAAAATTTTTAAGATCAAACACTTTTATAAAGTGAGTTATGATGTTAAAATCTAACCGGCTTACCAATTGAAAGATTGAATCTTTTAAACTAATGATCATTTAAAAATTATATAAAATTTCACTCTTTGTTTAGTTTATTGGTTAGGTAGAGAAAAACAAAAGAAGAACATTGGGACGACTCACCAAAAACCTTTGTTTGCATTCTTCTGTCAATGCACGAGTTCGACTGGAAATAGAAAAAGACAGAAAATGGCCTTCGAGGAGATGGGGTGGAAATGATAATAATACGTCCATAATTGAAGGGAGCTTATTATATAATTTGATCCAGCACTCCACCTTCCACTCTAAGCTCTTTGCATTTATATGTTTCTGTCCTCAGCCGAACCTCATCATAGAAATACAAAGCTCAAAGCTATATATATATATAGCGAGAGAGACAGACAGAAAGTGTATTTAAGGTAGAATTTTGTTGTATTAATTTCTCTACAAAAATGTCCAAGAATACAAGTTCAATATTGCCAGATGTGTCTTGGAAAGAGCGATTTTACAGGTCCATGATCGGTTTTGGGGTCAAATTCTCTCGCCGCTCTGATGGCACCATCAACCGTTGCATCATGAACTTCTTTGACTTCAAAGCTCCTCCTTCCAAACAACCCCTTGATGGCGTCAAAAGCTTTGATACCATGGTTGATCCCACCCGCAACCTCTGGTTCCGCCTTTACATCCCCTCCGCCTCCACCTCTACCACCAACGTGCCAGTTATTGTTTACTTTCATGGTGGAGGCTTTGCATACATGTCTGCAGGTTCAGTAGGCTGTGATAACCTTTGTCGAAGGCTTTCTAAGCAAACTGGAGCAGTGATTATATCTGTCAACTACCGGTTGTCCCCAGAGCATAGATATCCCTGTCAATATGAAGATGGCTTTGATGTCTTAAAGTTCATCGACATTAACAACACCAACTTGGAAGGTTTTCCCTTGTATGCCAATTTAAACCAGTGTTTCATCGCCGGAGACAGTGCCGGGGGCAACCTGGCGCATCATGTGACTGTCAAAGCCTGTGAGTATGAGTTGAGAAACATGAAGTTCATAGGACTAATAGCAATACAGCCTTTCTTTGGTGGAGAAGAAAGAACAGAATCCGAAATCAGACTCGTTGATGGCCCTGTCCTTTCAGTGAAGGGTACAGACTGGTTGTGGAACGCATTTTTGCCTCAAGGGTCAGACCGAGACCATCCAGCCTCAAATATCTTCGGGCCAAAATCAGTTGATATTTCCCGGTTGAAGTTTCCAGCAACAATTGTGTTTGTTGGAGGGCTTGATCCATTACACGACTGGCAAATTAGGTACTATGAGGGGTTGAAGAAGTGTGAGAAAGAGGCATATTTGATTGAGTATCCAAATGCTATCCACTCTTTTTATGGTGATCCAGGATTGCCAGAGACTGGTTTGTTCATGGAGGATGTGAAAGATTTCATACAAAAGCAATCTGCAAACAAGTGAGGTACCATTACAAGGAATAGGACAAATTTGGCTTCTCACCCTCCATAAAATTAACTTTTGGTTCATTTCTTTTCAATGCATCTACATCATCATGAGCAATAAAGGGAAACCAAATTCGAAAATGTATCATGTTCTTTGCTCTTTTATCTTATGTGCAAGTCAAAAAACTAAACAGATACATTATAATAAATTTGAGAAAATAAATTAAATTATTGATGTGAATGTTATATTTATCATAAGATGTAGAACTTTCTCCATTGAGCTTTCTCTAATTTATAAATATAATGTTATATTTATCAAAAGGTATCATCTTTAATAGACGGTGGCTTCCGTTCAGTATAAATAAGAGAAAATAAATTACATAATATATGTGCGCCCTCGGCTCTAACCGTGCACCGCCAAGTTGAAACAGATGACTCTGTGAGCTTTATCCTTGATGACCAATTCTTATTACTAGTAATACCAAGAGTTTAACCTGATAATATACAGCTTTCGTATAAGAAGCCTTGTTAGACAGTCACACAAGACTTTCTTATATGAAACCCTCAAAGAAAGGAAAACAAAAATACTTGTACATGTACCTTGATTTTTTCCTTTTTCGACACGGAGGTTACTCTAACAGCTGGCTCAGATCTCCCAGCCTCATCCACTGGTTACGATTTATGCTGGTTAGCCCAGATAGTGCAACAACACCCTGCAAGTTGATGACTAAGCAGTTCTCTAATGAAGAGGATCATTAAATACCAGAAACAATAATTATCAAAACAAATTAGTTATAAGCAGAGCCATGAGAAAAGATAAGAAATAAGTTTAAACATTAGAAATTACATCAACAATAAAAGAATTTTACTTGTTGCATAATCCTTCTTTTGATAAGAACTTACCTTATGGTTGAAATCTCAGATTGATACCTTTGAACATTTTGCTAAAGCACATTAGCAATCAATTAGCAATCAGTCTAGAGGTGACCACTCACTTGCCTTTACAAAATTTCATAAAATTAAGCCCTACTCCTTGCAATAACCTTGATTTCGAAACAACCATGAACATTTATGCAGGTTTTCTCCGATTGCAAATCATCTCACCTAAAATTGCATTCTCAAAGTCTTTGAGGACCTTGCATTCTCAAATCAAAAATGGTTGATTTGACACAATAAAGCCAATCTCTGAGAATTAGTTTGGTTTTCCTCCTGCCACACCCAATCCACCTCCTTTGTTGCATATCTTCATGGTTTACTAGTTAGACATCTTCAAAATAGCAGTTCACCCTTTGTTGAGTTCAACTGAAACTTATATGTTGAACATCTTCTATTTCCTCAAAATGATACATGTAGGAACCTTCTGCTAAGAATCAATTTGGCTTGTTAAGCGAGCCTCAAACATGAAGCATGGAAGCACAAAGCAGAAGTAGCTGCTGATTTCGAAACAAACTGAAATGATTGTGCCTAATAGCATCCCATGTCTCAACTAAGTTATTCTTTCTGTTATAGAATGAATCAGAAAATGCAATTTCCTGTATTTCTTCATTAAACCCATTTGAGAATGAATTCTGCCTCTTAGTTATGTCAAGCTTGTGTTGCTATATAAATTGCTTTTTCCTGTATTCCTTCATTAAAACCATGTGAGAACGAATTCTATCTCTTAGTTGCATTAATATCATGTTGTTTGAGTCTAAAACATAACAAGCTACCCTTGTACTCCATAAGAAAGAGCAGACTCAAAAGTATAACTATCCTTCATGGTTGTGTAATCATACTAGGACCTCTTCAAGTACCATAAATTAATAACCCACCTTGACATCAATAATCCAGTATCACCAGTAGCCTCCACAAGAGCAAGATCCATTCTTGAAATGATGGAAGCGACTTGAATCCCTTATTATGATTTCATGATCAATGATCAAGGATATGTAAGTAATGGCATTATGGCAATCACCACAGATGCGCAAGTTCTTGGTGATACGAATAGGCACCCCAGGAGATGAGGTTAAAATGCCATAGGCTAGAGCTAACTTCTCACTATGTTCAAAAAGAAGATCACCTTTCTCTTCATCATCCACATCATGAAGTGCAAAGTTCGTCTCAGGAACATACCCAATTGCCTTAATGCGTTGAATCAAGTCAGCAAGAAGTTCATATATTTGTTCAAATTGTGGATGACACCTGTCACCCACATAGAAGGTAGCAGTACCTTTCTTTCCTTGGACCCAGCTCCAACCTGGTCTCTTTTTGACCCCTGAATGTTTCATCAAAGTTCTGATCCTGGCCACATCTCTCCAACGCCTGGCATTGGCATATATGTTTGAAAGCAGTGTATATGACCCATCATTCACTGAATCCAATTCCTGCAGCTGGTTAGCAGCATATTCCCCAAGTTCCACATTTCCATGGATCCTACAACCACTAAGTAATGCCACCCATATTATTGTGGTTGGCTCCATGGGCATGCTCTGAATAAGTTTCAAAGCTTCACCCAATCGACCAGCACGGCCTAAAAGATCAACCATGCAAGCATAATGTTCCAACCCAGGAATGACGCCAAACTCACTATGCATGTTATTGAAGAATCTGATTCCCTGGTCAACCATTCCTGAATGGCTGCAAGCATAGAGTACAACAAGAAAGGTAATACCATCAGGAACAAGTCCTTCTGCCCTCATCTCATCAAAAACCTTGATAGCTTCTTTACCATAGCCATGCATGCCATAACCAGTAAGTAGGGATGTCCAAGAAACTGAATTTCTCTGCTGCATGTTGTCAAATACAACTCTAGCAGCATGTATATCACCAGATTTCACATACATATCTATAAGGCAATTTTCCATAAACAACAGCACAGATTCATACTGATTGCGTAATATATAAGCATGAACCTGCGTACCAAACCTTAGTGCAGCCAAATGAGCACAAGCCATCAAGGCGCAACATATAGTAAAAGTATTTGGCTTTGCAGACTTATCTTCTTGGAACATTTCAGAAAAAAGCTTCAATGCATCATTGGCTTCTCCATGCTGTGCATATCCACCAATCATGACAGTCCAAGTCACAACATTCCTATTACTTGGTGCAACTATGTCAAACATGGAACGAGCCACATTTGTGCTTTTGCACTTAGCATACATGTCAATTAGACCATTAATCACCATGAGATCTTCTCCTGGATCATTCCAATCATAGTTCAAAACACATTTGATGGCGTAACAGTGAGTCTCCTTCCCCTGAACCAATGCTTCAATCAAAGCACAAGCAGAAAGAAGAGACACAAGTGTAACAACATTAGGTTTGCAACCACAGAGTTGCATTTGCCTGAACACATCCAATGCTTCATTACCACGATCCCTTTGAGCATAGCCCGCAATCACAGCACTCCAAGTCACAACATCCAACTCAACTTTCTCCTCCCTCATCTTTTCAAATAACCCCAGAGCCTCCTCAAACCTACCAATCTGAGAATACCCAGTAACCATTGCATTCCAAGAAACAACGTCCTTCACCTTCATCCTCTCGAAAACCTTATTTGCGTCATCCATCATCCCACACTTAGCATACATATCTACCAAAGCATTACCAACAAAAACGTCCTCAAATAAACCAACCCTCAGAGCGAAACCATGCAATTGCTTACCATGTAAAGACGCGGCCAGAGATGCACAAGCAGGAAGCACGTTGACAAGGCTAACGACATCTGGGTGGATTTCCCAATAACAAGTCATCCTGCGAAACAACTCTACCGCATTCCTCGCATCCCTGCTTTGCATATAAGCGGCCACAATGGAATTCCAGGAGACAACATCACATATCCCTCGGTCACACATTTCGTCGAAAACCTGTCGTGCGTCGTCCAACCCACCACACCGAGCGTACATACCCACCAGCGCGTTACAAACAAAGACATTGGACTCAAAGCCAGTAGTACAGACAACAGCATGAACAGCTGCTCCACGGCGGAAGGAGGGAAGCTGGCCGCAGGCCTTAAGGACAAAAGGGAAGGTGTAGTGGTCAGGAGAACAGCCGAGGCTTAGCATCCTGCGGAAGAGAGTGAGAACGTCATGAGAAAAGCCGAGGTGAAGGAAGCGCCGAATAAGAGAGTTCCAGAAGAAGACCGCAGAGGGAGATGGGGTGAAGCGCTGGAGGAGGGAGATGGAATGGGAAGAGGCATGGTGAGTAAGGTAAGCGGAAATGAGGTGGGTAGCGAAATGGTGGGAGAGGCCTTGGATGAGGAGTTGTTGGTGGATGAGCTTGGCTTGGACAAGAGATTTGCATTTCTGGAGGAGAGCAGCTGTTGAAGTAGTGGTAGAGAAGAGGGAAATGGTTAGGCTGCCGCTGGGTCTGGATTTGGAGCTGAGAGGGAAAAAAGAGCGGAGCATCCTATTCAAGTGGGCGGCGGGAATTATCAAACTCATAAATACCGAATTTTTTTTTAAAATTAAAACTCTTTAGATATGTTTTTGAACTAGTATCCTTGAATAATTACTATTTTCACGACTATTAATTTTATTTAATAAAATTATAAAAATAATTTTAAATATAATACGTAGGTTAAATTTATTAATATGAATAATCTTCTGATTGAGAAAAAAAATTAATTGAAACAATTTTATATGGCTCATTGTGAGAAAATTTTAACATTAGATTAATTTAGATGCAAATGTATATATTTATTTACAATAAAAGTAGTGATAATAATAGTAAAGAGGTATTTTCTCATTTTTTGAGCTGTGAAATTGGAGATTCCTAGAGATGCCGGCCAATTATTTATACCAAAAAGTCCGTATACAAATGAAAATTAATCTATATATAGATATATAGATTAGTACCAATTATTTATTCCAATCATTTATATATATATATTGAAGTAGAGTTTATATATGCAAGGATTTGATTAGGTCGACCTTGGAATCTACGTGGGTCAACGGTATTTCTTTTTATACGTTTGACGTATTCATCGAGACAAACAGCAACAAATTTGTTAGTTGTTTGCCTTTGTCTTAATTAAATGCACAAACTAATATTGGCCATGCTTGTCTGTCTGTCACTAACAAAGCAAATATCTTACCATAATTGCCGGCTAGGCCTATGAAACACTAACTATCCTTTACATGTTCTTCGCTCCTTTAAATTCCTCCTACCGATCTTATCTGTAGCAAACTCAAAATGTCCACCACAACCAAAACATCGCTCAAACTTCCATTCAAAGTCAGACTTCTGCTTGCTGCTCACTCTTTCTCTGTAAATGCATTCTGCCGCTCTGACAGCACGGCCGTCAACCGACCTCTTATGAACCTTTTCGACCCCAAAGCCTCTCCTTCAACTTCAACAAAACCTGATCGTGGCATCGTGTCTTCTGACATCATGCTTGACGCCACCCGCAAACTTTGGTTCCGCCTATACACCAACACCGCCGCTGCTGCTGGTGCCACCACTCCCATCATAGTCTACTTCCATGGCGGAGGTTTTGCGTTTATGGCGGCCAATTCAATGATCTACGATGACTTATGCAAGCGACTTGCGCGTGAAGTTCCTGCTATTGTTGTCTCCGTGAACTACCGGCTCTCGCCTGAACATCGATACCCGTCGCAATATGAAGATGGTTTTGACGTTTTGAAGTTCATTGATAACCCGAAGTTCGAAGGGTTTCCAGCTTCTTCTGCCAATACCAAGATGCAGTTCTTTATTGCTGGAGACAGTGCGGGTGGCAACCTGGCGCATCATGTGGCCCTCAAGGCTTGCGAGCATGAATTTTCCCGACTGAACCTTGTCGGAGTTATAGAATTGCAGCCCTTTTTTGGAGGGGAGGAAAGGACAGAATCGGAGATGAAGCTTGTTGGGGCTCCATTAATATCAGTGAAGCGCACAGATTGGATGTGGAAGGCTTTCTTGCCACAAGGCTGCAACCGGGATCATCAAGCGGTGAATGTATTTGGGCCAAATTGTGTTGATATTTCACATTTACCGTTTCCACCTACCCTTGTTTTCATCGGTGGGTTTGATCCTTTACAAGATTGGCAGAGAAAATATGTGGAAGGATTAAGGAAAAGTGGAAAAAAAGTGTACAAGATTGAGTATCCGAATGCCTTTCATGGGTTTTATGGGTTTGCAGAGTTGCCTGAATCTTGGTTGCTAATTGCGGAGGTTAAGTCCTTCGTTCAAAACCAGTTGGCTACGTGATATAGCTCTTCTTCGTTGTTTTGTTCTGCTTTCATTTCTTCCAGACGAGAACTTCTCATATTGCTGGACGTGTCCTGCTTCATATAATTCGTCATACTTGTAATATAAGGAAAATAAAAATGAAATGATTTCAGTTTTCAAGCTTTCATAGATTAGTTGCACCTTAGCATTTAGCTCATTAATTGGTTACATGATTTCCTAGCTTAAATCTAATCCCCTTTCCCTAAATTATAAAAAAAGAAAAAAAGCTTTCATAGACTTGACAAACTTTCCTTTGCTATTTGTTTTCTTTTTTAAACATATGATATGTTTAGAATTTTTTTAGTTGACATTTTGTTATTTATTGTTTACTTAAAAAAGTTTAAATACAATAAATTATTATTCTTCTATTAAGTTTATATATTTTTATTTTAAAATATCACTTGTTATTTTATATCACATGATACTGATGTAATGATGGTGTGGAGGTTAAAAAATTAATGCACATTGTCATGTCATGTCAACATGCCTCTCCAACATCTATTATGACGTATCAACATGTCATGTCAATTGCACATGACATAAAATGATAAGTGACATTTTGACTAAGACTTTGTTTGGCTTAACTTTTTTTTTTAGCTTAAAAGTTATTATTTTAAAATTAAGCTAAAATTGTTTAGTAAGTTGTTTGGCAAAATAAATTATATAAGCTTTAATTTTGGTTAAAATTACCATAACGGGTATTCATATCATCCCCAATCACTTAATAAATCAAAGAAGAACAAGTCTGTTTTTAGTTTATAAACGATTTCAGATGTTAAAAAATCAAAGAAATCCATAAAGATACGAAACAACTCTCAATAGTAGTAACAGTACTAGATTTTTTGGTGAAGAAAAGAGGAAATATTTAAATAGTACTTTAATGCAGCTTTAAATTTTGGGTTTCCTTTTCTTTTAATCTTTGTAAGAATAAAAAAATCTTAGATTTTGCTAATTTTTTATTTTTTTTCTAGTAGTGTTTGTAGAGAGAGACAGAGGAGAGGGAGATCGTAATTTTGCAATAGAAAAAGGTGATTTGTAAAGGGAGGGAAAGGAGAAGGAGATCGATGGGGAAAAATGTATGTTTTGAAAAGATGAAGTGTTTTTAAAAGACAAGAAGAGAAAGCTCATCTTTGGAGTTTTTCTTTAAGATTTTTTTTTAAAAATTTGTTCTTTAAAAAAATGCTATTGTTTTTAAGAGCTTTTCAAAAATCGTGTTTGGTCTAGTTTTTTCTTTTAAGATGTAAATAAGTTAAAAAAAAGTTAGGTCAAACACGCATTAAGTAAACTATTAATGATAAAAACTTATTTCTTTCAAAATAAAAATATAATAACTTAGTTAGTTTAAAACAAAAGTATACAGTAATAAAAAAATAAGAAGTTATTTAAATAGTCTTAAACAACTTAGAAGCAATAAACTGGGATTGTTTTGGTTTGACTATGGTGTCAATTTGGAAATTTGGCATGGCGACAAGATTGGTATGGAGAAGTTTGCAAGCTTGATGTAGTGGTAGGGGAAATGACTTTGAAACGAGGTTGATAAGCACTCGAAGGAAAGTTGAAGCGGATATAGGCATTTGGTTGTGATGGGATGAATTTGTGATTGTTGACAACCTTATTTGATGAACAAGTAGACATGGTTTTCTGATTTTTTTTTTACTCTATTATGGAGGATGTGGGTAGCATACATGTATGCAAAGAAGATGAAGTTTTTGTCTTGATAACTATCTACATTGAAGATGGTTTGGTTAGGATGAAAATACAGTTTCCTTGGGATTTTTTTAACACCATGGATCTATTTCTCTTAAGGTGTTCCACTGGATGATGGTTTGCTTCTAGACTTTTGGCACACTTTGAGTTGCTTTTGTCTAGTGGAAATTTGTCATAACATGCAGGTCTAGGAACCTAATCGCTGGACGTGAAATGAAGTTGCCATCAGCCATTTTTGTTGAGATGCAATTAGTCACCTATTTAGGTCTATTTCTTTAAAATGTTACATTAAACTTAACCTAAGTACATTTTCACGAAATAGGCTCTGGTTTACAGAACAGTGTTCGGGTTCGAGAGTATGGTTATAGGTGGGGAAGGTATTAGCACTCTCAACGACGCTTGTTCAAAAAATGGTACCAATTAATCATGTATTATCCTTGCTTAGCCTTAATTCTTGATTTTTATTCTATTTCCCTTAATTATAATCTATTATTTGTTATGAATATTTTTGTAAATATCCATTTTTGTTATGTATATCTAGATTTGGATGTAGATTAGATTGGATGAAGATTATAATTTAATCGATCCATTTAATCCTTTAATATTATCTTTATTTTGTAAATTATATCTAGATAAGAGGTTATTAGCCTATAAATAGACCCCTTTACTTCATTTGTAAACACATACTTAAATAAGATCTTCTTACTCTCTCTAAATACTTTTTCTTATATTTCTCTTATAGTTGTTCTTTCAAGTTATAATTTATAACACGTTATCAACACATTTCTCTAATCTCTCAAGTCTTGGTATTATTTTGTTTTCTTCATCTTCAAGCTTCAGAATGATTTCAAAGACTGGGTTTTGATTTTTGGTTTTAGCAAATTAGGTAAGTGTTGGTATTATTTTGTTTTCATCATCTTTATCTTTTAAAAGGACTTCGATGATTGGTTTTAATTATTGGTTGTAGCAAATCAAGTAAACGACTTCGTATCTCTTTAATGTTTTCATTCTCTAAAAATCAACTTTAATATGAATTTTACTATCATGTATTATATTTTATATTTTGTTACTTGATTGGAAAGTGGATTTGCTGTTATATAACTATTAATGAAAAATCATGAATTCGTCCATTCCTTGAAGTAAATGTGACATCATTTAACAATTATAGTCATGAACATGAAAGAGGTTGCCATAATAATTTACATTAATCATTATTTTAATTCTAATAATAACTTTATCCACTAGAAGTGGATAGATAACTTTACCCACTAGAAGTGGATGGATACCTTAGCCCACTAACCCACAAGAAGTGGATGAATACTTTTAACCTACCATAAGTGGATGAATAATGAAAATACAAAAATAAATAGAATAAAAAAATATGAAAAATATCTTATCATCGATATGGCATGAAAAGCCATTGGTCATATATCTATTGTACGTCTTGAATTTTATTAAGTATCACTGAAAGCTAACTATGGCCAAGTTCATATAACGCATCAATATGTTGTTGATTTTCTTGTCCACCTTGAAAAATGAATTGATTATATGATTAGTAATAGAAATATCCATTGTTGATTTTCTTGTCCACCCTGAAAGAGAAATTGTGATTTTCTTGTCCACCTTGAAAAGGGAATTGATTATATGACTAGCAATAGAAATATCCATTGTTGATTTCTTGTTCATCCTGAAAGAGAAATTGATCATTTGATTGGTAATGAAAATATCTAAAAATGAAATTTCTTAATAGTAGTTGATATATTTTAGTATAATTATATTATGAAGATGCTTTTATATGTTTTCATTATATTTAAATGATATGTTCTTATTATGTGTTTTAATTCTATAATTAATATTCTTTTATGTTAACTTGTAATGTATATATAATTTATTGAAGAAAAATATGGACATTCATCTTGTTGGATCTAAGATTAATGAAGTAAATATATGTGTAGCAGACATTGCTACAACGCACACTATATTTAAAGACAAGAAATATTTTTCTCACTTGACAATGGAAAAAATCAATGTCAATACAATATCTGGTAGTACAAGATTAATTGAAGGTTTCGAAAAAGCCAAAATTTTACTACCTTGAGGAACAAAGTTTATAATAGAAGATGTATTATTTTCAATATTTTAAAGAAATTTATTAAGTTTTAAATATATTTATCTAAATGGATATCATATTAAGATAATTAATATCTCTATATTATATTTATTATCTCAAGCAAAAAGTATGTATTAAAAAAAATTACCTCGTTTGTTTTTTGAATTGTACTATACAAATATTAGAATTATCGAAATTCATGCTATAGTAAACCAAAAGTTTACTAATGATTTTAATGTTTGGCATGATTGATTGGCCCATCCCGGATCAATAATGCTCAATATTATGAAAAAAAATGAAGATCTTGAACTTACATCTATTAAAAAATGTAAACATAGAAATGATTGGCCAATGTGGGAAGACACAATTAAGATGGAATACGCTTACAAAACATGAAATTTTTGGACCTGTAGTCCATACACCAAATGGCGTAAAACCAATTAGATATAAATTGGTATTTGTACGAGTACGAAATGAGAAAAATGAGATTATGAGATATAAAGCATGGCTTGTTGCACAAGATTTTACCTAAAAACTTGTACTAAGTATGAAGAGATATATTCTTTGTAATGGATGCAATTACAATATTAACTAGTTTGACAATAAATAAAAAAATTGAAATGCGTCTAATGAATGTAGCTACAACTTATTTATATGACTCATTTGATATCAATACTTATATGAAAATCCCTAAAGGATTTTAAATTGCATGAAGTACGTACACAATTCGAGAAATTTATTCGATGAAATTAAATAAATATTTATATGAATTAAAGCAATCCAAACACATGTGGTATAATCACCTTAGTGAATATTTATTAAAAGAAGGTTATAAAAATGATCCTACATGCCTATATGCTTTTATAAAAAGATTCGAATATGAATTTATGATAATTGATGTTTATGTTGATGACCTAAACATTATTGGAACTCTTGAAGAGTTATTAAAAATTGTGAATTATTTAAAGAAAGAATTTGAGATGATAGACCTTTGAAAAACAAAGTTTTGGGCCTTCAGATTGAACACTTGACAAATGAAATTTTGGTTTATCAATTAAATTATATAGCAAAAATGCTAAAACGATTCTATATGGGTGAAGCACATCCAATGAGTTCACCAATTGTTGTAAGGTTACTAGATGTGAAAAAAAACCTTTTTGACCTTGTGAGGACAATGAAGAACTTTTTGATCTTGAAGTGCCATATCTTAGTACAATTGGAGCACTAATTTATCTTGGTGTGAATTTATTAGAAAGATATAGTTATTATCATTTGTTGTGAATTTATTAGCAAGATATAGTTATTTTCCAACTCGAAGACATTGGAATGGAATTACTCAAATGGATCCAAATTAGATTTAATTGGTTATGCAGATGTAAGATATTTATTTGAACCACATAAAGCTAGATCTCAAACAAGTTACTTATTCACATATGGAGCAATTCATGAGGCAAGTCGTGATTGTGTCTGGTTAAAATTTGTCATTCAACATATTCGAGGATTGTGTGGCTTATCAATCAAAAGGGAAAATCCAACAACGTTATATGAGGACAATACTGCTTACAAAGTACAGTTAAAGGAATGATACATTAAACGCGATAGAACAAAACATATTTTGTCAAAATTGTTTCACTCATGATCTCTAAGAAAAAGATTATATTAGTATTTAACAAATTTGTTCAAGTGACAATCTAGCAGATTTGTTCACTAAAATCCTTCTTACTGCAAAATTTGAAAAATAGGTACAAAATATCGAAATACGCCGTTTTAAAGATCTTAAATAATGCAGTCATTAGGGAGAGTAAAATACACACTGTACTCTTTTTCTTCATTAAGGCTTTTCCCATTGGATTTTTCTTGATAAGGTTTTCAATGAGGTAGTATTTCAAAAACGTATTCTTGAAAAGAATTATGTACTTTTTTTCCAAAGTTATGGGGCGCACAAGATTTTAATAGAGCCAAAGGTTAACTCCACCCTTTTAACCAACACTTTGCAACATTAGACTTTTGGCACACTTTAAGCTGCTTTTGTCTAGTGGAAATCTATCATAACATGCGGGTCCAAGAATTCGACTACTCAACGTGAACTAAAGTCACCATCAATCATTGTTGTTGAGGTGCGATTGGCGATCTATTTGAATATATTTCTTTAAAATGTTACCTTAAGCTTAACCTATGTTCATTTTCACGTAATAGACTCTTGTCCACGGAACAATGTTTAGGTTCAGGAATACGGTTACACTCGAGGAAGGTATTAGCACTCTTGCAACACTTGTTCAAAGAATGGTACCAATTAATCATGTATTATGTCAAGCCTGACTTTATAAAATATTAGCCATGTCATTCATGTGATTGACAATATGCTTGCATACTTGGAAAGCCCCAAAAAATCGTCAAAAGATGGTAGTGTACTGAATGGTACAACTAAGTTGAATTAAGTCTCGAACTAGACCAAATCAAGATTTTAAGATGAAATTTAGAATTTTAAAACCCCAAAATGACTTAAAATGGTGATTCGGAGTTTGAGGATCGATTTGGAGTCAAATTAGAATTTTCATGACCTAGGGGTAAAATGGTCATTTTGCCACCCGAGGTTAAAATTGGAATGTTGGAAGAAGTTTTTGATCAAGATTGATCATTTAGAGTATAATTTGAGTTTGAGAAGTGAAAAATTTTAATTTCGACATTTTTTCGAGCATAAGGGTAAAATAGTCATTTTGTCACCCAGGGGCAAAATTGTAATTTTACACACCCAACACTTGTCCAGCGCATGGATTTTACCCAATATTATCATGGATAATTGAAGGATTTTATGTGGTGGAGAAAGAAAGCTTAATAGTTAAGAATTTAAAAATGGACCAATGATAAGGTGACAAGTGTCAAGCTTTTATTTCTTTATTAGTTTCCTTATAAATTAGCACAAAATCAGCCCATTTCGCATTCTTATGGCCGGCTAAAGCAAGAACAAAGGAAGAAAAGGAAGAACAAAACCCTAGATGGAAAAATTCAAGGGAAAAGTGTGAAAATTCAAGGAAACAAGTGAAAAAAAGGTAAGATTTTTCAATTAAGCTTGATATCTCTCTTTCTTAAGCATTTTTTCTTATTTTTCATGGTTGAATCATATGAAATCATGATGGGTATCTTGCTGGCTGAACACTTAGAGAGAGATTTTGATGGTTGTTTTGGTTAGATTTCAATGTATTTTAGTGTTTTTAGTTAGTTAGTGATGTGTAGCATGAAAAGCCAACAAGAAAAATTCATTTTCGCCCATCACCCATCATTGGCCGAATTTTCCATGTAGAGTGTGGATGGTGGATTTGATTTTATTTCAAGTGAATTGGTTAGGAAATGATGAATTATGGTGAGAAAATCAAGTAGGAAAAATCATAGTGTTGATGCACTCACCATGGCCGAAATTCTCAAGAAGAAATGTAAGGATGGTTTTGCTAAATTTTATGTTATTTGACTTGTGTTTGGTGATTTGGAGAATTGGAAGAAAAATGGAATTATTTGGAGTTGAATTGGACGTATTGGCCAATTAATCGGGTGATAGATCGAATTAGGCCAATACCGTCTTATTTAGGTACCCAATTGAATTTGTGTAGAACACCGTATTTAGATAGTTACCCAAGTATTTCACATCCCATTTCATGCATTAGTATAAAGCCTGAATTGGTTTTACAACGGTTTAGCACAAATGTAGTAGATGGCTTATTGTGCATTATATCTAGGTGGTGAGCTTTCTAGCAAAAGTAAAAAGATAGTACCCGAGGATCAAGAATCAGAGTACTCGAAATTCGACTCTCGAAATAGTGAGTAACCTTATCATCATCTTGATTATCTGAAGTGAATTTTAATTCGTTTTTGTGATTTTATGGAAAATGAGTTTAAATGGTAAATCTTTATGTTTTATAAGCAAAATGTGATTAAATGAAATAACTTTATAAATTGTCTTGAAATTGAATGATGGTTTTGAAAATGGAGTAATTGGAGACTATTTACTGTGTTATAAATCATGGTTTGAATTGAATGGCTTATGATAATATTGGCATGAATGACTGAATTAGTATTTGTGTTGAAATATATGAACCGTGTATTTAGCCTTGAGAGGCTGGATTGTGATATAATTGCCATGTCATGCGGTTGAGATTTTATTGTATGGTGGGTTTAGATTGCTGCAGTGGACGGGTTCTGTGGACCAGCCTATTAGAGGGGCACGAAATCCTGTTATATTCTTACCTCGATTGGGGAGGCGCGTAGGGTAACTCCTAAGGTACAACCTTTAGAGTTCACTTCACGCCAAACCACCACGTGAGGGTGAACTCAACCAACGCCAAGGAACGACTATGTTTTCAAAATAAAAACATGATTTATGCGTACATGACTTTTTAAATAGCCTTGGTGGACTCGGTTGGGATAGCCCTAGGCCAAGGTATCCTTGATAACTGAGTATGAGAATGATTTTGGCACGAGCCAAAGTTTTAAGAAATTCATAAACCATATTGATTACTCGATTTATATGAATTGATTTTATTTGGTTGAAATGAGTTGAAAGGTGATAAATCACAGAATGTTAAACTATTTTATTTGTCTCCATTTACTCAACTTTAGATATTTTAGATGGTATTTGTTCACTCATTGGGATTATATAATCTTACCACCCTCTTTTCCACCCCTTTCAGGCTTAGGATAGTCGGTAGATAGCTCATTTCGTTGAGGGCTACAGTTGGACTTGCATCTTCAAAAATTGTAGGTTTACCGCTTTTGATACTTTTGATCGTTCGTGGGCCCATGTGTCACTGTAAATTAAATCTTATGCTTTGGTTATCTGTATTACAGTATGTATGAATTTATTTAGCTTTTACACTTAAAAATTATTTACCGGTAACTCTATAAATATTGTTTTATAAGAAAATATAATATTTTATTAAATATTTTTATTATATTCAAATAGTTATAGTTTCACTTTAAATGAATGTTTTAGACATCTAAACTTATTTTTGATTATGAAATATGTGTTTTCCACTCACATACTACATTTTAGCTGGTTTCGAGATTTTTGAGGAAAAATGATCAAAATGCCCCAATGAGAAAAAAATTATTTTTCTATCGTTTTGATTTGGAAATAGTTTATAATCTCTCAAAACATGATACTTAACAACTGTTGCTCACAGGGGAGGTGCAAAAACTGATATTAAAGCCTTGCGAGGTTCCGGTTGGCATTTCGGGCAATGAATGTCTATCTGGACTTCGCGACGATTGTCACGGGCTCGAAAGAAGTTTCGGGTCGTGACATATTATCCTTGTGTAGCCTTAATTTTTTATTTTTATCCTATTTCTCTTAATTATAATTTATTATTCTCTTTTTTTATTTTGTTTACGACCTAAAGTTCATTATTTAATTTTATGGGTGTGACGTGCACATGATACAATTATGGAATGCAAGGCATAAATCTCAATAAATGTCAAATGAAAACTTTTTATTGAGAACATTTCTCAAATCCACCCATCATACTGGTTGGACTCAGGGATTCTCTTTCACTCAGGGAATTATTCAGGAAAACTCGCATTTGCAAGCTTATCAAACAAATCCCATCATCAAGGAAATCATTTATAAGTAAAAGCAATATTTTCATGAATGTAAACCCTAGTACGAGTAAAGACCTTTTATCAAGAACATTCTCCAAGCCCTCCTGTCATACTAGTGGCACTTAGAGATATTCTTTCACCTAGGGAATTTCCCAAGCGAACTCATCTTCTTAAGCTTTCTCAAAAAGCCCCATCATTGGAGCCCTGACTTGTATACAAAATATACCAAAATGCTATGACATATACATAATGCAATGATGGTGTGTGGCAGGCTATAAATTTCAATATTAATCGTTATTCATACCCTATTTTCATTATTATTTTTTTATTAAATTATTTTCTTTTTTATTTTATGCTTTTTTTTATTTTATTCATGTCCTTTTTTAATATTTTAAAGAAATATTTATTTAGATTAAAATATTGTGACTTAAGATTAAAATCCTCTCATCATGTTGGTGTAGTTTAAATCAAATCCCTCACTTAAGAAAGTTAACTTGGGATTGCGACTTCTCATGTCATGAGTAAACATTCTATCATCGACATAATCCAAGCAACCATCTTATATAATATTTTATTATTTTTTCATTCATTCTATATTTTCATCCTTTAAACTACTAGCATTTTATTTTATTTTTTAAAAATTTTGTCATATATACATATAGATACCTATATATGTTATTTTCCTACATATGTATTTTTATTTAAAAAAAAGGTTTATATTTGATGTATTGACAATGTAGAGAAGCTATACACTATCAGCCATTAAAATGTGACACCAAATTAATGAGGTAAAACTAAAATTTATTAAGAACTTAAAACTAAATATTAAAAAGTTTTTAACCTTTAATGAGGTAAACATTAAAAACTTTTTTACTTTCTCTCTAAACTCTCTCCCACATTTCTTTTAACCATTCTCTTAGAGATTTTTGCAGATCTTCCATGTTTCTCTCAAAAATTTGCTTTTCTTCTTTTCGATAAAGTTGTTTTTCTTCTTTCGAGTTTAAGGTGCAAAAGGCAAGAGTCACTTTCTTTCTAAACTCTAATCCACCCTGTAAAGCCCGGCCTTATAAAATACTATTCATGACGTACATGTGATGATAGCATGATTGTATGCTAGGAGAGTCTCGAAAAATTTACAAAAGTTGGTATTGTACCTAGAAGTACAACAAAGTTGATTTAATCCTCGAACTAGATCAAATAGGAATTTTAAGGTGAGATTAAGATCGTCACAGCCCAAGGATGACTCAAAATGGTAATTCGGAGTTTGAGGATCAATTTCGAGTTGAATCGAAATTTTCATTATCTAGGGGTAAAATGGTCATTTGCCACCTAGGGACAAAATGAGAATTTTAGAAACGATTTTTTTGACCCCATTTGACTTATTGGAGTATAATTTGACTTATTGGAGTATGATTTGAGGTTTAGAAGTGAACAATTTTAATTTCGGTATAATTTGGAGTAAAAGGGTAAAATGGTAATTTTGCCACCCCAAGGGCAAAATTGTAATTTTCCACCATCAGGACATTTTTTCCAGTACATGGTCTTCCTTTATCTTCATCTTTGACCCTTGGTGGAGATAAAATGTTTAAATTTTTAAAATTTTAAAAATAGACCAATAAAAAAATGCCATGTGTCAAGCTTAGGATATTTTATTATTTAACTAAAAAATCAGCATAAATCAGCCCATTACTCTCCAAATATTCAGCCAAGCAAGGAAGAGAGTGAAATAGAGGAAGAACAAACCCTTGGTGAGGAATTTCAAGAGAAAAAGTGTGGAAAATCAAGGAAAACAAGTGAAAAAGGTAGGATTTTTCAACTTAAGCTTGAAATCTATTTTCCTTAAGCATTTCTC
>NC_030857.1:8811560-8814442 GCF_000208745.1 Theobroma cacao | reverse complement strand
TATTTGACTTTTAATTCTTTAATTCTCTACCACATATTTCTCATGTTTTTCCATTTCCATGATGAATAAAATCCCTTGGTCTTGACAAGTGTCGGGGGTGAAAATTTACCAATTTGCCGCCGGGGTGGCAAAATTATTATTTCACCCTTATACTCCAAATTATACCGGAATTAAAATTTTTCACTTCTAAACTTCAAATCATACTCCAATACTTAAATCATACTCCAATAAGTCAAATGGACCAAAAAAATCTTTTTAAAAATTCCCATTTTATCCCCAAGTGGCAAATGACCATTTTGCCCCTGGATAGTGAAAATTCCGGTTTGACTCCAAATTGATCATCGAACTCCGAATTACCATTTTGAGTCATCCATGAACTGTGAAACTCTTAATTTCACCTTAAAATTTCTATTTGAACTAGTTCGAGGCTTAATCGACTCAATGGTACCATTAGGGGCAATATTATCTTTTAACGATTCCTCGAACTTTCTCAATCTGCAAACATTCTATTGAGCATGTAAATGACGTCGTAATTATTTTATAGAACAGGGTTTGACATATTCAAATAACCGTAATTTCATTTTAAATGAAGATTTTAGACTTTTAAACTCATTTTGAATATGAATTATGTGTTTTGTACTTGTATATTACGTTTTAGCCAGCTTCAAAAATTTTGAGGAAAAAATGACCAAAATACCCCTGTGAGAAAAAAAATAATATTTTATTAATTTTTAGTTGGAAACAGTTTAAAATCTCTTAAAACACGATATTTGACAATGGTTGCTCACAAGGGAAATGAGAAACTGATAGTTAAGTCTTGCAGGGTTTGGGGTTGACATTTCGGGTAATAAGTGTCTACCGAGACACCGCGGCGGTTGTCACGGGCTCGAGGGGAGTACCGGGTCATGACACACCCTTTCCCCTAACCCTTCTCTTGTGGTATTCAAAGAATCCAAAATTCATTCAAGTTCAAGTTTACTTCACATGTGATTGATTGAGATTTGAGATTGAGGGTGTGAAATTTTCAATTTAGAATGTGAGATTTAAGATTGAGAGTTTTCACATTACATTCTTGTTATTGATTCAATTATATGCTTACCTAGGACCATAATGGGTATTGCCTTTTTATCTGTTCTATAATGAAAGAACTCATGGATTGATTTAACAATCTTGATTCGTTTAAACATGGGACATACAAGATTTTCATTTTGAGTAGTTCCTTGCCCATTTGAAATTCCAAATGCTCACTTAAGTATTGGATATTAACATACTGCACTTGCAATCGCCTTAACCTAGATCTAGATCTTTAGAAACAAGTAGAGACAATGCTGTATGTGTGAGGATTGATTTCATGATTAGCATACTAGTCTCAACTCTTTTATATAAAAAGGAAGTAAAAAATATTTATACAAAGAAAAAATGAGTGAAAAAACATATTCTCTCCAACAATTTTCAACATTAGAGCAGAGTTCAGATAGAAAGTAAAAAGCTTTGATTATCCTATTGTTTTTGAAATTGCACAATTTTAACAAATCTAATATTAATGAAAGAAAAAGCAAGGAAAAAAAAAACATAGAGTTGGAGAGAGATTAAAAGAGAGATAAAAAAGAAGAGAATAAGATAAAAACGGTTAAGATGAAGTTGGGGAAATAATTTTTTTTTAATCCTTTAGGTATTTCTTAAAAAGTTTTTAATATTTAGTTTTAAGTCTCTAATGAATTTTAGTTTTACCTCATTAATGAGGTGTCACATTTTGGTGGCCTGATAGTGTATAACTTCTATTCACTGTTAGTGCATCAAATATAAATCCTAAAAAAAAATTAACTGAACTAAAAAACTAATACATGTTATGTGAATATAAGGCCCAACACAAACTACATTATAAAGCACATAACCTAAACAACAAAGCCCAAGTCATAAGACAAAGTATAGTCCAAACCACAATAGCAAAGGCATAAGAAATTATACTTATGTGGGCTTGCAAAGTCTTAACTCATATGAGACCCAATGCCTTCTGCTTGGGCTTGGTAGAATTGGGTTGAGGGTCGGTCTCCTTTTTTCTTCCCACAGGCCAAATCCAAGCCTATTACAATCAAAGTGATGTCATTTGAGCTAAACTATAAAAATCGTGTTTTTTTTTGGGTTACTTAATTTCCTTCTTTCTTTCCTTATCTCAACAGTTGTTCCATGCCCCTCTTTTCATAGTAGTAGAGCTTCATTACTATTTCTTGCCTGGCATTACTTGCTTCAAACCATCCCTTTTGTCAAGCCCGACCTTATAAAATACTTTCCATGTCATTCATATGATTGATAATATGCTTGCATACTTGAAAAGCCTTGAAAGAAAAATCGTTAAAAGACGACAATGTACCAAATGGTACAATTAAGTTAATTTAAGCCTCGAACTAGATCAAATAGAGAATTTAAAATGAAATTAAGAATATTAAAGTCCCAGAATCGTTTAATATGATGATTTGGAGTTCGAGGATCAATTTGGAGTCAAACCAAAATTTTTACTATCCATGGGCAAAATGGTCATTTGCCACCCAAGGATACAATGGGAATTTTTAGAAAAGAATTTTTTTGGCCCCATTTGACTTATTGGAGTATGATTTGAGTATTGGAGTATAATTTGAGGGTTTGGCAGTGAAAAAGTTTAATTTCGGTGATTTTTAGAGTGTAGGGGCGAAATCGTAATTTTACCACTCGCGGACAAAATTTGAGATTTTGAGAGAATTTAGATCAAATTTGACAAATTGGAAAATGGTATGAGTATAAGGGATGAAAAATATGTCTATGGGCAATTTTTCAATTTTTGGGGCAAAAATGTAATTTTTGACTTTTACGGGGGTAAAAGTGTAAATTTCAAAAATTACTCCACC
>NC_030857.1:8790942-8802230 GCF_000208745.1 Theobroma cacao | reverse complement strand
ATAACTGAGTATGATAATAATTTTTGGCATGAGCCAAGCTTTTTAAGAAATTCATAAGCCATACTGATTACTTGCTTTAAATAAATTGATTTCATTTGGTTGAAATAAGTTGAAAGATGATAAATTACAGTTTGATGAAATGTTTTAATAGTCTCCTTTTACTCGACTTTAGATATTTTGAGTGATGTTTGTTTACTCACTGGGATTTTATAATCTCACCACCCTCATTTCCACCCATTTCAGGCTCAGAATAGATTGTAGATAACTGATATCGGCGAGGATTACAGTTGAACTTGCCACATCTAAAAACTGTAGGTTCATTTCTTTTGATACTTTTGGTTATTCGTGGGCCCACGTGTCACTGTAAATTAAATTATATACTTTGGTTATCTGTATTACGGTATGTAAGAATTTATTTTGCTTTTACGCTATAAAAATTATTTATGCAATGTTCTTAAAATATCGTTTTATGTGAAAATTGAATATTTTATTTAATATTTTTATTGTATTATAACAGTCATAATTCCATTTTAAACGAATGTTTTAGACATCCAAAATTATTTTTGATTATGAAATATGTGTTTTCCACTTACATACTATATTTTTAGATGATTTTGAGATTTTTGGGATAAATGACCAAAATACCCGTGTGAGACAGAAATTATTATTTTATTTGTTTAAGTTGGAAACAGTTTAAAATCTTTTAGAATGTGGTATTTGGAAACAGTTACCCACAGGGGAAATGAGAAGCTGATATTAAATCCTTGCGGGGTTCCGATTGACATTTCGGGTAATGAATGTCGATCGAGACGTCGCGGTGGTTGTCACGGGCTCGATAGGAGTTCCGGGTCGTGACAATTAAGTTGGTATCAGAGCTTTTGATTTTAAAGATTAGAGTTTTAGGGTTTAAAGTTATTTTAAAGTTGTTTTAAAAATTTACAGTGTCAGTGTGGCCCCGAGTTAAGTTAGGTTAGGTTAAATAAAATATATGCATAAGCATATAGAGCCTCAGGTTACCTAAACTCACTTTGTTCCCTCTTATAGATTATTATGTCTCCTCGACGCGAAAAACCACCTCTCACTAGATCAGCTGGGAGGGGAAGAGGTCATTTCCAACTTCGTCAGTTAAGTGCAATAGAGGAGGAATCGACTACATCCACCATTCGGGCAGCACCTGCTACTGAACAGACCGAGACTCCTCCACATCCTCCACCTCCTCTGCCACTTACTAGTATTCTTGCTATGCCTCTTGAGGTAGTTCAGGCATTAGCAGCCTTCTTTACTGCTATTGCTGGCTAGGCTCAAGCTGGTTAAGCTCTTCCTACAGTTCCTCTAGCTGCTCCTTCAGTACCACCACCCCCACCTCCTGTCCCACTACCAGTGCTGGATGTTTCTGATTCTAAGAAGCTTAAAGAGGCTAGGCAACGTAGTTGTGTTTCTTTTATGGGTGAGTCAGACGCAACCGTGGCTAAAGAGGTGGTGCGAATGGCTTTAAGAGCTGAGAAGCTTGCGAATGAAAATAGGAGTCTACGAGCTGAGTTAGCAAAATGGAGAAATCTGAGTGTATCTTCTAGTCAGCCACCAAAAAGGGGTAAAGACTCCTCTATTTCAGGAAGTTCACATAGATGCAGAAATTGTGGGAATTATCATGTTGGGCCGTGTAGAGGGCCTGCACGATGTTTTCATTGTGATCAACTGGGTCACATTAGGAGAGATTGTCCACAGTTAGGACGGGCTACGGTAGCTGCTCCATCTCCACCAGCTCATACGGATAAGCAGAGGAGAGATTCCTCTGGATTGCAACCGAGACAGGGATGATTTTGACATACCACCAATGGTAGATTAAATATGTTGAAATTAGTGCTCTAATAAAGTACATATGATAGAAAGCTAGTTTGTAAGTTGTAGTTTTCATGATCATGAAATATATAAAGATTATCAATATATGGACATACATTTGGAGTTGTAATTTACAAGTTTGAAGTATTTAAGATATGATTAAATGGAATTAGCATTACTTAAGGTACGTAAATCTTTTAATTAATTTCTATGGAGTATGCGTGATAGTAGAATGGAGGAACATCGTGCAGTGATGCTATATGGTGAAATCACTATACAATATGAAAAGGGTATTTTCGAGTGGGATTTATTGACTGATGATAAGTGATGAGTAATTTGAGATACATGTAGCTATGAATAAATTTGGAGATTTTTGCTTAAGCAAACTTGTATTAAATGTTATGGTAAAGATATATGAATGCTAATGGCAAAATAAATATGTTAAATCAATGTTTTGATCACACACTTGTGATAGAAAGTTAGTCTTGGTAATTGTGGTATAGACTCGAAGGGAAGCCACACGATTGTGAATAATTGAGGTAGTAGCTTTAAAGGTGGAAGAGTTGCTAAGATAAAGTGAATTCAAACCGTTGNATAAGGTCGGGCTTTACAGAGTATGATAATATTTTTTGGCATGAGCCAAGCTTTTTAAGAATTTCATAAGCCATACTGATTACTTGCTTTAAATAAATTCATTTCATTTGGTTGAAATAAGTTGAAAGATGATAAATTACAATTTGATGAAATATTTTAATAGTCTCCTTTTACTTGACTTTAGATATTTTGAGTGATGTTTGTTTACTCACTGGGATTTTATAATCTCACCACTCTCATTTCCTCCCATTTCAGGCTCAGAATAGATTGTAGATAACTGATATCGGCGAGGATTACAGTTGAACTTGCCACATCCAAAAACTGTAGGTTCATTTTTTTTGATACTTTTGGTTATTCGTGGGCCCACGTGTCACTGTAAATTAAATTATATACTTTGGTTATCTGTATTACGGTATGTAAGAATTTATTTTGCTTTTATGCTATAAAAATTATTTATGCAATGTTCTTAAAATATCGTTTTATGTGAAAATTGAATATTTTATTTAATATTTTTATTGTATTATAACAGTCATAATTCCATTTTAAACGAATGTTTTAGACATCCAAAATTATTTTTGATTATGAAATATGTGTTTTCCACTTACATACTATATTTTCAGATGATTTTGAGATTTTTGGGATAAATGACTAAAATACCCCTGTGAGACGAAAATTATTATTTTTTTTGTTTAAGTTGGAAACAGTTTAAAATCTTTTAGAATGTGGTATTTGGAAACAGTTACCCATAGGGGAAATGAGAAGCTGATATTAAAGCCTTAAGGGGTTTCGGTTGACATTCCGGATAATGAATGTCGATCGAGACGTCGCGACTGTTGTCACTGGCTCGATGGGAGTTCCGGGTCGTGACACCTTTTCTTATTTAATCCCAAAATCACCTACACTGAACCGAAATCTCTTAAGTGAAATCACTCGACTAACCCCTCCTAAAACCAAAACCAAGAAACAAACCACAAGCTGCTATTTTTGTTTCTGTATTTTCTTTTATTTTTTTTTGATTTTGTGGTTTTTTGAGGCTGTTAAATCCTAAGACCTAGTATTTTCTAAGATTTTTGCTATTGTTTTTCTCAACTCTTAGAGTTTTTATTTTAACAGCGGTTAGAAAAAATGCCTTCCTCCATTGCTGCATTTTTTAGAATTTTTATAGGTGTTATTTAGAATCTTCCATTTAATTGCATATCCCTTCAAATTAGTTTTATTTGATTTGATTTTATTTTGTTAGGGATCAATTTTGGGGAGAAATTTTAGAGATTTGGCAAAAAAGGAAGGTTAACCTTTTCTTTTTCCTTTCTTTTTTCTAGAATATTTTTTAATTTTCTTTATTTGTTTGATTTTTGATTTTTTTTTATTTTTTAAGAAAACATAAGCCTTGGAATCAAGGATCTTGGAAAACATTATTTTTTTTTAATTTTGGCTTTTTTTTTTGTTTTAGGTGCCTACAGTTGCTTTTTTTTGCTCATTCTTGTAAATAAATGATCGTGCAAAAACATAGACACCATACTCGATTTATTTTCGAATCGAATTTACTTAAAAGTTTAAAATTTTTAGACTTAATCTAGGCTCGACCTATCTCAAAATAGGTTTGATTTGAAAATTTGAAAATCCTAAACTTAATCTAGGTTTAACCTATCTCTAAATAAGTTTGATTTAGAAATTTGAAATTTCTAGACTTAATCTACGTTTGAGTTATCTCAAAACAGGTTTGATTTAGAAATTTGAAATTCCTAGACTTAATCTATTCTCGACCTATCTGAAAAATGGATTGATTTAAAATTTTGAAATTCTTAGACTTAATTTAGGCTCGACCTATCTTAAAACAGGTTTGATTTAAAAATTTGAAATTCATAGACATAATCTAGGCTTGACTTATCTCAAAACAGATTTGACTTAGAAATTTGAAATTCTTAGACTTAATCTAGGTTCGACTTATTTCAGAATAAGTTCGATTTAGAAAATTTCATGAGTGTTTGTATCATGCTCTCTAAATGTCAATCATGGTAATGTAATGAATAATGAAATGCTTTCATGCTCATGGTTCATTAAGGTTTCTTGACCTTTCTTTTTTATTGCTCGTTCAGTCCTTTGGCAGTTCCTTTTCCACCTCATTATCCATTTTTAATCTCCTTTAGCTGAATCTGAGAGTCTTTCTTTTTGGCATTTGATTATTTTCTCATGCTGAGAATATCTTTTATTTCAACTTTAAATCTTTTGATGAACATAGTCTTTTGTTTAATTAGATCATCTTTACTAGTCATCATTCTTTTTTATGACAATCATGATGCGAAATTGTATAAAGCGAAAGGTAAGAATTTGAAAAAGAAAGGAAAGAGAATTTCATATTCAAAAATGCAAATAATTCGAGAAATGGGTGGTTTACAAACTAATCACTAAATCTTCCAAATAATGAACACTCAGACCATTTAGAGTAGTCAATTTGTTCTTCTAACTTCAAAGATCATCCTTTATTGATGCCTTGAGCAAATTTGAAGGTTATGGATTTCATGATTTCTCCTTGATTTGTGAGACTAAATGTCTCAGTTTAGTGCATTCTCCTCAGCTTATTCAGTATCCCATTTTGATTGACTCTTTCAAACTTTCATCCTAGATTTCTCATTTTTTGGTCTCAAGTTGCCTTTTATGGGTTTTCAACATGAGCCACCTCCTATGAATTCAAGTCGCCCTTTTCAAGTTTTCAACATGAGTCCTCTCTTTTTCGTTCTTTTTTTAAGTATAGTACTTCTTTACCACATCTGCATTTATCAAATTAGGTAAGTCTCCTCCATCCATGTTAGCTAAAATTAAAGCTTTTCTTGAAAAAAACCGTTTTCACCATATATGGACCTTCCCAATTTGGTTTCCCTTTTCCATGAAAATCATTTTGGTTAGGATTTTTTTTATATGCTCGCATTATTCTTCACAAGTACATTTGGCCATGGCAAAGTGCTGCAAGTCATTTTTCCTCAATAAAATTCAACTATTCATGACGAGAGTGGATCCATTCAGCTTCTTCCAATTCCGTTTCATTAACACCCTTAATGATAGGATTTCCACTTCAATGGGTAGTACAACGTCCATACCATATACTAGTTGGTACAGTTTTCGTTTTTAAGGGTTGAACATTTTTTTATTTGGCTTGCTTGAATTTTGTTGTTTACTTCAGGATCTCATAAATTATTTATGATTTAATGTAACCATGATTATTTGTTTGAATGTTGCTAGCATTATTGCTGATTTCTTGCTTCAAGGTATATTGGTTGTTGATTTGTTTCTGGCATTTTGTTAGCTTAGGGTTTGTATATTAGGTTTAATGTGTTGTTGGCATGATTTTGGAAAAATATTTAGCTATATGTTGTTGGTTGAGTTTATGTTGTTGTTCTTTAGATAAATATTTTGAATTTATGTTGAAAATATTTAGAATTTGTTATTGTTTATTGGTTGACTTTTAATCAAGCAAAATTTGCTTGATTAAAATGTTTGTTGGTTGAATTGAAATGTTGGCTGTTTTAACCAAAGTTTAATAATCAAGCTAAATTCTATTTTTTAGTAATTAAGCAAACTTCCGTAATCTAGTAATTAAGTAAGTTTAGTGATTAAGCAAATATTTAAATTAATGAAATTAAATTTTAGTAATCAAATGGAATTAAGGAAATGGAAAATTGTTTTAGGAAATAAGTAATTAACTAAATTACACTACAAAGAAAAAACAAACTTTTTTCGACAAAATTTTTCGTAGGAAATAGTTAAGTTTTCATTGGAAATGCTTTTTTCAACAAATTTCTGATGAAATTTTTCGTTGGAAATTTCATCTCTGAATGTGTTGTCGGAAATACTTTTCGTTGAAAATTTGTTAGAACTCCGTCGGAGAATTCCGATTAAATTCCCGTTGGAAATATACATAAATCTATCAGAAAAGAGCTAAATTTCAATATATTATTTTTCACAAAATCCGTCAAAAAATGAAAAAATTCCAAAAGAAGTTCCCATTTGAATGTTCGACGGAAATTTTCGTTGGAAATTAACGATGGATTTCCAATGGAATTTTTTGTTGGAAATTACGAATGGATTTTCCTTCGAAATTTTCTGTTGAAAATTACTAATGAATTTCTAATGGAATTTTTCATTAGAATTTGCAATATTTTCCTTTGAAATTTATTGATGGAAATAAGTACCAACAGAAATTTCTGTTGGAAAATTTGTTGGTAATTTCCAACGAAATTTTTCGTTGGAAACGCTTTACCAAGGGAAAATTTCATAAGAATTCCCAAAAATGTAAATTTTTTTATTAAAAGAATCATAATTACAAATTAATAAAAATAATCTACATAGCTTACAATTAACATGCAATTAAAATACTTAATTCAAAGTCGAGTTGGTAGAATTAAAAATCATTACAAACACACAATATACAAATATAAAAGTAAAGTTAAATGTGCTATTGTATGCCATATTAAAAGAAGTATCTAAGTCAAATTCGAAAAATAGGCTATTACCATAAAATGTCACCTTACTTGTCAAAATTTGAACTTGATGTACTCATATGGCCTTTTTTCAAACGCTTCTTTGTCATCATTGCTTCCATACTTGCCATAAATTCATTCATAGCTCCAAAATGTTGCGTCATTTACTCACGCATCTGACTCATGTCCTTTGATAAATTTTTCACTTTTTCTTCCAACTTAATGTTAGGATGGGTGCAAGGGCTAGCTACTAACTCAGATGTTGTTGCATCATTAAGTATAGTTGTAACAGGCCTCCGAGAACCAAACTTATACACATGAGTGTGTGTAGTCATCATTCCTCTAATTGCTTCAGTGCAAGTATGAGGATCAAATTCTGGCTGTGAGAATGAATCTTCACTGTACTTTTGTGATAATACAACAATATATGTTTCCTATAAATCAAAAAAGTGAAAAGAATTAATATATAATTTTATTGTTAACTTTGGAGTAAAAATCAATTAATTTCTTACGTACACTAATAGTTTTAGACTTATTGTCCATGAAATCACCATGAACCCTTCGAATGTCTATGGGTGCGGTTGAATACTTCCACAAAGATAACATCTTAATTCATCTCATTTACCTGCATTCATTTACAACTAAACTCAATCATAACGCGTATATTTTACATAACATGTAAAGCATATTAGAACATGCTTAGTAGTAGTATGTAAAGCATAACAAATAAATATTAATTCATACCATTTTTTTTTGCATGAACAAGGAATGGAACTGAACCACCAGTATGCTTTGTAATGTTTCCTTCTTTTTGCATTAAACGATTCCTCCTTGCTTGTCTTATAACTCTAATAGTTTATTGACTTCTAGTACAAAGACCACGAAAATAGTTCATCTTTCACTACATTTATACTCACAATCCTTATTAATAAAAAAATTATCTTTTTCAAGTTCCTTCATTTATCCCTAATGGACCATATTTGTATTAGATTATCATATTGTCTCCCAATATCCTGTGCAATTACAACACACTGAACCTGTCACGATCCGAAACTCCCCTAAAGCCTGTGATAACAACCGTGGTGCCCCAATGGGCACTCATCTCTCGGAATGCCAACCGGAACCTCGCAAGGCTTAATATCAGTTTCTCGTTTTCCCCGGTGTGTAACATTTGGCAAATATTATGTTCTAAAGGATTTTGAGCTATTTTCAACTTAAAACAGATAAAATAAAAGTTTTCGTCTCACAAGGGCATTTTGGTCATTTTTCATTAAAAATTTTGAAACCAGTTAAAAGTGTAGTAAGCAAGTACCAATCGCATAATGCACATTCAAAAATAAGTTTAAGCATCTAAACCTTTATTTAAAATGAAATTATAATTATTTGAATATAACAAGAAGATAAAACAAAATATTCAATAAAATATTTTATTTTCTTATAAACAGTAATTTTAGAGTTATACATAAATACTTTTTGTAACATAAAACCAAAATAAATTCATTCATGCTGTAACGCAGTAAACCAGACTATTTAAATTAATTTAAATTTACAACATCAAGTGTGCCCACATATAACTAGAATTAAGGAAAATTGTGAACCTACTGTATGGAGGACGCTAATCCAATAGAAGCCCTCAATGGAATCAGCTATCTACAGCCTACTCTGAGCCTGAAATGGGTGGAAAGGAGGGTGGTGAGATTATAAAATTTCAGTGAGTAAACAGACATCATTTAAATCAACTTAAGTCGAGTAAAATTAGACAATTAAAATATCCCATCACAATACGTATTTCACAATTTGAAAATTCATCCCAACCCATGCAAATGATTGTATTTCATTTAATTTCTCATTAAGGCTTATGATTTCCATAAACATTTGGCTCATGCCATCAAATAGTACTCGGTGACACCTTGATTAGAGGCATCTAACCGATCCCGCCAAGGCTGTTAAAAATTTCGTATACACGAAAAACATATTTTTAGTTTGAGAAAACACAGCCGTTCCTTAGCGTTGGCTGAGTTCATCATCACGAGGTGGTTCGGCGTGACATGAACTCTATCCATACCTCAGGAGATACCCTACACGCCTCTCTGATCAAGGTACAGATATATATCCGAATTCTGTGCCTCTTTAATAGGCTGATCCACAGAATCCGCCCACTGCAGCAAGCTAAACCCACCATACAATAAAATTCAATAACATGATATGGCAATTATTGTAATTCACAGCCTTTCAAGGCTAAATACATATTTCATACATTTCAACACAAATATCAATTCAGCCATTCATGCAAATATTGTCATAAGCCATTTGATTTCAAATCATAAATTTAAAATATAACAAGTGGTCTCCAATTACCCTATTTTTCAAAATCATTATTCGATTTCAAGACAATTTATAAAATCTTTTCATGTAAATACGTTTTGTTTGTAAAACACAAAGATTTACCATTTAAACTCCTTTTCATAAAATTTCACCAAAACCGAATAAAAACATACTTTAGATAATTAAAATGATAGTAAGGTTACTCACCTCACAATAGCGGGATTTCTACGTCGCTATTGATTCGTATATGCGTATAATTATACCTAATTGCCTGTCTCCTACTTCGTTCAACACGCTTTCCTAGCAACCATTTAAATTCAATACATTTAGTGAATCAATTCTACTTTTCTCTCTCTCATTCTATCATAAATCCACTCACCTAATTCATATCGTAATATATTTTTACTATAATTAATTACATCCTTTGTTCACGTAATTCTTTAGATTATTAACACCGGTAACTTATTTACGGTATTAAGTGCCTATTTCAACCTTCTAAGCAACTTAAATTTATTTCATATCACCAACTAACTAATGCATAATTAAATAAAATAAGCTAGCCTCCATATAGTCTAATTTCAAAATAAATCATGGTGAAGAGTAAAGAAATTTTACCCAATTAAGCTAGGTTGGCCTAAATCTCCACCTTCATTTTCTTTTGGATTTTTCTTCCTTTGGTGTTTTTGGACTCTTGTTTATAGACTTCTCCCATTTCTTTTTAATTGGACCATGTCCATTTTTCTTGCTTGTTGGGCCATGCCCATTTTCCTTGTTATTTTCTTTTCTTTTCTTTCTTTCTTTCTCTCCCACTGTCCAGCAGCCTTGTTGTCTTCCTTTTTCTTCTCTTCACATGCACAAACCGTCCCACTCTCTTCCTCTCTCTCCCTCTCACCACCGGTCACCCTTTCTTGCCTTTTAACTTTTAAATTTTTAGCAGTTAAGGCTGCTTATTTTTGCTTCAAAATCAGCAGCTATGCTGCTCTGTTTTTCCTTAAAATTTTAGCAGCTAAGCTACACCTTTCTCTCCAAAAATTTGTAGCCAAAACAACAATAATTAACCACCCAAAACAACACCTCAAAACCTTCAAATTCTGCTGCAAAATTTTACACTTTTTGGCCTCCAAAACCAGTAGAAAAATGGCACTTTTTGGCCTCTAAAATCAGCAAAAAAATGGCACTTTTCAGCCTTTAAAATCAGCCCTTAAATGGCTCTCTTTTCCTTCTTGAATGGTAGCAAAAATAGCCCCTCAACTCAGCTCTTTCTCTCCTCTCACTTTCTTTCTCACGCACAGTTTTCTCTTTGTTTTTCTTTCTCTCCGTTTCTTCTTTGTTCTTTAGTTTCTCTTTTACACTCCCTCAACCAACTTCACTCTTCTTCTTGGTCTTCTTCACTTAGCTTGGTCAATTATGTCAAACCCTATTCTATAAAATAATTACGACGTCATTTACATGCTCAATAGAATGTTTGCATGTTTAGGAAGTTCGAGGAATCGTTAAAAGACGATATTGCCCATAATGGTACCATTAAGTCGATCAAGCCTCGAACTAGTTCAAATAAGAATTTTAAGGTGAAATTAAGAGTTTCACAGTTCAAGGATGACTCAAAATGGTAATTCGGAGTTCGAGGATCAATTCGGAGTCAAACCGAAATTTTCACTATCTAGGGGCAAAATGGTCATTTGCCACCTGGGGACAAAATGAGAATTTTTAGAAAAGATTTTTTTTGGCCCTATTTAACTTATTGGAGTATGATTTGAGTATTGGAGTATAATTTGAGGGTTTGGCAGTGAAAAAGTTTAATTTCGGTGATTTCTGAAGTGTAGGGGCAGAATCTTAATTTTTCCACCCGCGAACAAAATTTGAGATTTTGCGAGAATTTAGATCACATTTGACAAATTGGAGAATGGTATGAGTATAAGGGATGAAAAATATGTCAATGGGCAATTTTTCAGTTTTTGGGGTAAAAATGTAATTTTTTACTTTATAGGGGTAAAAGTGTAAATTTCAAAAATTACTCCACCAAGACTTTGGATAAGTCTGAGAATTTTATCTAAG
>NC_030857.1:8763805-8782012 GCF_000208745.1 Theobroma cacao | reverse complement strand
ATATATATATATATATATATATATATATATATATATTATTTCTTTCTTGAATGTTCCATAAACTTCCACCTTGTTCCAACCGGCCACATCACAATTTTTTTCTTTTCTTCCTTCACTTGTTGCTTCACATGGCTAGCCCCACCTCCTCCAATTCACCAAGTAAAGAGTCTTTGACTCTTTTTATTGACCACATGGGCGGCTGCCCATGTTGGTCCTATAATATTTTTTTATATATATTATTATTATTTTACTCTATGTTCATTTTATTTTTTTCTCATTAATTTCACTACATATCCTTTAAATCTTTGTATGTTAAATTCGATCCTTTTAATACGTCTAAAAATTTCAATTTTCATCTAGCTTCCTTTCTCGATGCGTGTACCACCGAAATATAAAAATTGTACCTCAACGCGGTATTACCATAATATTTAAATATTTACTTATCCGCGTTGGTTCGACTTAACAAAACACGCGTATTTCACTTTTGTCACTCATTTCTACAAAAATTCACTTGTATTTCTTTACCCTCACTTGGATCAACCATATGATCCTTTTTCATGACTAATTTCGACATCGAGCTAAATATTAATATTTTAATATTATTTTATTAATAAAATATTATTTTATTCTACAAATTTTATCTTATCTCTTTGGTACCCAAAATACCTTATTATGCCTCACTTGACTTCTGAATCGCCTTTTATCTCACAAATTCTGCTCCGATAAAATTATTATTATTTTATTATTATTTTTTCACGTGCAAAATATTTTATCCTAAACTACTCCTTTCGTCTTTTATCACTTTTAAACATTTTAATTGACCTCAATTTGCATCCGATCAACTTTATTTATCACCATATCAAAGTATGGGGTATTTCAGAACCCGCTTATTATAACATAATCCCCTAGTTCAATGTGTTTTCTCGGGAATCATCTTTTCTGACACAATTTGTCCCATAAACCAGAATTTTATTTATTTAGCTCTGCATTCGGAATCATATCAAAACTCACATACTACGATAAGTAATACTTTCCAACAAACATCATCAATTCAAATAGCATTTTATACCTCATCAAAATCTAGGGTTATCACTCCAAAAGTTCATCATGTTAATCGATATCCATTTCTTAATACTGCAAAATATATTCATTGTTAATTAGAGTAATTGCTTAAATCATTAATGACTTTCCACATCAGTCTTCAATAATTATCTAAGATGGTCAACCATACTACTAAGATAATTGTCTTTCCTTAATAGTCATAGTGCTAATCCACTTCTGTCCTACCAAAAGATTCCCATATACCTCTAGTCACTTAAACAGCTACTTTATAATACATTATAGTCACACACTTTAAAAGCCAAACTATTAACTTCTTTGTACAATAACTATTATCTCTTTCACTCTACATCTACCTAGAGTTAAAGTAGTACCAAATCTTATGAAAATATTACATGTCATTAGGATCATCATCTTAATCTGATCTTATCGAGAGATTCTACTCCAAGTCCTTCTTAAGATCCTCTTTCGGGTTCTCCTCTTCCTGAGATTTTCTCCTTTGTTCCTCAATCCAGGCTTGTTGTATTCTCCTACATTCCTCATCACTCACTAGTGAAGCATTTCTTTCACAATCGGGAGGAAAATGTCGTACAACTGACACGCCCTTCCTAGGACGAATATCTCCCCTTGCAATTGCCTTCCTCGTCCATTCTCTATGGTACTCTTCAAATTGTTTCAAAAGAAAATTTCTTACAGTTTCTGGAGTATCAGAGTTATCCTCACTTTTAAGATTCTCGGTATTCCCAAAGCTTTCCTTATTACGAAACTATTCTGCTAAGTTCGGAGGAATTCTATTAATAGGAATTCGAGATGGACTACTTTACGAAATACCTAGATCAGGGCGCCATTGGCTTCTAGCAGTGGAATCTAATGATCCCTCACTAGCACTATGAGAGCTATCGGGACTATCGCCTTTTCTAGACATGGTGTGTATGTCACCAGCGCACCTTAAAACCTATATGCAATCTCAGGCTCTATATGTTGATGCATGTATTCTATTCAACCTAACATAACTTAACTCGGGGCCACACTGACACTGTAAATTTTAAAACAACTTTAAACCCAAAAGCTTTGACACCAATCTAATTGTCACAACCCAAAACTCTCATCGAGCCCGTGACAACCGTCGCAACGTTCCGATAGACATTCATTACCCGGAATGTCAATCGAAACCTCGCAAGGCTTAACATCAGTTTTTCTCGCTTCTCCTATGAGTATTAGTTACTAAAATCATGTTTTGAGAGATTATAAACTATTTCCAAATCAAAACAATAGAAAAATAATTTTTTTTTCTCATAGGGGCATTTTGGTCATTTTTCCTAAAAAATCTCGAAACTAACTAAAAATGTAGTAGGTGAGTACCAAACACATAATTCATAATCAAAAATAAATTTGGATGTCTAAAACATTCATTTAAAATGAAATTATGACTATTAGAATAAAATAAAAATATAGAATAAAATATTCAATTTTCTCATAAAACAATATTTTTAGAACACTGCATAAATAAATTTTTGTAGCATAAAAGCAAAATCAATTCATATATATTGTAATACAGTAAGCTAGAGTATTTAATTTAATTTACAGTAACAAGTGGGCCCTCGAATAACCAAAAGTAAGAAACATTGTGAACCAACAGTTTGGAGGATGCAAATCCAATGGTAGTCCTCGATGAAATCAGCTATCTATAGACTATCCTGAGCCTGAAATGGGTGAAAAGGAGGGTGGTGAGATTATATAATCCCAGTGAGTAAATAAATACTATTTAAAATATCTAAAGCTGAGTAAATGGAGACAAATAAAATAGTTTAACATATTGTAATTCATCACCTTTTAGCTCATTTCAATCAAATAAAATCAATTCATATAAGTCGAGTAATCAACATGGCTTATGAATTTCTTAAAACTTTGGCTCGTGCCAAAATCATTATCATACTCAGTTATCAAGGATACCTTGGCCGAGGGCTATCCCTATTGAGTCCGCCAAGGCTATTAAAAAGTTACGTACACATAAATCATTTTTTTTTATTTTGAAAACATAGCCGTTCCTTGGCGTTGGCTTAGTTCACCCTCATGTGGTGGTTTGGGGTGAAGTGACTCTAAAAGTTATACCTTGGGAGTTACCTTACTCACCTCTCCAATCGAGGTAAAATATAACGAGATTCCGTGCCCCTCTAATAGGCTGGTCCATAGAAAACCCGCCCACTATAACAAGCTTACCCCAACATACAATAAAATTTGTAATAGCATGACATGGCAATTATTTTATTTTATTTTATAGCCTTTCAAGGCAATCAACAATTTTTACATTTTCAGCACATTTACCAATTCAACCATTCATGCCAATATTATCATAAGCCATTCAATTAGAACCATAAATTCACAATACATCAAATGGTCTCCAATTACTCTATTTTCCAAGCCATCATTCAATTTCAAAATAATTTTATGAAATCATTTCATTAAATCACATTTTGTTTATAAAATCGAAAAATTAATCATTTAATTCATTTTTCATAAAATTTACAAAATCGAATAAAACATACTTTAGATAATTAAGATGATGATAAGGTTACTTACTGTTTCGGGAGTCAAATTCCAAGTACTCCGATTCTTGATCCTCGGATACTATCTCTTTACTTTTGCTAGAAAGCTCACCACCTAGACATAATGCACAATAAGCCATTTACTACATTTGTGCTAAATTGTTATAGGCTCTATACTTATGCATGAAATAGGGTGTGAAATACTCGAGTAACTATCTAAATACAGTGTTCAATATAATTTCAATTATGTACCAAAATAAATCGGTATTGGCCTAGTTCGATCTATCACTCGATTAATTGGCCAATATGTCCAATTTAACTCCAAATAATTCCATTTTTCTTCCAATTCTCCAAATCATCAAACGCAAATTAAATAACTTGAAATAGGGCAAAATCATCCTCATATTTTCTCTTAGAAAATTCAGCAATGATGGGTGCATCAATACTATAATTTTTCCTACTTGATTTTCTCACCGAAATTGACTAATTCCTAGCCAAATCACTTGAAATAAAATCAAAATCATCATCAATATTCCACATGGAGAATTCGGCCAATGATGGGTAATGGGAGATAATGAATTTTTCTTGTTGGCTTTTCATGCTACACATCATTAACTAACTAAAAACACTAAAATATCTTAAAATCTAACCAAATCAAGCATCAAAACCTCTCTCTAAATGTTCAGCCAACAAGATACCCATCATGAAATCATGTGATTCAACCATGAAAAATGCAAAAGAATGCATGGGAAAGGTAGATCACAAGTCAAAATCAAGAAATTTTACCTTTTGTCACTTGTTTTCTTGAATTTTCACACTTTTCCCTTGTATTTTTCCACCTAGGGTTCTTGTTCTTTCTTTTCTCCCTTTGTTCTTCCTTTGGCCGGCCATATGAAGAGAAATGGGCTGATTTTTGTGCTAATTTATGAGGAAAATAATGAATGGATGAGAATTTGACACATGTCACCATTCCATTGGTCCATGTGTCATACTTAGCCATTAAGCAATCTCTCTCCACCACTTAAATTTTCTCAATTATCCATGATAATATTGGGTAAAATCCATGTGCTGGACAAGTGTTGGGTGGTGAAAAATTATGATTTTGCCCTTGGGGTGGCAAAATGACTATTTTGCCCTTATCCTCGCAAAAATGCCAGAATTAAAAATTTTCACTTCTCAAACTCAAATTATGTTCTAA
This sequence comes from Theobroma cacao, assembly GCF_000208745.1. Lineage (NCBI taxonomy): Eukaryota > Viridiplantae > Streptophyta > Magnoliopsida > Malvales > Malvaceae > Theobroma > Theobroma cacao. Next base: position 8,777,209 of record NC_030857.1, on the reverse strand, counting down.
ATAGTCAATCTTGATCAAAAACGTCTGCCAACATTCCAATTTTAACCTCAGGTGGCAAAATGATCATTTTTTCCCTAGTTCATGAAAATTCTAATTTGACTCCAAATCTGTCTCGAACTTCAAATGACCATTTTAAGTCATTCTGGGGTTTTAAAATTCTCAATTTCATCTTAAAATCTCTATTTGGACTAGTTCAAGGCTTAATTCAACTCAATTGTACCATTTGATACATTGTCGTCCTTTAACGATTTACGAGGTACCTAAGTAAGCAAACATGCATTCTTATGTAAGAATGGCATAATAAACATATTGTAGAGTTAGGCTTGACATTTCTAAAGTTGTTTCTACTCGTTTTTATGTTTTAAAGAATAATGGGTTTAAATGGTAAATTATTATGCTTTAAAATTGAAGTGTTGATTAAGTGAAATGAGTTTTATAACTTGTTTTGAAATTGAATACTGGTTTTGGAAATTGAGTAAGTGGAGACTATATACTCGTGTTTTGGTATATGGTTTGAATTGGTGGCTTATGACAATGTGATGGCATGAATGGCTAGATTTGTGTTTTGTGTGGAATATATAAACTGTTTTGTTTTGTTGTGACACAGGCTGGGTAATATTATATTAGCCATGTCATATTACTGAAATTTTTATTAATTTGGTGGGATAATTGATTAGCTTACTGCAGTGGGCGGGTTTTCGTGGACCAATCTATTAGAAGGGCATGGTAAACCTCGTTATATTTTACCTTAGTATGAGAGGTGCGGAGGGTATCTCCTAAGGTATGTTTAGAGTTCACTTCAGGCCGAAGCACCACGTGAGGGTGAAACTCAGCCAACGTCAAGGAACAACTACGTTTTTAAACGTAAAAATGTGTTTTATGTGTATACATCATTTTAACAACCTTGGCGGACTTGGTTGGATGCCCGGGCCAAGGTGTCACCAAGTACGAGTTTTGGCACGAGCCAAGTTTTAAGAGACTCATAAGCCTTGCTGATTATTTTGATGAAATATAATTGTTTTATATGAATTGAAATGAGTTTTGAATGTTATGAATTATATTATGATGGGGTGATTTAACTGTCTCAATTTACTCGGTTTTAGATGTTATAGATGAATTTTGCTTACTCACTGGGTTTATAAAAACTCACCCTTTCTTTTCACCCATTTCAGGCTCAAGACAGTCTGTAGACAGTCGATTTTGTCGAGGATTACTTTTGGATCTGCATCCTTAGAAATCGAAGGTCTACAGTCTTGCATATTTTCGGTTATATCGGGGCCCATATGTCATTGTAGAATATTTTCGTATACCTGGTTTAGTGTGCTATTATATATATGAATTTATTTTACTCTTACACTAAAAATTATTTACGCAGAGTTCTATAAATATTATTTTATAAGAAAACGAAATATTATGTAATATTTTGATTTAATTTGAATAGCTATAACTTCACTTTAAATTGATGAATTAGACAACGAAACTTATTTTTAGACACGAAACGAATGCTTATTACTTAAATATCATATTTTTATTAGGTTTCAAAATTTTTGGGTAAAATGACCAAAATACCCTTATGTAGTAGAAATTACTCTTTGATTATTTTTAATTTAAAATTAGTCTATATTTCTTTAAAACATGGTATTTAACAACTGTTGTTCACAAGGGAGAAGTAAAACTGATGCGAAAGCCTTTCGAAGTTTCGATTTGCATTTTGAGTAATGAATGTCAATCGAGACATCACGACGGTTGTCATGGACTCTATGGGAATTTCGGGTCGTGACAATTCAATTGGTATTAGAGCTTTGGTTTTAAAGTTATTTTAAAAATTACAATGTCAGTGTGGCCCCAAGTTAAGTTAGATTGAGTTGAATGTATGCATCTGCATATAGAACCTAAGGTTGTCTAAACTCGTTCTGTTTCTTTTTATAGATCATCATGCCTTCTCGACGCAAAAGTGCACCCCCCTCTAGATCAGTCGGAAGAGGAAGAGGTCATTCCTGACATAGTCAACTAGATCCTGTAGAATGGGAATCGACTGCGTCTACCTTTCGTGTAGCACCTACTGCTGAACAGACTGAGACTCCTTCACATCCTCCACCTCCTCCACCATCTACTAATATTCCTAGTGTTCCTGCCATATCTTTTGAGGCAGTTCAAGCATTGGTAGCTTTTCTTACTGCTATTACTGGTCAGGCTCAGGTTGGTCAAGCTCCTCCTGCTGTTCCTCCAACTGCACCTCCAGTGCCACCACCACCACCTCCTGTTCCACCACAAGTGCTTGATGTCTCCATTTCTAAGAAACTTAAGGAGGCTAGGCAATTGGGTTGCATTTCTTTTATGGGTAATCCGAACACAACCACAACTAAAGATTGGATCATTCAGGTATCAGAGACACTTACGGATATGAAATTAGATGATGATATGAGATTGATGGTGGCCACAAGACTACTTGAAAAGAGGGCCCGTACTTGGTGGAATTCGGTAAAATCTTGTTCTACTACTCTTTTGACCTGGTCAGATTTTCTGAGGGAGTTCGACGGCCAATATTACACTTATTTTCATCAAAAGGAAAAAAAGAGAGAGTTCTTAAGTCTGAAACAGGAAAATTTGACAATAAAAGAGTATGAGGCTCGTTTTAACGAGCTAATGTCTTATGTGCTCGATATGGTGAAAATCGAGTAGGATCAGGCCAACTACTTCGAGGAAGGGTTCTAGAATGAAATTAGAGAGCGCATGACAGTAATGGGGTAAGGAGCCGTATAAAGAGGTTGTGTAGATGGCTCTACGGGCTGAGAAGCTCGTGACTGAGAACAGGAGAATTCAGGCCGAGTTTGCCAAGAGTAGGAATTCGAATATATATTCTAGCCAGCCTCTTAAAAAGGGCAAAGATTTATCTTCTTTAGTAGCATCTACCTGACCCCCATCTCAACAATCATAGCAGAAGTCTTCTAGATTCAGTAGATCAGTGACGAGTGCTTCTAGGAAGAGTTTTGGGAGTTTTGACAGATGTCAAAATTATGAAAGATTTCATACCGGGCAGTGTAGGGAGCTCGTACGGTGTTTCAGTGTGGACAGTAGGGTCACATGAGGAGTGCTTATCCGTAGTTAGGATGAGCTACTGTAGCTGTTTTATCTCCCCAGGCTCGCATAAATATTCAAAGGAGAGATTCTTCTAGGTCACAGCCGAGACAGGGTGTAGCGATGTGATCTAGTGTGGGGAGTAATACCCCGACGCGTCCACCCTCTAGACCACAGACTCATATTTCGACGAGAGTTTTTGGTGTGATAGAGGAAGAGGCACGGGTTCGACCTAGTGCAGTGACAGGTATCATGTTTTTATTTGATAGAGATGCTTATGTCTTAATTGATTATGGTTCAGATAGATCTTATGTGAGTATGACATTTGCATTTTTTTCTGATAGGAACCTATTACCTTTAGAGGAGGAAATTGTAGTTCATATCCTTCTAGGAGAGTAGTTGGTTAGAAATACTTGTTATAGAGATTATGGAATAAGGGTTGGTGAGGAAGAATTTAGGGCTGATTTAATTCCCTTAGAAATTTGAGATTTTGATTTGATATTGGGTATGGATTGGTTGACTACACATCAGGCGAAAGTGGATTGTTTTAGGAAGGAAGTTGTACTTCAAAATTCTGAGGGAGCAGAGATTGTATTTGCAGGGGAACGTCGAGTATTACTATCCTGTGTAATCTCGGCTATCAAAGCTTTAAAACTAATGCAAAAAGGGTATCGAGCTTATCCAGCACATGTGATTGATACCTCAAAGGGAGAACCTAAGTTAGAGGATGTCCCAATAGTAGATGAGTTCTCTGATGTGTTTTCAAATAAATTACCAGGACTACCTCCTGATCAAGAGCTAGAGTTCTCTATTGATTTACTTCCGGGTACCGCACCTATTTCCATTCCTCCGTATCGAATGGCTCCGGTAGAGTTAAAAGAGTTGAAAGTCCAGCTGCAAGAATTAGTAGATAAGGGTTTTATTCGCCCTAGTACTTCTCCCTAGGGTGCACCAGTCTTGTTTGTAAAAAAAAGGATGGCACTCTTCGGCTATGTATTGACTACCGTCAGCTGAATCGAGTAACCATCAAGAATAAATACCCTCTACCATGGATTAATGATATTTTAGATCAACTACAGGGTGCTACGGTATTTTCTAAGATTGATATGAGATTTGGGTATCATCAGTTAAAGATCAAGGAGCAGGATGTACCCAAGACTGCTTTCAGGACTCATTATGGGCATTATGAGTTTCTGGTTATGCCTTTTGGTCTGACTAATGCCTCGACAGTTTTTATGGATCTCATGAACAGGGTATTCCACTCGTACTTGGATAAGTTTGTGATAGTGTTCAGAGATGACATCCTGCTATATTTGAAAGATGATGATGAACATGCCACTCATTTGCGCATTGTGCTGCAAACCTTGCGTGAGAGACAACTCTATGCCAAGTTGTCCAAATGTGAGTTCTGGTTGAAGGAAGTAGTTTTCTTGAGACATGTTGTGTCTGGAGCTGGAATTTATGTCGATCCCAAGAAGATAGAGGCCATCGTACAGTGGGAGCAATAAAAAACGGTAACAAAAATTTAGAGTTTTTTTAGTTTAGCCGGTTATTATAAGAGGTTCGTTCAAGGGTTCTCACTGATAGCTGCTCTTCTGACTCGTTTGACTCGAAAAGGAATCAAGTTTGAGTGGGATGATGTTTACAAGAGTCGATTTCAGGAGCTAAAGAACCGGTTGACCTTCACTCCCGTTTTGACACTTCCTATTAGTGGGAAAGAATTTGTGGTGTACAGTGATGCCTCTAAATTGGGATTAGGTTGCGTGTTAATGCAAGATGAGAGAGTATTAGCTTATGTTTCTCGGTAGCTAAAAAAGCATGAGATGAATTACCGTACCCACGATTTGGAGTTGACAGCAGTAGTCTTTGCATTGAAAATCTGGAGGCATTACTTATATGGTGAACGTTGTCAGATTTTATTGACCACAAAAGTTTGAAATACTTGCTCACCTAGAAAGAACTCAATTTGAGATAGAGACGATGGTTAGAGTTGATTAAGGATTACGACTTAGCAATTGATTATCCTCCGGAGAAGGCAAATGTTGTAGCAGATGCCTTGAGTCGTAAATCCTCATCTTCATTAGCATCACTTCGGAATTCTTATTTTTCGATACTACTTGAGATGAAATTTCTAGGGATCCAATTGAGTAATGGCGATGATGGAACCCTACTTGCTAGTTTTGTTGTGAGACCCTCATTGTTGAATCAAATCAAGGAATTACAAAAATCTGATGATGAGTTGAAATGAGAAGTTCAAACGTTGCAAGATGGAGAAACTAGTGAGTTTAGACTCAGTGATAATGGTATCTTGATGCTTGGGAACCGGATTTGTGTCCCTAAGGATGACCAGTTGAGACGAGCTATTTTGGAGAAAACTCATTCTTTCGCCTATGCTTTACATCCCGGAAGCACCAAAATGTACAGGACTATCAAGGAAAGTTATTGGTGGTCGGGTATGAAACGAGATATAGCAGAGTTTGTGGCGAAATGTCTCACATGCCAGCAGATCAAAGCAGAACATCAGAAACCATCAGGTACTCTTCAGCCTCTATTTATCCCTGAATGGAAGTGGGAGTACGTAACTATGGACTTTGTATTGGGTTTACCTCTGACCCAGAGTGGGAAGGATGCTATTTGGGTGAGTGTGGATAGATTGACTAAGTCCGCCCATTTATTGGCTATCCATAGCACGTGTTCCATTGAGAGACTAGCTAAGCTTTATATAGATGAGATAGTTAGATTACATGGAGTCCCAGTTTTTATCGTGTCAGATCGAGACCCCTGGTTCACTTCTCAATTTTGGCCAAAATTCTAGGAAGCTCTCAGAACTAATTTGAGGTTTAGTACTGCCTTTCATCCACAGACAAATGGTCAGTCTGAAAGGACCATTCAAACTTTGGAGGATATGCTACGGGCTTGTGTCATTGACTTTACTAGGAGTTGGGACAAACACTTGCCGTTGGTGGAGTTTGCGTATAACAATAGTTTTCAGTCTAGTATTGGGATGGCACCATACGAGGCTCTGTATGGGAGAAAGTGTCGTACTCTACTTTGCTTGGATGAAGTGGGTGAGAGGAAATTGTTTAATGTAGAACTGATTGATCTAACTAATGACAAGATCAAGGTTATCCGAGAGCGATTAAAGACAGCTCAAGACAAGCAGAAGAGTTACTCTGATAGACGGAGAAAAAATTTAGAATTTGAAGTTGATGATAGAGTTTTTCTTAAGGTCTTTCCTTGGAAAGGTAATAATTTGAATACTTTAAGGTATTAAGTCTTATTTGATTATATTATGGTAGTAAATTGTGGTATCTTATTGGATAATGAAAGGTGTGATCCGGTTTGCAAAGCGAGGAAAGCTCAATCTGAGATACATTGGACCCTTCCGTATTGTTGAAAGGATTGGGCCAGTGGCTTATAGACTAGAGTTACGCCCAGAGTTGGATCAGATTCATAATGTCTTCCACGTCTCAATGTTGAAGAAGTATGTATCTGATCCCTCCCATATCCTCGAGGCACCTCCGATTGAGTTGCAAGAAGATTTGAAGTTCGAGGTGCAACCTGTACGTATTTTAGATCGAAAGGATCGAGAGTTGAGGAATAAGAGCATTCCAATGGTTAAGGTGTTGTGGAAAAATGCTCGGATGGAGGAGATGACGTGGGAAGTTGAGCACCAGATGAGAAACCAATACCTGCATCTTTTCTCCGAGTCTGGTAAGTGAAATTTTGAGGTCAAAATTTTACTTTAAGGGGGTTAGTGTTGTCAAGCCCTACTCTATTATATACTTGTTATGTCATTCATGTGCTTGATAGAATATTTACATAAGTGAATGTATCAAAAAATCGTTAAAAGTTGGTATTGTACCTAGTGATACAATTAAGTTGATTAAAGCCTCGAACTAGGCCAAATAAAGATTTTACTATGTATTTGAGAGTTATTGAATCTTAGAATGTCTTAATATGATGATTCAAAATTCAAGGATTGATTTGGAGTTAATTCAGGAATTTTCATAACGTAGGGGCAAAATAGTCATTTTGCCACCCAAGGGCAAAATTGGAATGTTGGATGATATTTTGACTAAATTTGATTAATTAGAGCATTATTTGAATTTGAGAAGTGAAAAATTTCAATTTCGACATTTTTCCGAACATAGGGGCAAAACGATCATTTTAAGTGTCCATGAGGACGAAATTGAAAATTTTGAAATTTTACACCACCATGACACTTGTCAAACTCATGAATTTCACCCATTATTTTTAAGTGAGAGATTATATGTGGTGGGAATGAAATGCTTAATTATTAAGTTTTTAAACATGGACCAATTAAAAGGTGACAAGTGTCAAGCTTTAATATTATTTTAATTGCCTATATAAACTCACTTAAAACCTTCACATTCACACTCTTATGGCCTGCCAAGCAAGGGAACAAAGAGAAAAAGAGAAGAACAAACCCTAGGAAGGAAAAAATTTAAGAGAAATTGTTGGATTTCAAGGAATCAAGCAAGTAAAGGTAAGCTTTTTAANTTGTTGGATTTCAAGGAATCAAGTAAGTAAAGGTAAGATTTTTTAATTTTAGCTTGTGATCTACCTGTCTCATGCATTCTTTTTCATTCTCCATGGCTAAAATTCAAGTTTTCAAGAGGGAACCTTTGCTGGCCAAATCTAGAGAGAGAAGTTTTGGTGATGAATTTTGGTAGATTTCATAATATCATAGTGTTTTTAGTCATTTTGTGATGTTTGGAAGGAAAAACAAGCAAAAAAGTCACATGTTCTTCAACCACCCTCATTTGGCCGAATTTTCTATATGGCATGTTGATGATGGATTTGGTTGTGTTTCATGTTATTTAGCTAGGAATTGATGAATTATGGTGTTGGATATCGAAACCGGTTATTGAAAAATATAGTTCCTTTAAAAATTGGCTTGATGGAAAATGAGAAAATCATAGTAAATGGACTTGGATTTGATTCCTAATGATAGATATATGAATTTACGAGACTGTGTAGACATTGATTAGTATGTTAGTTCGGAATCGAAATGAATTTTGAAAAATGGTGAAGTTAGTCAAAAATCAAGTTTATTGTAATGCTTTGGTGTATTAGATTATTGGAAGTGTAATGAATATATTTGGAGTTGAATCGGATGTTTTGGTTAATTCAACAGTGTATAGTTTGAGTTAGGTCGAATATAAATTTAGTCCGATCATAATTAAACCCGGCGTAGAACACCGTCTTTAAGTGATTATTCGAACAATTCTCATTCAATTTCATGCATTCATATAGAGCCTGAAATAGTTTTATAACAGTTTGGTACAAATATATTGAATTACGTGTCATGTATTATGTATAGGTGGTGAGCCCTTTGATAAGGGTAAAGATATTGTACCCGAGGACCAAGAATAAGAGTACTCCAAACTCCTGCTATTGTGAGTAACAGACTTTCATCTTAACTATCTAAAGTTGTTTCTACTCGTTTTATGTTTTAAAGAATAATGAGTTTAAATGGTAAATTATTATGCTTTAAAATTGAAGTGTTGATTAAATGAAATGAGTTTTATAACTTATTTTGAAATTGAATACTAGTTTTGGAAATTGAGTAAGTGGAGACTATATACTCGTGTTTTGATATATGGTTTGAATTGGTGGCTTATGACAATGTGATGGCATGAACGGCTAGATTTGTGTTTTGTGTGGAATATATAAACTGTTTTGTTTTGCCGTGACACAAGCTGGTTAATATCATATTAGCCATGTCATATTGCTGAAATTTTTATTGATTTGGTGGGATAATTGATTAGCTTACTGCAGTGGGTGGGTTTCCGTGGACCAGCCTATTAGAGGGGTACGGTAAACCCCGTTATATTTTACCTTAGTATGAGAGGAGCAGAGGGTATCTCCTAAGGTATGTTTAGAGTTCACTTTACGCTGAACCACCACGTGAGGGTGAAACTCAACCAACGCCAAGGAATGGCTACGTTTTTAAACGTAAAAACATATTTTATGTGTATACATCATTTTAACAGCCTTGGTGGACTAGGTTGGATGCTCGGGCCAAGGTGTCACGAAGTACGAGTTTTGGCACAAGCCAAGTTTTAAGAGAGTCATAAGCCTTGCTGATTATTTTGATGAAATGTAATTATTTTATATGAATTGAAATGAGTTTTGAATGTTATGAATTATATTATGATGGGATGATTCAACTGTCTCCATTTACTCAGCTTTAGATTTATAGATGAATTTTGCTTACTCAATGGGTTTATAAAAACTCACCCCTTCTTTTCACCCATTTCAGGCTCAGGACAGTTTGTAAGCAACTGATTTTGTCGAGGATTGCTTTTGGATCTGCATCCTTAGAAATCGAAGGTCTATAGTCTTGCATATTTTCGGTTATATCGGGGCCCATATGTTATTGTAGAATATTTTTGTATACCTGGTTTAGTGTGCTATTATATATATGAATTTATTTTACTCTTACGCTACAAAAATTATTTACGCAGAGTTCTATAAATATTGTTTTATAAGAAAATGGAATTTTTATGTAATATTTTTATTTAATTTGAATAGCTATAACTTCACTTTAAATTGATGAATTAGACAACGAAACTTATTTTTAGATATGAAACGGATGCTTATTACTTGTATATCATATTTTTACCAGGTTTCGAAATTTTTGGGTAAAATGACCAAAATACCCCTGTGTAGTAGAAATTACTTTTTGATTGTTTTTGATTTAAAATTAGTCTATATTTATTTAAAACATGGTATTTAATAATTGTTGTTCATAGGGGAGAAGTAAAACTGATGCGAAAGCTTTGTGAGGTTTCGATTTGCATTTCGAGAAATTAATGTCAATCGAGACATCGTGGCGGTTGTCATGGGCTCAATGGGAATTCCGGGTCGTGACATTTTTGTTCCTTAATGCTCTTGAGCCCGCCAACTTCTTATTTGAATTTAAGCTGACTAACACTTTATTATTCAACTAAGAAGCTTCTGTTTTGTTGATTAATTGTGGCTTTTTATACATATAATTTTTTATATGTCCCTTGGAATAATTTATTTATCATAAGCATACAATTCTTGTCCTGCACACTCAAGTAGAAAAATTAGACACAAATGAATGGGAATGTCTTATTATCATAAAAAACTAATGGAGCCAACACACATGCCACGTCATATGTTTAGCAGTTTTTCTCGACATATAAAGTTTGTGAAGCCTTGGTATAAGTGGTAAGGAATGCAAAATCTTGTAAGGAACTTTCTTTTGCCTTTCCACATTTGATTTTCTTGGTTTATACCGAGGATGACCACATATCATAGAATACTCCAAATTAGCAGTTTCCTTATAAAATAGGATGCAATTGTTTTTACATGCATGAATTTTGTTATATCCAAGTCCAAGTGTTGCCACTTTTCTTTTCATTGTATAGAAGTCACTGGGTAAAGTTTCATTTTCTAGCAACATATTCTTTATTGTATCCATCAAACGATGAAAACACGACTCACTCAAATTAAACTTTGATTTAACATTTAAAAGTTGTGACACTACTGAGAGCGTTGTGTACTTTGTGCAACCTAACCACAAAGGTCCATTTGCATCACCCAACAAAGAGTAAAAGCTCGCTGCATTTGGATTTGAATCTTCTCCACAGATCTTGAGTCATTATCATGACTAGCATTCAAAATAATTTCCAGACCCATAACATCCCGAACCATTCTAACATATTGATTTTCTATTTCCTTTTCATACATTGGTTCCCCATGTTCCCTATGACTAGAATATGATTCAACACCATCTCTACTTCTTGATGATTGTCTAACTTCATGTTCCCCATGTAAACTCCATATCGTTTAAGCACCAGTCAAACCCTTTTTTAGAAGGTGCTCTACCACCTTTTCAGAACTTAGAAACTTAGTGTTGCTATAATGAGAGCAAGGACATCTAATTTTGTTCCCCCGCATAAATGTAAGGTTAGAAGATGCACAATTAATAAATTCTTGAACTCTATTCATAAATTCATCCTTCATGAAGCCATTCATTGATACGTTCAAGATTGATCTCTTTCCATGTTATAGTCTTAATATTGTTTTCATAAAAACAATTGCAAATAAAAACCAAAGTTGTAATTAGTGCAAACTTGTGAAGAGACCAGCCATGCATTCAACATTAATATAAACAAAATGTTATATACATCTATATATTATTGCCTTTTAGATTTGATCTATAAATTAAAAATTAAATTAATACTCTTTTCCATCTTGTAATTGGATATGGGTAGCCTTTTGATATTTCATAACTAAATCTGGGTAATTTCCAGCATTGTTACATTATTTTTCTTAATATTATCCTTTTACCAAACCTTTTAAAGCACTTTTATAATGGCATCAAACACTATGCAGAATGATGGAAAAGCACTGACCATATCACTATAATAACTTATTATAACAAAAAATAGTTTAGAATTGTTTCAATGCTATATGGTTTATCAATTACTTATAATTCCCAATGCAACATCATTGAAAACTTGGAGTTGGAAGTTTAAGAGTGGGATAAGCAAAAAGTAAGAAGAAGCTTAGTGCAACCCAAAAGGATGTAACTGAAACAGGAAAAGTAAGCATAAATTAAATTTAGAAACTATATATTACAATTAAACATTCAACTACTATAGCAAAAAAGTAGGTGACTCATAGAGTAATAATAATAATAACATTATCAAATGAATATCTTATGTTAACAAAATGCTTTTAAATTACAAAGCAAATCTTATTTTCATGAAAAATGTGGACTTTTATTCATTAAATTAAGTGTGATTTTACTTCCTTGCTCATCATTTCCTCTAAATATTTTCTTTCATAAACATTTAACTCATATTCCAACTTTACAAATGCAACTGATATTTTTCTACTACAAATATCATGCACCTAATCTATGCAATTTTGTTTAAGTAGTAATTTTCAGTTCAAAGATTATTGAATACACAATCAAGCATATACATATATATATATATAGTCATTATTTTGTTCAAATAGTGGACTATATAGAAGATTATCTATATCTTTCAACATAAAAACTTCGTCGTTGGTGTATAAGATAATCATATATTATTAGTGTTAGCAAATCATTTCGAAGTTAATAATAATTACTTAGTCTACTTAAAGTAAAGAATAAATTGGCCAAAAAAATTTAATTAATTTATTATAAGAGAAATAACTTTTTTTATACAAAAACTAGAAGCTAAATTTCTTATTACTAAACTTAATTTTGATACAAGGAAAATAAAGTTTTCTACATTGGTCTATAGATGATGCTTACCAAAACAAAGAATCAGAGTGCAAATAAGGTAGGTTAAAAAATAAAGAATGAATGAGAAGAACTGTTTCTACTCGTTCCATTCAACTTCATTTTACTATAAACTCAAGTATTTAACAACCATATAACATTCCTCGTATTAAAGCACCTAATAGACAATTTAAGAATGGCCATCTAATATGTTTTCTATCTAGTATTGGTGTAGCAAAAAATTAAAATATTCCACTCATAAGATACAGAGTAGATAGATGAGTGTGGAAATGTTCATCTTTACTAAAAGAAGTGTACACAAAATAGCTTTCCAAACTGGATCAATTTCTTACCATCCAACAGAACATTGCAACTAAAGTATCTTGGCCCTACATCCCATCATCACATGATTTTGAAACTTGCTGAGGAGTCAAATGGCTAAGTCATGAGTTAAGTAATCATCTATTGTGAGACATAAGTTTAAGATAGATATTCCCATGGAAATACTTAAGAGAAGTTTTGCTCTGGATCTCGTTAAAGCAAGCACTAAGTTATGTGATTATAAAAAGGAAGCTATAAGTTGAAAGTGATATTCATATTAATATTGAAAAATACTTGAGGAGAATCTAGTTTCAAGTTTTACAATTTCAGGTACAATTTGTAAATTGGTTAAGGAAGAATGATGTTATATTTATATGAAAGAGTAGAACAAAGGATGATAGAAGTTAACCTTTCAAATTAAGTTAGATAATGAAATTTTCCTAATACATTATGGAAATTGGAATTCGAAAATGCTTGAGGTATACATGATTCAAATGAGTTTGAGTCTTAAGTGACAAATCAATATCGTAATGCAAGAAAGATACAAGGTAATATAGAGGCATGGAAGATGATTAAGGACAAAAGGATGACTCTGAGAAATTATGATGTTGCATCGTATTCAATGATCAAATCAAGGTAGATCTTGGAAGCATAAATGAGATTATAAGGCATATACACATATGTGGGGTTGATATTGTGATCAACTAAAATGAAGAATGATTTTTAGTGAA
>NC_030857.1:8758937-8760342 GCF_000208745.1 Theobroma cacao | reverse complement strand
TACATTTTTAGCAAGTTTCGAGATTTTTGACAAAAATGACTAAAATGCCCCTGTGAGCCAGAAAACAATATGTTATGTTCTGATTTGGAAATGATTTGTAATCTTTCGAATTTTGATATTTGATAACTATTGCTCACCGGGGAAGTGCGAAAGCTGATACGAGAGCCTTGCGAGGTTTCGATCGACATTCGGGGTGAAAAATGTTTGTCGAGGCCTCGCGGCGATTGTCACGGGGCCCGATGGGGAGTTCCGGGTCGTGACAGTTACTCTATTTTCAAAGTCATTATTCAATTTCAAGACAATTTATAAAATCATTTTATTTAAACACATTCTGTTTGTAAAACATAAAGATTTACCATTTAAACTCATTTTCCTTAAAATTCACAAAAACGGATAAAACTACTTTAGATAATTAAGACGATAGTAAGGTTACTCACAATGTCTAGAGTGCGGATTTTTGAAGTACTCTGACTACTATTCCTCGTATGCAATTTCCTTACCTTTATCGGAGGACTCACCACCTTGACATAGTACAAAATCGAGAAACTTACTACATTAGTACTAAATCAAAATTAAACTAATTTAGACTACTAATGCATGATATGGAATGCAAAATGCACGGGTAACCATCAAAACCCAATAATGGCTTAATTCGTCTTGTCACCCGATTAATTGGCCAACGCGTCCAATTTAGCTTCAAATTGGTCCATTTCTTTTCCAATACCTTAATTCACCAAACACAAGTCAAATAACCTAAAATTTGGCAAAACCATCTTCACTTTTCTTCTTAGAATTTTTGGTCAATAATGGTGCATTAACACCGTGATTTTTCCTACTACTTTTCCACACCATAATTCATCATTTTCTAACCAATTCTCTTAAAATAAAAAATCAAATTCATCCTCTGTCAAGACCCGGAACCATCCTTGAGTCCGTGACAACCGTCGCGATGTCTCGATAGGCACTCATCCCCCGAATACCATATCGAGACCTCGCAAGGCTTTCATATCAGTTTCTTATCTCCCCTGTGGTTAATCGTTGTAAAATGTCGTATTTTAGAGGCTTTTAAGCCTTTTTTTCGATTTAAAACAGTGAAAAAATAAATTTTCACTTCACAAGGGTATTTTGGTTATTTTTCGTCTAAAATTTCAAATTCGACCAAAATGTAGTACTTAAGCAAGAAATGCATATTTCGAAATTGAAACTAAATTTGAATGTCTAAAACGTGATTTAAAATGGAATTATAATCATTTAAATAAAATAAAAATATTCGACAAAATATTCTATTTTCTTACAAATTAATATTTATAGAGTATTCTGAAAATGATTTTTAGTACCGTAAAAGTTAAATATATTTATACAAACTATAATATGGAAAACCAAAGTATGAAATTTAATTTACAGT
>NC_030857.1:8710929-8752979 GCF_000208745.1 Theobroma cacao | reverse complement strand
TGGACAAATGTCCTGGTGGTGGAAAATTACTGTTTTGCCCCTAGGGTGGCAAAATTATCATTTTACCCTTATGCTTTGAAAAATACCAAGAATAAATTTTTTTTCACTTCTTAATCCTCAAACCATACTCCAATAAGTCAAATGTGGCCAAAAATCTTTTCTAAAAATTTTCATTTTGTCCTCAAGTGACAAATGACCATTTTACCCCTAGATAGTGAAAATTCTGATTTGACTCCAAATTGATCCTCGAACTCCAAATCACCATATTAAACCATTTTGGGACTTTAATATTCTTAATTTCATCTTAAATTCTCTATTTGATCTAGTTCGAGACTTAAATTAACTTTTTTGTACCTCTAAGTACAATACCGACTTTTGTAAATTTTTTTCAGGACTCTCCTAGCATGCAAACATACTATCCATCACATATATGTCATGACAAGTATTTTATAGAGTCAGGCTTGACATCTTTTCCCCTACTTGGATCAACCATATGATCCTTCTTCATGTTTGATTTCGACATCTAGCTAAATATTAATATTTTAATATTATTTCATTAATAAAATATTATTTTATTCTAAAAATTTTATCTTGTCTCTTTGGTTCCCAAAGTTCCTTATTATGCCTCAATTTGCATTCGACCAACTTTATTTATTACCATATCAAAGTATTGGGCATTTCATCCTCACTCAATACAAGGTAAGTTCAGCCATTGATGGGTGATGGGGAAAATGAATTCTTTTCTTGTTGTTTTGCTCCTAGACATGGTAAACTAACTAAAAACACTAACATAACTTGAAATCAAATCAATCCAACATCATTCTCTCTCCATATCCATTCGGCTAGCCATGAATTCACCATGAAAACATGAAATTTAACCATGGAAAATAAGGAGAAATGCTTAAGGAAAATAGATTTCAAGTTTAAATTGAGAAATCCTACCTTTTTCACTTGTTTTTCCTTGATTTTCCACACTTTTTCTCTTGAAATTCTCCACCTAGGGTTTATTCTTTCTTTGTTTTCCTCTTTTCCTTGCTTGGCCGAATATTTGGAGAGAAGTGAGAGGTTTATAGGCTAATTTTTAAAGGAAATAATAAAATATTCTAAGCTTGACAACTGTCATTTTATTATTGGTCCATTTTTAAAATTTTAAAAATTTAAACTTTTTATCTCCATCACATATATTTTCTCACTTATCCATAACATAAAAAGTCAGTGGATGAATTCTATGAGCATGACAAGTGTTGGTGGTGTAAAATTATAATTTTGCCACTAGGGTGGAAAAATTACCATTTTACTCATATACTTCGAAAAATACCAAGATTACAATTTTTCACTTCTCAACCTCAAATCATACTCCAATAAGTCAAATGTGATCAAAATCTTTCAAAAAAATTCCCATTTTATCCTCGAGTGGCAAAATCACCATTTTACCCCTAGATAGTGAAATTTTCGATTTGACTCCAAATTGATCCTCGAACTCCAAATCACCATTTTAAATCATTCTTGGATTGTAAAATTTTCAATTTCACCCTAAAATCTCTATTTGATCTAGTGCGAGGCTTAAATCAACTTTGTTGTACCTTTAGATACAATACCTACTTTTGTAAATTTTTTGGGACTCTTCTAGCATGCAAACATGTTATCCATCACATGTATGTCATGACAAGTATTTTATAAGGTCAGGCTTTACATGTGATGTTGAGTAAAAAAATGGAGAGGGATTTTTAACTCATATAGAGGTCAGCGTTATCATTTGAATGAATGGAGACAAAATCGCACTTCTCGTTCAAAAAAAGAATTATTTAATTTCAAACACTCTTATGCCAGGAATGGTATTAAGAAATGTTTTGGATTCCTTAAGATGATATGGGCAACACTCAGAGTGAGGTCTTGGCATCTAGTGAAAACAAAATGCAGAATTATCTCTACTTGTGCATTATTACACAATCACATTAGGAGAGAAATGACACTTGAGGATGAAATGGATGAAAAGTATGTGGAATCAGAAGTGATGGAAAATACGGATACGATCGAGTACATTGAGACATCAAATGCATCGACTACTTGGAGAAATAACTTGGCACAAGAAATGTGGAATGACTGGATAGCTTCTAGAAATGAAACTTAATTTTTTATTTTGCTCAACAAATGTTGTATGCTTTTTTTTGTAATAACTCAAACTTGTGTTGATTAAGACATATTTGTATTTGTTCCTTATTAGATAAGTTATGTTTCTTCTTTAATTATTAATTTAATTATTTTATGCTATATATTTGTTATTATGCTTTTTCTATATTTCATTTTATGCTTATAGATGGAAAGTGCATTATCTCAAGGATTAGGGAGGACGACCAAAAAATCCACCCATCAGTGGACACTTATTGAAAATGGAGTCTTAATTGACTATTGCATTGATCTTGTGAATGAAAGAAGTTGGGGTAGAGATAATGGGACATTCAAGCCTAGTTACTTGTAACAACTTAAGAAATGGTTGAAAGAAAGGATCCCAAATTGCAACATAAGGGCTATCCCCCATATTAGTTCTAGAATGAGGTTGTTGGAGAGACAGTATAGGGAAGTTGTTGAGATGATATCGCATTCCACTTTTGGATTTGGTTGGGATGATGTGAACAAATGTGTTACTTGTTATGATGATGTTTGGATTGGTTGGGTTAAGGTAACGATTTTAATTTATTTACAACATTGTTATATTTTAAAGTTAGGTATTTATTTATATTTAGATTGTTCATGGTATTTTTCATGCATTTTTAAAGGGATTTAATAGAACTTATGTCAAACCCTATTCTATAAAATAATTACGACGTCATTTACATGCTCAATAGAATGTTTGCATATTTAGGAAGTTCGAGGAATCGTTAAAAGACGATATTGCCCCTAATGGTACCATTAAGTCGATTAAGCCTCGAACTAGTTCAAATAGGAATTTTAAGGTGAAATTAAGAGTTTCACAGTTCAGGGATGACTCAAAATGGTAATTCGGAGTTTGATGATCAATTTGGAGTCAAACCGAAATTTTCACTATCTAGGGGCAAAATGGTCATTTGCCACTTGGGGACAAAATGGGAATTTTTAGAAAAGATTTTTTGGCCCCATTTGACTTATTGGAGTATGATTTGAGTATTGGAGTATGATTTGAAGTTTAGAAGTGAAAAATTTTAATTTCGGTATAATTTGGAGTATAGGGGTGAAATGGTAATTTTGCCACCCCGGGGCAAATCGGTAAANCTTTTTCAAAAATTCTCATCTTGTCCCCAAGTGGCAAATGACCATTTTGCCCCTAGATAGTGAAAATTCTGGTTTGACTCCAAATTGATCCTCGAACTCCGAATTACCATTTTGAGTCATCCCTGAACTGTGAAACTCTTAATTTCACCTTAAAATTTCTATTTGAACTAGTTCAAGGTTTAATCGACTTAATGATACCATTATGGGCAATATCGTCTTTTAACGATTTCTCAAACTTCCTAAATATGTAACCATTCTATTGAGCATGTAAATGACGTCGTAATTATTTTATAGAATAGGGTTTGACAAAATAAAACAAATCCACTTTTATGGAAAACATCTAGAAAAATTCAATCAAATTTTAGTTTTATTTTCTAATTTATTTGATTTAAGTCAACAGGGTTGAAGGATATGGAACATCAATTGGAAGCAAGGATAAGTGCACTGGAGCACAATCAAGAAGAGTTTGGACACGATCTTTGAGAGATGAAAAGATAGATTATCAAATTGATGGAAATGGTTAAACGTCTCAACAAAGCCAACGGAATTCACCCTCAAGAATTCCAGTTGCTTCAAACTAAACCATGCCTTAAGCAACCATTGAATGAAAACTAATTTGTCCTTGATAGGTCCAATACCTTACTTAGTGATCCAAGTAAATATCAGGGTTTAGGAAAAGTCATGAAAGGGATGGAACACAAATGATTGAATTGAAGACCTCTATATCCAAGATGGGATCTCTGGGCCTCACACATCCTTCGAACAGTGGTTTGCCATCAAGCACATACCTCCAACCTACCTTTTTTCAACCAACCTTTCAACCCATGAACATTGGTCTACGCCCAAGTTTGCACCCTTGTCCAAGCACCATTTGATCACCTTTTCTTCAAGCTTCTCAAGCCCAATTGTTCACACCATTTCAACCACTATTTCTCCTAGTAGATGTGCAATTCAAAAACAATCCAAAAAGAAAATACATAAACAATTGGATCCCATTTCCATTACTTATGGAGAACTTTTTCACTAGCTGGTTCAAGATCACCTCATTGCTGCTATGCCTATGGAACCCTTGAAACCTCCATATCCA
Source organism: Theobroma cacao (assembly GCF_000208745.1). Taxonomy (NCBI): domain Eukaryota; kingdom Viridiplantae; phylum Streptophyta; class Magnoliopsida; order Malvales; family Malvaceae; genus Theobroma; species Theobroma cacao. The sequence goes on along the minus strand of NC_030857.1, from coordinate 8,748,643 downwards.
AAGTGGTACAACCCAAATACAATATGTGATTATCATGGTGGAGTTATGGGACATTTTATTGAAGATTGTATCGCTTTCAAGCATAAGGTGCAAACATTAATAGATGCAAAGTGGTTTAATTTAGCGAAGATGGTTGGGCATGGTGATAAGATGTCCAATTAGGTGTCTAGGTGACAAAAAAGTGGGCTTTTTTGGGACTTTTTCCTTTTGAGTTAAAGTTTTTTAGACTTTAGAATATTTAATGTTTAGACATGGTTGTTCTTAACTTTTTTTTAAGTTTGTAAAAATGGATTTATGTTTGGGAACAATTATCGGGAAATGAATGTGTTCTTCGAATGATGCAAAAAAAAGGTCACAAATTGGATCAAATGTATCAATGATTGACTTTTTAGATTTTGTTTAAGCATATTGTTTCATAATAACAAAGAGGATTTATCAAAAAGAAAAATGAATGGAAAAAGAGTTGGTTTGGAAAAATAAATGTGTTACACAACTTAGGTTTTGTTGCAATCTCATTGTGCATAAAATGTGCCTTAAAACATGTATCATCCCTTAACTTATAAAAAATTAAATCATCTTGTCATGCATTTGAGCATCCATTGCTTTTGACGCACATGCATCCATCATTCATCCACCTTTTTGCAAGTAGCATCATTTGACTTTACTACTTTCAATGAAAGAAAAGGCAACAATGTTGTTGATTCCATAAGATAAAAGGTCTTTTTCCTAGTTTTTTATGAAGAAGGAATATATTTAAAAAGATCTTTAGTAAGGTATAATTTATCACTCAATCTAATTTTTTCTCCATCTTGTGAAAAGATAAAAGCTCAAGGAAGTTCATTTACAGTTTGTTTGATACATAGACTCAAGTAAGAATCATGGAAGAAGGGCAGTCAAAACGGATGGACAAGATTGTGAAACGTCAAGAAGAGATAAGGGAACAATTGGCAAAGCTAATGGAGATAATGATTGCTTGTGAAAGGGAAAAGTCTTTCGTAGGATCTTCAGGTTCACAAAGACAAAGTTAATTGTTGGTGCAAGGGCAAACTATGGCAATTCTAAGGGCAAATCTCTTTGACTCAATTCCTATTCTTGACTTAGATGACCTTGGAAAGCAAGGAAAAGTGAAAGTAGATTCATCTAAGTCAAGGAAAGAACTGGAAATGCAACAAAAGCATGATCTTTTAGATGAGCGCCTTAAAGCCATTGAAGAGATGAATATCTATGGATCTGTAGATGCAATAGACTTATGTTTGGTAGCTGATGTGATTATCCCACCCAAGTTCAAAGTACAAGATTTTTAGAAATATAATGGAACTAAATGCCCAAAAGCCCATATCACTATGTATTGTCAGAAGATGGTTGCACATGCACATGATGATAAACTCTTGATTGATTGTTTCTAAGACAACTTAACAAAGTTCGCAGTTAGGTGGTATGTTTAATTGGATGGGAATCATATTAGTCCTCGAAAAGATCTTGTGAGAGTAGTCCTAGTCCAATACAAACACGTCATGGACATGGCCCCAGATAAGCTTTCTTTACAAAACATGAAAATGAGAGACAATAAGAGTTTTAAGTAATATTCTCAAAGATGGAAAGATGTTGCTGCACAAGTCCAACCACTTTTTACGGAAAAAGAAACAATAGTGCTGTTTTTCGGTACTTTGCACCACCATACTATGATAGGTTAATCGACAATGTTACCAAGAACTTTGTTGACATGGTGATTTTAGGAGAGATGACGAAAAAGGCAATTAAGAAGGGCAAAATTAGAAAGAACAATGTCAATAGCAAGAAAATTGTAATGCATCAAAGAAAAGAAAAAAAGAGTCAAAGGTTATTATGTCTTAAAGGCAACAGCCATGGGCATCAATACATACCATTCTCATCCCACATACCAACCTTCCTACCCCACTCTAAATCATATTTCCCATTATTTATACCTATATCGACTAGTTCCACAACCAACTTTTCATCCAAGAGCAGCCATACCTGCATATGTGCCTCAATCATTTCCAAGATCCAATGCCTAATCTTTTACCTCTATTAATTGAGAATCAATACCTTAGTCCTGTGCTAATGAAGAAAGTTCCAAACCCATCAACAAGGAATTATGACCCTAATGCTAAATGTGACTATCGAATAGGGGCAATTGGACATTCAATAGAGAAGTCTAGGCAATTGAAGGAGAAAATTGAAAATCTCATCAAGGATGGCACTTTGACTCTTAAGCATATGGAACATTGAAAATCGGCTTTGCCATAAACTGAGCTTTTGTTGGGAATTTGAAAAAAAGCCTCAAATCTCAAACAAATTGCTTGCAAGAAAAATGGATGATTTGAAGTTCTTATTTTGTATACATGAGCATGACATGAATAGAATTTTGTTAAGAAACATAAACTTCAAAAGTTGTAATTGAAACTTTAACGTTTTTGAATTAAAATTTTTGAAAGTTTTATATTATTTTTGAAAATTATGTGATACAATTGATTTAATAAAAGGTTTCTATAACTTGTTTCCAAGATCATAAAAATTGATAGAGAAAAAATCATGAGGGGAAAATGGTTTTCAACAATAAAGTGTGCACATGATCTTGAAAGAATTGATGGTTACTATTTGGCACGAACTTGTCCTTGCAAACATTCTCGAACCATTTCTCCAAGCACTTTGGAACCTAAAACCACTCAAATAAAGGCCATTCAAGACCTTAAATCCAAAAAGAAGTAGAATTTCGAAAGTTTATCAACCTTAGCATGTGATACCAAAGGACAAAGATCTTTGTCTAGGTAAAGATCAATATTATAATTGGTTGTTTTGCAAAATTCTTTCTTTAAAAATCAAGTAAATCAAGCATTCTTATAAAGACTTTGAATGTGATAAGTTAATAAATGTAAAGATTATGCCAAAGTTTCAAATATGCCAAAACCTCTTAAATTCTTTCAACCGGATGCCAAATGTGAACCTTTCAACCCATTGTCCAAAGCTATCCTTTACCCATATTCTGTCTAGGGCATGATGACCAAAAGAATAAGATTGCCCAATACCTCCAAGACACCTTGGCTTTGAAAATCGTTCTTTTTCGTCTCTCATTTAACAAAGGTGTTTATTGTCATAAAGAGTTGAACATGATAAGGGATTCTAATATTAGATCTCTGAAGACTTCTAAGGAATTTTTATTGTTAAGAGTTGTCCTTTGATCCTTCATTTGAGTGGCTAATTAAAGAAAAACGTTCTCAATGAGTCCTTCCATTATGGAAAGGTTGATTCAAGCTTGAGTTGTGAAGAAACAAAACAAAAAAAAAAACAAAAGGAAATAGAATAAAAAATAAGAAAGTGAGAGAATGGTAAGGAAAGTTGATAGTGACATTATGCATTTGAGATACTCTAATAGTGCCAAAAAGAGGATAAAAAAAAATCATCCTTTGATCTTAAATTCCTCATTTCTAGAAATTGCTCTTTAATATATGTAACTATAGTTGACAGGATAAATGACCATGTTTCATTTTTCCTTCACAAATGAGAAATTATTTGCTTGTTACCTCTTTGAGCCTACTGAATTTTTTCTAAAATGCACCTCAACCAAAGATCACCTCCCATATTTTGGGGGTAACTATGTAAAAAAATTTTTGTCAAAAGCATGGATGATAGAAGATTCATTCTGGGGGAAAATTGAACATCTTATATATCATGAGGGCAAATGCGAATTTGAGTTCTTGAAAATTTTGAACTCAATCCATCAAAATGAAAATTACAAGGAAAAAATACAAAAAGAAAAAAGGAAGAAAGAAAAAGCATAGAGAAGAAATGATGGAAAAAGCATATTCTGAAAAAATATAAATGTTTTAAAAGAGTCTGTTACATGACAAGAAATGATCCTTGGTTTGATCACCTTTAAATTCATGTTTTGGGCCTTTGTATCCATTTTTTTTAAAACACTTAACCATAACTTACATTATGTGCTTGAAGAAATCCATTTTGATCAAGTGTGGATACTTAAATTAAAGAACTTTCTTATAAAAAGAGATCATCATATATAAAGTGAGACCTTGACTTCTTTTTTTTTGCCAAAATTATCCTTTTAAATCATTCAATTCATTTTGGACCAAGTTTGAATTTTTGAAGTGTTNAAGAACTTTCTTATAAAAAGAGATCATCATATATAAAGTGAGACCTTGACTTCTTTTTTTTTGCCAAAATTATCCTTTTAAATCATTCAATTCATTTTGGACCAAGTTTGAATTTTTGAAGTGTTTGATGGAACAATCCATGAAATAGAAAAAAAAAAAAAAAGTGAGAGAAAAAAAAGATGAAGCTTTAGGGTGAAACCCTGAAAGGGCAATTTAGAGTGAAAATGGGAACTTATTAAGCCACTTATGATTTTAACTAAAGTTGTAACAAGAAACACCAAAGAGAGACCATTTTAGGTAGCTAGAATGTATTGCATACTTTCAAAGTGCTTAAAACTTTTGAGTACTTTCTGGTAGAAGATTAATGCTGAATTTTGAACCTTTCTCCTTTAAAATAGCTTTCTACAATTTTAAGCCTTTAATAGCTGGTCTGGACGTTTATCATCTTGCCACTGATAACTCTCTAATATAGAGTTATTTGGACTTAATTTTGATAGTGATTTAGCTTAGTTCTTATAGTAATGCATAGAAATTAGTAAGTTTTATTTAATTATTTTAATTTAATTAATTTAAGTGAGTCAATATAATCTTAGTTAATTTTATGCTTAATTTGGTGTTAATGTGATTAAGATAGGTTGTTATTAATTTATTTGTGCTTTTGTAGATGTTTGATGAAAGAAGAATTTTAATGAAAGCAGGAGAGCAATTTTGAGGTACAGACTTTCATTACATATATTTTGGTATTTCAACCATAAATCTCTCTATAAGGTTTCAAATGAGATGATTCTCAAACCATTGGAAAGATAAGAGGAAAAGTTACAACTTTTATATTTACCACTTTACCCAGTTTGGCTTGAAAAATAGTCAAAAATCTTGTCGAATTTGGAGTACTGTGGCAATCTTAAAACAATTACAATTTCTACTACTTAAATGGTCAAGCTCGCGGCTTTGGAGGAAGTAGGTAGCGTCCCACATAGTTTGATGAGGAAATCCTAATTGGATTTGACTTTTTTCTTCACCTAACTTCACTAACTTCAAAACCCTATAAAAACAACCTTTCAGATAACTTTTGGAGAGGAGAAGACACTAGATTGATAACTAAGAATCAAGCCACAAAGTCATTGAAGTTAAGAAGAATTTGAAGAATTCAAAATGAAGATTTGGAAGATCAAGATTATAATTCTTGAGTTTTATCATTTTGTTATTCTTTTATTTTTCTTAGTTTGATGTTATTGTTTAAACTCTATTTCATAATGACGTGTGACTTAATAGGGAACTAAATTATTTATCTAAGATTATGATTGAACTCAATATGTAGTTTGATTTATTTATCTCTCTTTTACTTATGTTTGATGGATTTAAGTTGTTTATTTTATTTTATTCTTAATGCTTTCGATTGACTAACCACCAATTAGATTGAATTGAAAACTTAGGTTAAACCTTGACGAAAGAGATTTAGGTAGATCTTGAATAAAATAGCATATGATCGAAAACACTTATTTGATTAGGTGGTTTGATTTACATATAGGGTAGACATACACCTATAAGCCATACGTAGCTAGGATCAAAGCTTGAACTTCATGAATATGTCTTTAATTAATTTGCTAGACATATAGTAACTTAATTGGGAGAGATATTTTTATGAGAAACTCGACAAAGACTTTTAAATAATTTAGGACTCTAGGCTAACAATTTAATCCATTAAGTTAAGTTAAGAGAAAGAGACAATAATCAGATAAAGTATTGAGGGACATCATAATCTTAGGTCTAAAAGTCAATCAAATTTAATAAAATAAATTTGTTGGTTAATTAAAATTAGTTTGAGTTTTTAGTTTGTTTTTCTTTTTAATTTAATTTTTAATTGTTTGAATAAAATTAGGGTGTTATAATTTTAGTAGTTAGCAATTAAGAATTAATTCAATTCGCTGTAGGAACGAATTATACTTTTTATTATATTACTTGTTAACGAGACGTACAATTGCGTGAGAAATCAACAACAGCCTCACATCATAAGACTAAGAGAATGTCAAATTTGATTGTGATTTGAAAGGAATCTTTTTGCAAAATTCTATTTTAAAAGCGCAAGTCTGGAAAATCACCATTCATTTGTGAGTTTAAACAAAGAAACTTTAACTTTCTTCTTTTCTCCATGAAGTGGTGAAACCCTTCTTGTTGACTAAGACCTTGATGCGTTACACCATCCAATCCATTTGAAAGATCAAATTGTCATCTAAAGTCCTTTCAAGCAGTAATCATTAGTTTTTCAAGAGATTAAAATATCACATGTTATAAAAGTGTTGAATTGACTCATTTTGTTCCCAAAACCTAACTTTTGTCATTAAAAATAGTTTTATGGGGGAATTTTGGTGGCATTTTGTCATGGTTCAACATTTTATGAAAGCAAAAAGAAAATGTGTTTCAAAAAGGAAAGAGTTCTTGATCTTTGTAAGATAACTTATGTTATCGTAATATAAAGATCAAGAGTTTCAAATAATGAGACAAGCATTTTCCAGGATCATTTCTCAAGGATCAAGAAGCATGGAACCATTGAAATCAAATTTGAATTAATATATGATTGTTTGGTGATATCTATTTTTGAGAAATGATTTCAATAATCTAGAACGATATGACAAGACTAGCAAAAAGGTCTTTTCGTGACAAAGAGGTTGCAACTACACAAAAATCATAGAAGAGTGTGCAAAGATAGGAAGAATAGCTTTCGATAGAGGAATACTTTGAAATAAAATGATGACATGAGAGTCATTTTCATTCTGTCATGCAATCATGCATACATGTACATGACCATGCAACACTGAGATTGGAAATTTTCAAACAATAGTCAACATTCACATATATTTTCTATGCATTTGGAAAAGTAAAAGCTCATACAAACACAAGAGTCTTGCAAAGACATCAAGCTTTGATTAATTTGAAAACCTTTCTAAAAGATTTCAGGTAATTAGTATCAATATTTCTTTAAAATTACGTAACCTCATTTTTGAGATGAGGAGCAACCTTTTCTTATGAAACCTCCAAGTATACATTTTAAAACCTTCGAGTGCATTTTCTAAAACCTTCGGGTACATGTTCTAAAACCTTCGGGTACATGTTCTAAAACCTCCATATACGTATTCAAAACCTTCGAGTATATCTCTAAAACTTTCAAGTACATCTCCAAAACCTCCAATTACATTCTCAAAAATCTCTAAGTACATTTTTAAAACCTCCGAGTACATTCTTATGAAACCTCTAGGTACATTCTTATAAAACCTCTAGGTAACTAACATCAATATTTCAATATTTCTTTAAAGTTACGTAACCTCATTTAGAGACGAGGAGCAACCTTTCTTATGAAACCTACATATACACATTCTAAAACCTCCGAGTACATTTTTTAAAACCTCTAGGTACATCTTCAAACCTCCAGGTACATATGTAAAACCTTCATGTACTTATGAAACCTTCAAATACAATCTTTAAAGCTTTCATGTAAAAGTTATGTAGCCTCATTTAGAGATGAAGAGCAATCTTTACTTATGAAACCTCTAAGTACACTATCTAAAACCTCGAGGTGTACTTTCTAAAACCTCTACATTCTCCAAAACCTCTAGTTCATCATTTATTGTCTTTAAAGTTGTGGAGCCTTCATAAAAGGAGTTATTAATTTTCTTTAAAATTGTGGAGCCTTCAAATGAAGAGCATTTTCAATTTGGTTGAAGCAAGGTATCTACGTCTTTACACTATTTTTATTCTCAAGAATGCGCAAGAGAGGCAGCTATAAACATCAATTTCAGCCAAAATTATTAAAAATAATAAAGAATTAAAAATATAAAAAAGAAAAGGATAAGTTGGGCATGGTGACAAAAACCATGCCCAACAAACAATCAAAGTGCGGATGCACCCTACCAAATGCGAGACTTTCGCTTGGCAAGCCACGTCCGCCACCCCAGCTCGAGTGAGGGCAACTATAAAAGTTTCCCTCCTATTCCATACTAAGGGAAGGCCCCTAAAAAAATAAAAACCTAGAAAATTTAGGAAACCCAGAAACAATAAAAAGAACCCTAGTTTTTTCTAGCAGTTGCATAATATATCCAAAAAAAAAGTGAAACAAGAGCAAATAGTGTTATGGGAAAAGGATTTAACTGGTTTTGGTAGTTTGTTTTTGGTAGTTTGAAGGGATTTAGGTTAAGATAGAGGTTGAAAAGGGGAGATGAAAGAAGAAAACTAGGAGTTGGATGTTTTGAACGGCGGTTCAAGGAAGGCTAAGGTTTTGGCAAAGGAGAGTAAAAGTGAAAGTTGAGGTTAGAGAGAAGAGAAAGAGGCTACAGATAAAGAGAGAAAGTGGAGGAAGAAAATGATGAGAGAAGGAGAAAAAAAGGGATTTTTATAGTTAGGGTTTTTACTAGGGCAAAGAGGAGTCAAACGGTGTTGTTTCAGCTGTGTAGGGGAGCACCTGAAGCACCCAAACAATGTGTCCATTGCTAGCGGGCTTAAGGCTAGTTGAGCCACCATTTTGGGCTACTATTGAGCAGGCTTGCAGTTGGTGGAACCATAATCCTTTGGGGCAGTTCTTAACCTAAACTTTGGTATGGTTTGGATCCTCTGTTTATTGGGCTTGGCTTGTTTATTTGCTTATTAGTTTCATTTACTTTATACTTGTTTTGTGTTTATTTATTTAGTTTCTTTAGGTCTTTTTCCATTAATATATGATGCAATTTTTTTGCAATACTTAGTTACATAAAATGTTTATGGTAAAATATATATAGGTATATAAAAAATAATAAATAAATTTGTAATTTCAATCCTAAGTAATATTTTGAATTAATTGATGCTATGAATGGGAAAATCATAAGGATGATTCGCATAATAAAAGATATGGAGCAAAATAATAAAATTTTTCATTTTTTGGGAAAATGTGTATGATAATAATATAAAAAAATAATAGTATAATATTTGTATTGAATCGATGATGGAACATTCATTCTAAACGCGAGAAGTCGTAATCCTGAATTAATTTTCTTAGGTGAGGGATTTTAGTTAAAACTCCACTAGTTTGATATAAGGGTTTTAATTTCAAGTCCCAATATCATAATCCTAAATAAATATTTAAATAAAAACATTAATAAAAAATGTTAATCAAATGAAAAAAAAAACATAAGAACCAAAAATAATAAAATAATAATAAATACAAAAAAATAAGTGAAGTATATGTAGTTTAAAATAGTATAGAATTGCTTTAAGAAAAAAATTGAAAAACATAATTTATGATAATTAAAAATGAGAATTAAAATCTTGTAAATGAAAAAGGTAGACAAAAAAGAATAGTAGTAAATAATTTAGTTATATAAAATATAAATATATAGACATAAAAAATAAAATAATAAGTAGGCAAATGGCTTTGTTCTTTTAAATATATATATATATATATTGAAAAGAGATAAATAATAAATAATAAATAAGAAAAAGCATAAGGTAAATAAAAATAAAATACTAAAAAGAAAATCACAAAAATGATAAATTATAGTAATAGTAAATATATGAAATAAATTACAATTAATATTGAAATTTATAAGCTACCATGTACCATCATTGCCTCATTTACATGTCGTGGCATATCGATATATTTTGGGTGCAAGTCAAGGCCCCATTGATGGGACTTTTCCAGGGAACTTGCGAAGGCAAGTTCTCTCAAACAAAATTCCTAAGATGAAAGAGTATTTTCATGTCCCACCAATATGATAAGAGGGTTCGGAGAATATCTTCAATAAAAAGCTTTTGCTCATATTAAGGTTTACATTCATGAAAATATTGTTTTTACTTGCAAATGACTACTCCGATGATGGGATTTACTTGTTAAACTTGCAAATGTGAGTTTCTTGAGCATTTTCCTAGGTGAAAAAGTATCCTCGAATTTTACCAGTATGATGGGAGGATTTAGAAAATATCCTCAATAAAAGGTTTTCATTCAGCATTATCTAGATTTAAGCTATGTATTTTATAATTGCATCATGTGCACGTCACACCCAAAAAATTGAATAAAATACATTTAATTTACTAATAAAATAAAGAATAAAATAAATAAACAATGATTAAGGAGACACAAGAATAAAATTAAAAATTAAAGCTTAAATAGGATAACATATGATTAGATGGTATTATTCGTACAACGAGCGCCACGAGAGTGCTAACATTTTCTCGTGCGTAACCGTACTTTCAAACCTAACTCTAAAATGCACAAACCAGATTTTGTTCTTTAGACGAATTTAAAATCAATTTATGATCTTATTGAATAAAACTAATTTAGGTGACTAATCACACGTAGACAAAAAAGATTGGTGGCGACTTTTAAATTTTCACGTTTAGTGGTCGAGTTCCTGAACCCACGCGTTATGACAGATTCGTGAAACAAACGCAAGTTTTATATGTAAAAGTTAAAATAATAACGGAAGTATGAGTATCATGGCTTTGCATAAAAGGATATGGATTGTTTGTAATAAGCTAAGAAAGAATGCCATCCGAAGAAAAGTATGCAAAGGGTTTGGAAAATAGAAAGACTAAATTTAGGAATAATTCAATATTGTAGTTTGACTAAATTTGAGGTCAATTATTATTAAGAAAAAGATCTGTAAACAACTATGCAAAGTATATATATAGAGTAGCTACTAGTACTTTAATGTTACACAACAAAGAGGATCGATCTTAAATCAACAATATTATGATGATAAAGGAAGAAGATGGCAACATTTGTTTACTCCAAAGTAAATCAACTTGGAAAATTGTTAGTCAATGTAATTAGGAGCATCAATACTCATTATGGAAACAGGATCATTTACGTTTGGCATCGAATTCAAAATTTTTTTTGAATTATTCAATAAATCTTAAATAAATCTTTATTGAAATTCATGTATTTTTATTTTGGATTAAATAGCTATCAATCGTTAATCATAAAAACTTATTCGACTCAAAATAAAATTATAAAAATTTGATGAATACAATATAAAAAAAAAAACATATGTAAATTCTTTGAAATAATTCAAGAGCTTTTTAAACCATTATTTTTTTAATTTTTTATAAATTACGTTACACAGATATAACTCTAAAAACAATCTAAAACTGAAATAGTGGTCTAAGACTGATGCATCTCCCCACTAACAACATTTCTTGGTTTTACAGGACACTTACATATGTTCGAAATAATCTAATGAAAACACAGAAAATGGGTTAAAAATTAGCTTCAAGACGTGTTATAAGGGTCATTGTTTTTAAGACTTGATTTGTCCTCATCAATTTCCTTTGATGGTAGATACTTCATAATTTATTGTTATTGATCTTAACCAATACATAGTAATTAATTGTATTATTGATAATTATAAACTCCAAATAATTATCAAGTCATTTTCAACTTGGTGAACCATCCAAATATTGTTTAGGTTTTGGGAATAAAACAGCCTTGCCTTTGTTTCAAATCCCAGCTGGCTTTGATAGAAGGGTTTCTTGTTATTAAACAAGTGTTTTAAGACTGCTTTTTTTAATTATTAACTTGTTAAAGTGAATTACTATAATTAATGCAAAAATGTTACTATAAATATAACTTTAATAACACTCATTATCAAAAGTACTAGAAAATTGCTAATGAATTAAGCAACTGTTTTGGTCCTTTCCCTCTCTCAACACTCAATACCAATCATAATTAGATACAAACACTTGACATTACAGCATATTAATGCATTTAATAATTGGGCATAAGCCTTCCATAAATGGCAATTTTTGGATGGTATTGTTTATTTGGTATTGCTTAAAAGTTAGAAAAAGCCTGCCATTGAGAATACTAAATTTGGAATCATCAAATTCATCGGGTGGTTTTTCTAAAATTTCATGAAGGGAAAATAGAGGGCAAACACCATGCCTGGGAATAAGCCAACAGCTAGCCTAACCTAACAACTTGTAAATTTTAAACCACCAACTATACTTAATTAACAACTCAATTAGGAAGAGTTGTAGACTTGTATCTAATTAATGTCAAGAATTTGTAGGTAATACAATTGTTAATTAGAGAAGAGGCTGAATTCCATCATTCTTTCTATGTTTTGGTTATGTGATGATTTTCCCAATTTAATTATAGTAATAAATTAATAAATAAATAAATAAAAGATGAATTAAAGAAATCCTGAAGGTGAAAAAGTATATAGAGTTATTATATGAGGTGACAACAAAGAATGGGCTAAATAACTTTTAATCTTTCTCTAATCATATCTTTTTTTAACGTTCACTAATAATTTATGTATGAATATATTGATCCCAAACATATATTATTAATAATTCTAAGGTCGAAGGGTATTTATAAACCAATCTTTTCATTATATAATAATAATGCCTTTGTTCTTTCTTTTTATTTTGGGGGTGTAAAACCTTTGATTTCATTAATAATTCAGGGAAGATAAAGCAGTGAGTTTTGGAAAATACAGAGCTAGAGATGATGATTTTGCATTTATAATGAATGACTGAAATAAAGAAGTGAACAAAGAGAAGCTATTGATCACTATATTGCATCAGTAATTGTCAAATAGATATATAAAAAAAAAATCAACAGTAAATTAAACCCCCGGAAACTAGAATCTGGGCATCGCCTGTACGTTGTAATTTGTTTCGTGGTGTAAGTACTTTGAAAAGTCTTAACTGTTGCTAGGAACTAAAATCTATGTTTTTATTTTGGAACCATAAACATGTAGGATTACATACTAACTATTCACTTCACCTTCAAATATTCCCTCTAGCCTAGGCATAAAGCTTTAAATATCTCCACAAACTGCTATCACATTCCACCAAGAACAAAACCGATCACGGCTCCAAAACAACCTTTTAGAGTGACCTTGAAACTTTAACTTGTATATTTTCTTAAATCTTTTTACAAAGGGAAGAAGATCAAAGATGTCGAGCACTGCCTCTCAGGTGATACGCTGCAAAGGTACTTAATGCAAATGCAGAGAACTAGTCTAGTCTGTTCTTTTACTCATCTCATTTCCAAGTTATTTTCTTTTTCTATTATATATTTTTTCTGATATTTAATTAGTGTTTAAAAAAAAAATTAATGCAGCTGCTGTGGCATGGGAGCCCGGGAAACCACTGGTGATACAAGAAGTAGAGGTGGCACCACCGCAGGCAAGTGAAGTTCGTTTGAAAATTCTTTTTACCTCTTTGTGCCATACTGATGTCTACTTCTGGGAAGCCAAGGTAACAGCCTCCACATCAATTACAAACATAAAACCCTAGAATTTTCTTTCCACCAATTCAAGTTTAACATCGTATTAACCATATGGAGTTTCTATCTATCATGCAGGGTCAGAACCCATTATTTCCTAGGATTTATGGCCATGAAGCAGGCGGGTAGGCAATCTCAGCCGGCTAATTCTTTTGTATATTGCAGTAGTTTCACGTTCATTGATTTCTAAGATTTCATGGATGATTCAGGATTGTGGAGAGTGTTGGTGAAGGTGTGACAGAACTCAAACCTGGTGACCATGTCCTGCCTGTGTTCACAGGGGAATGCATGGATTGTGCTCACTGCAAATCAGAAGAGAGCAACATGTGTGACTTGCTCAGGGTTAACACTGACAGGGGTGTAATGCTTAACGATGAGAAAACAAGATTTTCAATCAATGGGAAGCCTATTTACCATTTTGTTGGGACTTCCACTTTCAGTGAGTACACTGTGGTTCATGCTGGCTGTGTTGCCAAGATCAACCCCTTGGCTTCTCTTGACAAAGTTTGTGTTCTCAGCTGTGGAATATCCACAGGTACGGAGACGTCTAACCCTATTATAAGAATTCTGTTAATTACTTGGAGGATGATGGATTCCAACTTAAATTTTTTGTTCGTTTTCTCTTCTGTAGGACTGGGTGCTACTCTTAATGTTGCAAAACCTCCCAAGGGCTCAACGGTGGCTGTCTTTGGATTGGGAGCCGTGGGACTTGCAGTGAGCATCTCTCTCTGCCATATATACATAAATCTTTTGCATTTCATTATCAGATGTTTTAAGACCACACATGAATTTTGTGGTGTTTATATGTAATTAGGCTGCTGAAGGGGCCAGGATTGCTGGTGCTTCAAGGATTATTGGTGTTGATATTAACTCAAATAGATTTGAAGGAGGTAAGGACCATGTTGCATTTCTTTAGCCAGTTAGTTGCTGGCTCTAGTTCAACACAAATTCTTTTCATTAATATATATTGTCTTCGACAATTCGAGTAATTATCAAATTAATTTAAGAGAAGGTATTAACACATCAGTATATGTATCAGTGTGCAGAGGACCCTCACATGTTTCTGAGATTCTCAGTTTTTGTTTTTTCAGCAAAGAAATTTGGCGTGACACAGTTTGTGAACCCAAAAGACTACAAGAAGCCAGTTCAGGAGGTCTGTCTCTGAGCTTTTCCTTTCTGGTTTGAAATGATATTCGGGTAGTCGCTTAGCTACATTTGCTTGTCAGGTGATTGCTGAGATAACCGATGGTGGAGTGGACAGAAGCATTGAATGTACTGGAAATGTGGATGCTATGATCTCTGCATTTGAATGTGTCCATGATGTACGTTCCCAAAGACTTCATTTCTTAATTCTCATCCAACATATATTTGATGCCCGCTGCAATATCTCGTTATGGTTACATAAAAAGGATTATTAGTGTCAAACACTAACCAAATTCCAAACGGTGAATTCAGGGCTGGGGTGTTGCTGTTCTTGTGGGGGTGCCACACAAAGATGCTGTGTTCAAGACTCACCCCATAAATTTGTTGAATGAGAGGACTCTCAAAGGTACCTTCTTCGGGAACTACAAACCCCGTTCCGATCTTCCGTCAGTGGTGGAAAAGTACATGAGCAAGGTAAACCGGTTGTGATGAAGTTAATTAATGGATTCAAACCTTGAGTAAACTTGATGATAACTCATGGACCAATTATTTTCAACGCTGCAGGAACTTGAACTAGAGAAATTCATAACACACTCAGTCCCATTCTCTGAGATCAACAAGGCTTTTGAATACATGCTTAAAGGCGAAGGCCTTCGATGCATCATCCGTATGGAGTAGAGGTAGAACAGCGAGAGCGTGAAAAGGAGTCAATAAAACGTCGTCAGTCTTTACGACATTTGTGTGCTTCAATATCTCAGTGTCAAATGTTTGTTATGGCCTCTGAGTAGAGCATGTTAAAATCCTGGTTTTATGCACATGGATGCTAAATACTACTTAACTATTAATAAATCCCACCTGCAAGTATCATCCATTGGTTTTGGTTTCGATTTTCTTTTCTAGTTATAATAAAAATACAAATCGAGGGAAGCAGAGAATAGGTTGAATAAGTTTCTCTACACCTTCTATAGACCGTAAACATTCAATCCTTGCCAAATCACTCAGCATCCTCAAACTCATCTTCCATACAATCAAATTCAGGTTTATGATACCTGCATACCATACTATACTATACTCCCTCAACCTCTATGGAACACAGCAATGCTGATAAAATCCATGGGTTAAACTTGTCCGCTACTTGCACTGAATTTTGAGCATTGAGAGTTGTATCAGACAGACATGCGGGTTTTGCACATGTGCACATGCAGATAGAGAGCGAGCTATAACATGAATTTTCTCACAAACTTTGCTCAAAACTAATAAATAATAATAATAATAAAAATAATATACATTGTTAATTTTAATTTTATTTCCAAGTTGATCATGGTAATTTTGCTAGTATAACCAAGTCCAATATCTTGACATCAAGACTGTCATCTATCCTTACAATGCCATCCGTTCCATCCACACCAATTAACTTGCCAGTAACACCACGTAGTGAGCCACCCATTATTTTGATCTTGTCTGATTTCCTTGGTGCTACTATTTCCATCTCACTGGGAAGGGCAATTACTGTATCACCGCTACCATTTGACCCAAGGGCCACCTTACAGGAGCCATCCTGTATCATCATGGACCATCAATTCATTATCAAATATATCATTTCTTTATAACAAGTTATTGAGACACTCCAACTAGAGTCAACAACTGCTACAATTGCTGTGGTTTCAACAATAACTTGGTCAAATTACAGAAGACACGATAAGAAAACTGGACTGAAAGGCTAACTGCAATTATTTCATGAAGGAAATCTGTGGATGGTGTGTGCACCTTCACTACATAGATTTATTTGGAATACAATCATTAAGACAATTATGTAATTGTAATCAAAAGTAAACCAAAATTATTCCCAATTGTCCAATGCTAAAATGATAGTTGATATCATATCACATGGGAAATGTGAAATGTAGAAGCAAAAAAAAATAACATTAACAAATTGATGCAAGACATACCGGAAGCACCTCTTGGATAACTCCAAGAGTCTCATCTCCAGATTTGCGCACATTGACCAAAATATCTGGCATGAACCATGGTCCTTCATTGTCAGTACCTGCAAACAGCCGGATGTTAAATTGGAATTTACAGTTTGGCTTTTCTTTTACTTTTTTAAAAATTTAGAACTGCAATTGAGGAAATAACTCCAGATAAACTTAAGGCACTCAACAAATCCCACAGAAGTACTCAGACTTAGCTTATTCAGTAATAACTATCCAAAGATGGATTCCAAGGTTCACATGAGAAAACTAAATAAAAAAAGAAACATTCTTAAAAAATTCCTGAAGAAGACACACGTCAGGTTAAATTCATCAAGATTTCGCACCAAAACATTTCTAATATAAAAGAAATAAATTAATTAAATGACAGACAATATTTGGATCCTGTAAAATATCCAAGTCCATGGCCTAGATGAAGAAAGTTTTCTAAAAGCAACAGGTGAGGAACTAGAAATAGCACCTATAACAGGAGACATAATATCAAGACCACCAGTTCCTGGTGTCATTGGCTGCCCTCCAGGTGTACCAGGAATATAGGATCCCGAGCTTGGAGTCATAGGCTGCCCACTGGGGGTTGATGGCATATAAGGGCTTGGAGCATTGGCTGCAAGAAACATACAATATGAGTAACAGTAAACAATACTAAAACATATAAGTAGCCAAAATTAGGATAAACAACTACCATAAGCTGAACTGCTATCCCTTGGTGTTCCAGCCTCACTAAAATTACCACCAGGAGTACTAGCCCAACCTGAACCAGGAGTAGGTGCTTCATATGCTCTTGAAGGAGGACTTCCTGGCTGAAAAGAACAGCATTAACGTTATTTTAAAAACAAAGAACCAAATTCAAAATAAATACAAAATGAAAAAATTAGCTATCTTGCTGATAGCACCAAATTATGCAAGAATCCTAACCTGATATTGTGGACTAGTACCCCAAGAGGCAGGGTTTCCTTCTTCCCAATTATCCCTATTTTGCAGTCATAACAAAACAACAAGTTGTTAATCACAGCATAAATTTAAAGAATTAAGGCAGGATGTTCTAGATAAACAGAATCTACTAAAAAACCTGGGTGGGCTCATTGGTGCATAAGGATTCCAGGCCCTGTCACGCATAGGTGTTCTCATGCCATCATGGATAGGTGTCGCTGCAGAGAACATAAATGTAACTGAATTATTAACATTATTTTACTACATAACAATATCAATTATTAATGGAAGTATCCACACTTTAAATGGCTAAATGCATTAAAAAAACAATACCTCCAGCATCTCTCATAGGAGTCATGTATGGATGTAATGGAGTTCGTGAAGGGTGCATAGGAGTTTCACTTCCCATACCATATCGGGATGTATCGCTAGTGAAACAATATAAACATGCAACATCAGAGAGACATAACAAGAGGATTTTCATAGTCAAAGAATGACAAAAGGAATTTCAAAGAAGTCATATTTACCGGTAGGGTGTAGAAATAACCACATTATCAGATATAAAGTTGCGATCAACTGCAGAAATGAACAATTTTTATAAGCCATAAAGATACTAAAGCGAAGGAGAAAACATTTTGAACATTAACCTGGACTTGCCTGTAACAACCTTCATTTGAGACTCCAACTCAACTCGAACTGATTGACCTTTAATATCTACAACACGTCCACGGTAACCCTTGAAAGGGCCCTGGCGAATTTTCACCGTAGTACCAACCAAAGCATCATGCCCTCCTCTTCCACCTCTGTGCCTCCCTCCAGCTGTTTTAAACAGGGAAAGTTAATAGCATCAACCTTCTCATAAATGTAATCACTTAACCTCTAGAAAATAATAAGTCAAAGAAATTCAATAACCATAAAATTTTGTACAAACAAAAATTAATAAGACCGTCAGCAACATACTATCAAAAGGAGGACCTCCCCTAGAAAATTTCCTTGGTGATGGTGGTATACGGGGTGGAGTCTTGAAGCCTCCAAATCTTGAGAAAGATTCACCCTAAACAAATGAATCAAGTACATTAGCCTTCATATGGAATGGAAATTATACATGAACAAACCACAAAAATAAGAACGGAAAAAGACTTACATTTCTGTCACCATTCGATCGTGATCCTCCCACTATACAACAAGAATCAGCTTTAGCACATATAAAGCCAGCATGTTCAAGGTGATGTCGATCATAGACGAACAAGACTCCTTTATATATGTGCTCTACAGGGCCTTGTTTTCCCTAATATGATAGGAAAGGACAGTTTGTAAACTATAAACTCATAAACTAACTAATAAGACAACTAAATTAGAAATGAGAATCTTACTTTACAAGGACCCTCAAGGATCCTAACCACATCCTTCACAGAAACAGTATTTCTATATCTGTCTTGCACATTAAATTTCTTCTCAAGCTTGCATTTTATTTCCCTCAATTTTACAAGAGAAACCTCTGGTCTCTCTGGAACCCCCTTAAGAACCTAAAAGAAAGTAAAAGACTCAGAAAACATTCAAAAGAGGAGCACTGAAAATCTGGCCATCTAGGAGAGATTATTCACCTGAAAAGCCTCACTTTCTACACGTATAATTACACCAAAGCTATTGTTACTGCACCAATATAATGCATAAGTTAGGACCTCAATTAACTACGGACTGTGAGCCAAATTCTTCATCAAAAATCTACTTACTCTAGTAGCACAAGGTCATGAAGCTCATACTCTCCAATTTTTGTAACACCAGTAGTTACTTCAGAGCTCTCAACAACATCATCAGCAAAAACACGGATCTGATAAAACAAATGCCAATTATTTTTCCACTATGATATTTCTTAGATCAGGACCAGACTTCAAAGATGTATCACTCACATGTTCTTTGGTCGTATCGGATAAAATGATGAGCACATGCTGCTCAACCTTGACAACCATACCAGTTGCACCTTCCTTTGTCCCAGACACAACCTTCACGTGATTCCCAGGCTCAAAGTACTTACACAGCTCTTTTTCATTAACAGCAAGAGTTTTCTGCAAAACATCACCAAAGGCCAAGTATGTCCTAGCAATAAGGAATCTTATATGCACACCAGGGATTAAAGACTTGAATTAAAGAATACCAATTATGACTGAATTCTTACAGGAAGGCCTTTCATTTCTGGTCTGATATGGACATTCTCTTCCTCAACCTTTTCAACCCATCCCTTTAAATTTTTCAGATCTCCCTTGACAACAATAACAGCATCACCCTTCATGAAATGGCCTTTCTTCCTGTTTGCAAACAATGTTGACAAACCAACCATTTCACTTTCTCCATTCTCGCTAGGTGTCCGAAACTTTTCAAGTTCATCAAAAGTTGGTTTAATGTTCTGAGCACTAATTGACTTCATTGACACTGTTTTGTACAAGAACCCATCTTTAAACAACATGCCACCGATATTCTCAAAGTAATCACCAGTCATTGGATCTCGTCTGCGCTCTACACGAATATGAAGTTCCCTAGACAAAAATGAAAAAACAAAAAATATTGAGGCATGAGAACTAAGTTATTATGAAGCAAATAAAATGTGGTAGATTTTCCACAAGAGGTCAAAATCATTTAAGACTACCTAGCTTCATCAACATTCATAAAACGAGGAGGAGGGACAAAGGCTTTCTTCTTTGCAACTTCTCTTCCTTCCTGTGCGAAATAGTAGAAGAGTAGATCAGGGACAAAGGGACCAGGAAAGTGAGCCAAATAGTTAATACTAAATCAGCTTATTCTATACATGCATAAGAAGATAAAGACAAATTTTTATTATAAAGTTTTAACATGTGCAATCCACAAGATAAGCACCTAAAAAATATGCAATCAAATTCATACCAGTTTATTCGCCAGAGCCTGTAAGTCAATCCTAGGAATCAATTTTACAGTGACTCTTTGCCGCACATTATCCACATCAACTACCTATAAAATGGAAATTACAAGGTCAGGCTATTATATTTAGAAAGACAATAATTCATGAAAATGGCAAAGGACATTAAACATACTTGAGCAAGATCACCCTTATATGTCCCGATCTTCATCCTGACCCAGGTATCTCTTGAAAGATCAATCGCTTTGCTTTCAACTGATAAAACATCAGTCATTTCTTTTATTGGAACAAGCATAATCTTTGTTGCAAATATATTTCGTAGACCCTTGACAGCCTGAAGCAGATCAAAATTGATCAACACAAATATGCGTAGACATCTAAAGCTAAGCCACTCATCAAAAGCAAAAGCAGCAATAATGACATACCTCCCTCACATGGGCTTCCTTGTCTGCTTCAATATAAATATAGTTCTTGAGGTGATCAAGAGCAATAACAGACCTGATTTGCAATTCAGATCCTTTATCGATGTATTTCTGCATGAGGCAAACTGCGGTCTCTCGTTCACGACCAATCTAGCATGCATAAACATGAACTTCGTTAACATTCCATGACAAATGTCCCAATGAACATTAACCATTAATGCACAAAAACAAAATTCCAAAACTTAAGTTGCACAGGAAATCATTATCATACCGCACATTTCACCATCCACAGCTTTGGATCCCTTACTGATGGCAAAAGTGCTTGCTGCTCCACTTCAGTTGTCTCCTCGTCATATTCAGTGTGACTTGATCTGGCATACCTAGCCTGAATGCTTCTCTCAAGAGCTTCAACATCTTCTTGCTCATCTTCCCGGAGAGGTAATGGGCGACGGTGCAGCCTTCTACCAACATCCTCATCAGGTAGATCAGCTCCATTATCAACTATGAAGTCTGCATTTGCAGTTATCAATTTATCAGCAACATACAGATAATTGAGGATAAAACAACAGGCAAGAATAGAAGATTCAACAGAGATCACCATATTCAGATATGCCATCAAAGTATTCCACACTCATTTATCGGTGAAGTAGCTTTCTATGGGACAAATCCCATAAAAGTTACCAGTCACATAAATGTGTTGGTTACGAAATGCCTCTTCAGCCAATCTAAACCACATTTATCTTTTTGGCTTAGAACAGAGTGTGTGAGATAATTGAAAGCAATATTATTATGGCAAAACATTGAAAAGAGGAAGAAAAAAGGACACCAACAATGAGATTCATATGCGTGGCTTCCAGAGATATTTTCTAACCAAGCTATTGCTACTGCACTACCTTGTTATAACCAATAGATTTTGGGAAAAATTGACAAATATGGTCACCAAAAGATTCTCAAGCACAATACGCTAAAACCTATGAAGCTTTAAAAAAGGGCTAATTTGAAAAAAAAAACGAAGGACAAAAAAAAAAGTTAACCTGGAAAATTTAGATTGAGTAAATTAAATTTTATAACAATGTGGAATTCTTAGAATTTGCAGAGCATCAGATGCAAAGTATCCCAACACAGGTACAAATGGAACAGAACTGTCAACAGAGTGAATCGAGAACTATGCAGAAATGAAAGTTTTTTTCTGCCATGCCTAGCATACAAAAAACTGTGAGGTCAATGAATGAAGGAATAATTCTTGACGGCAGGTTTGGAATAAAAGATAGTCGAAAGCTAGGAGCTTCTTGAGATTTTTATAATTACAAAATTAGCAAAATTTCAGATTGAACATTAAATTTTATAACAACAAAGAGGAATTCCTAGATTTTGTGGCACATCAGGTGCTAAGTATCCCAACAAAGGTACAAATTAAACAGAACCATCATACAAATAACTGTGGGATCATTGTAATGAAGGGTAGTTCTTCACAGCCAAGTTCAAAAAACAAATGTTTGATAAGTATAAGCTCATTGAGAATCATATAATTACAACAGTAGGATTATCAACGCTACTCCTGCTGTTCAATCCCACTATCATGAATAACAATATCCAAAATAACAGTCTGATAAGTGCATACATATAAGCCGAAATACAGACAACTAAATGCGCATCTCCTTATTTAACCAAATTTGTAGGAATACATGCCTTTCTAGAAATTTCATGAGTGAGACGCAAAATGAATCGGATAAGAAATTCAGAGAGATATAAGGTTCAAATGCATAAATCTACAATGTAAACATTTAATGACTTTCATAACAACTACATAATCAAAACCTAATGCTAGTAATGCTGCATTACTATATGCCACCAACACCAATTTTCACTTTGAGAATTTTAAGAATTGCCAGCATTCAATAAATACCCCCTATAAATGAGTATGAATTTGTTAGCAGTTACTCCATAGGAAATACACATGTCATTTACACAACTGGAATGCAAAATATGTCATCCTTCAGCGAAAACAAACAAGGAAAAGAAACTACTTCTAATTCTCAATTACAAAAACCTGCTAGTAAAAAAAAAACACACTCTGAAATTTCCAAATGTATCAATTCAAAAAATCTTCACAAGATGGTAGCACTATATTCATGTTAAAGAATTAAAAAAAAAAAAAAGGTATATAATTGCAACATCCAAAAATACAATATTGATCCAGCTTAAGCTTTGAAACTAGTTTCTAAAAAAATTAAATTTGAATTATCCCCACATATTCTCGATTCAATCACATTAATTATCACTTTTTTTTCCACTTCATTACTAATTTCCATATCGCCAATCATCCAAATTTCCAACGATGAATGAAACAAAAGAAGGCAGGTTAAATTACCGTCTTCTCCCTCGTCCTCTTCCTCTTCATCGTCGCTATCGACCTGTGCTTCAAGATCAAAAAACTGAGAGCCGCTACGCGGAGCCTTGTTCTGTCGTCTCCCACCACGACCACCACCATAACCCTCATCGTCATCATCTTCATCTTCCTCATCATCTTCCTCCGCCACGTCATCGATAAAATCAGATCTCCGCCGCTTCCTACTGGAACAGCCACCGCCCCTCCCTTCATCTTCGTCCTCGTCGTAATCCTCGTCATCCAACAGCTGGTCATCTTCATCTTCGTAGTCTTCGTCTTCCACGTCATCATCTTCCTCGTCTCTTCGTCTCACCATCGCAGCAACTCGATCGAGGCTCCGAGGGTCTTTTTTTTTTCTTTTTTATTATAGAGAAATGGAACCCTAGATTTGGGTGGGGAAGCTTAGGGACGTTTTTTTTAATAAGTCATAAAGGTAACTGTAAAAAACAAAAATTATTAGAGAGGAAGAAAAAGGATACAAATACAATTCCCTCTTCCGACTTCCACATGAAGCGCGAGGTGGACTTTAATTGGGCCGACTTCCGGGTTTTGTAAAATCTTGTAACGATGGAACCGCCAAATAAAACGTCGTCGTTATTATTCATACGTATGCTACGGTGAGAGAGAGTTATTAATAATAAGACAATTATAATTGAAAGAGAATAAAATATAAAAGATAATTAATATTTCAGTTATATATAATTTAAAATTTGTAATATTAATCTATAAATCAATATTATTATAATTAAGAAAACATTTTTAGATATTTATAACTTAGATAAATTGTATTAATATAATAATAATAAATATTTAAAATGATAATTTAAAAAACCTAATAAACAAATATGATCATATTATCAACCAAAAAATTTTCATTATCCGTACATTTATTTATTACAAAATACATATATGGATAGATCATATGTTGCATTTTATGAAGGAAGCATGACTAAAATAAAATTGATCAAAGTAAGTTGCATTTTAACTTTAATAATAATAATAATAATAATAGTAATAAAATGTTTAAGTACAGAAAGCAAGCAATAATTTTGAAAACTTATAAAGTAAATAAAATATTTAAAATCATTTTGTTTCCAGTTTGATGCAATCTGAAGTAAATCAATGATGTCAACGCATAAAAGCATTGCCATGCTTTCTATTCATGGAAACTTAGGTTCACATCTACTGTTGTTTTGCCTTCCGCCCACTTTTAGACTATACTAATCATTATGACAATGTCTTAATTCAATTAATTTTTTTTTTTGTGTGTGTACAAGATGGATCAAGCTTACTTTAATTAGCTTAAATAGATTGCAACTAAAGTTCCGTACTTTTTATGGAAAAATGTGGTAGTAATCAGTAGAGTTTTCCTTACGAGAAAAACGGGAATCTCCTACCCCGTTTTTGTGTCTTGTTAATGCTTCATGCTCAAACTACATCATCAGGAATTGATTAAATCCTCTTAATTAATTGATTAATTAAAATTTTATTAAACACTCAAAAGAAATCCTAAAAATATTTTTCCTTTTGTTTTTTAAAAGAGTAATAATTTTATTACTAGTTGTCGTAATCAAAATAAACTATGAACTTTTATAAATATAAAATGAAAATAGAACATAAAAATTAAAACCCCAAGATATGTTAAAAGTACATTTTTATTGAACATAACTTCTTCTTTCAAACATTTTCGAATAAAAAATAAAAAACAACCAACATATTCTCAAAATTATTAAAGGACTCCATTAATTAATTCATCTAAATAGAAAATGTTATAACTGTTATAAAGATCTCATAAAAAAAGTATAATATCTAAAAAAGTCTTTAAATTATTAAAAAAATTTAAAATAAGTTTTTATTATTTTCTTCTGTTCAATCAAGTCTCAATACTTTTATTTTAAGTTAAATAAGTTATTATATTTTTATTTTGAGTCAAATTAGTTCTTATTACTAATTGTTGACTTAATCAAAACATCATTTATTATTCTATATCATATGGTATTGACGTAACATGTCAAAATATCACTATTGATGATGACGTGGTATGTTAATATATCATAATTAATAATGATATGACATATTTTTGTGTCATGATGACATGACCATATAATATTTTTTATTCTTCATATCAACGTTATGTCAATATCATGTGGATATAAAATTACAAGTGATATTTTTTATTAATAAAAATTAATAAACTATTAATTATAAGTACTTAATTGATAAAAATAAATTTTTTTTAAAATTTTTTTAACATGTTAAAGTATTTTTTTGAACCTTATGCCAAAAAAGAATTGCTCCTATACAATTGCATAGATCACTCAAATTTTTCCATCAAGCTAACACAATTTAAATAACATTTTTAACAAAATTCATCAAACACTCGGTACTCATCAATCTTTACGTAGCAAACAATTGGATAAATAAAATTGAGGGAGAGCAAAACTTGTGAAAGGAAAGTGAAACTGTGAAAGCATGGAAGACTAGAATCAAGTAGTATTAAACCCAAGCGACGAGGTAGAAATAACAAAAAAAAAAAGCAAAGGTACCACATCAGGAAAAAAAAATCAAAGAAAAAAGGCTAGCAAGATATAGTACAAATTTTTTGTTTTTGGTAATATTGAATTGTTGATGTGTTATTTTTTATGTCTTTTACGTTCTCGAAAATTTTCAACAGTCCATTTTTTATATTTGATCTATTTTTCTGTTAAATAAATAATAAAATGAGAAAAATGGTTAAATTATTCGGAAAGTCTTTATATTTAGACGTTTTCTTTAATTTAATTCTTTTACTAAAAATCACCACATTTTAATTTTAAAAATTATTTTAATTTAATTTTTTAAATATTTTTTATTTAAATTGATCATAATAATATTGAAGTTATCAATGACATGATGCTGATGTAACATCAAATGTTGACATAACATGTGAAGTGGTTTGGGTCGCTGATGTGTAGTGCCATGCCACTCTCTTATTCATTTCCTTCTTTTCTCTTACCATGTCAGTTGTTATGTAAGGATCAGGCAAAACCACGTCTTGCCATGTTAGTGCCCTCCCTGACATGCCACGTGACATGTCTACGTGGCAAGAGAAAAGAAGGAACAGAATAAGAGAGTGATGTGGTATGGTCACATCACCTTGACATGCTCATGTAATATTGTCATATCTGTAACCCAAACCAACCTCACATGTCATGTCTGCATTTGGTATCATGTCAATGCCATGTCATTAATGTCATTGACATTGTTATAATCAATTTAAATGAAAAATATTAAAAGAATTCAATTAAAATAATTTTTAAAAGTAATAAATTAAAATATCATAATTTTAAATAGAGAAATTAAATTAAAAAAAATCTAAATACAGGAACTTTTCAATCTAAGTGTGGCTCTTTTGTTTTTTTATTTTTTAAATACATAGCATAAGCTCACACAAACAAGAGGCACAAGGGGGACGCGGGTAATTCCTATTTTTATGAGAATGTACATATATGACACTTTTCTTTTTTGAGAAATGATAGGAATTCAAAACTTTAATTTAGAGGTGTAATTAGATTTATTGGGTTTTGTACATATTTAATATCTATCTTGACATATTTGAAGACCATGTCTTTTTTTTTAAACACCTACAACTTTTAATTTTCTAATTTAATACTGTTAATTTTAATAACTATTTATTTTTGACTAATTTGAATAAAAATATAATACTAAAATTTTAATATAAAATTATGAAAGTCCAAATATTTTATTAAAGTAGCAGTTGGACACACACGAATACATATGGACATTAATAAAGTATTCTATAAAATTAGTAATTGATATGTACAATAATTATTAAATATAAAAGGATATATAGAATTGTAGCTTTTAATTTATAACAACTTAGAATGGTTGATACATACAAAATTATAGAAAATGAAAATGAATAAATGCTGTTAAGTTCCAAAAAAAAATAAATGATGCAAATTTATGAATTATTATAATAAAAAAAATTCAATGCTACGTTGATATTGGCTTTGTTGAAAGGAGATTAAAAAAAAGGCAATGGTAATTTATTCTAAGTTAAATATCCAAATAAGTCTCTAAACTATGTCAAAAAAATCAATTTAATCTTTATCTTTTTACTGTGTTCAAATAAATCTCTGAACTTTTATTTCGAATCAAATAAGCCCCTCTCGCTAACCGCTGACTAACTTTTATTAGTTAACGATATATGTGGCACTTTTATACCATATTATATGTGACTTGAAAGATGATGTGACGTTAAACATTGTTGATTAGGATTGAGTAAATGTGCAAAAAAGTAAGTACACTAATCCTAATCAATAATATTTAATGTCATGTTATCTGTCACGTAGTAGATGACATGGTATAAAAATGTTACATGTATCGTTAATTAATGAAAGTTAATCACTAGTTAGGGAGATAGGCTTATTTAACTCAAAATAAAAGTTTAGGGACTAATTTAAACGTAATAAAAAAATAAAGGCTGAAGTAATTTTTTTAACATAGTTCATAGGCTTATTTGGATATTTAACCTCTGTTCTACACATGATGCTGAAAGCTTTACAAAAGGTAAAAAGAAAAAGAGTCATTTATGGTTCCTACTTATTTTTTTTCTAACCACTGTACCCTTTACCCTTTTTAAGCTTTTCTTACTATTTTTTCTTTAAAAGTTATAAAAAAAGAGAGGAAATTGTGAGAAAGAGACCTCGTGATAAGGTGATTTCAGAAATAACTATCCATATAAAGTTATCTGTTTCTAGCCAAAAATAAGCATGAGTAGACCAAAATGCCTTTAAAAAAATTGTTTCAAATAAATGCTCAGCTGTTTGAGCTATTTGCCTCCCGCTAGAGAGAAATAGAAAAAAATAAATAAATGCGTGCAACTGTTTAGGCTCGGTCATCTTTCTCTCTCAACTCTCTGAACTGTTTCAACTCTGGCAAGTCTCTGTTGAGCACCATCGTCATTGGGCTGTGGTCTATCTCTTAGCATCTGGCTACATTGTCGTAGATTAACAGACCCTATAGCATAGATGATATCAAGGTACCTGTTATTGGGTTTATTTATACAACACACTTAAATTTCTGAAACATTTGGTGTAAATTAGAAGATGGAATGGAAACATTGCCTAGAGTTGTTACACGCCATGCATCTATAACATGTATTAGAGTTATTTTAGCGTGTCACAGTTTTTCATGGCGTGTTGTGGGTTAACTAGTTTTTTGAGTTATTAGCGTGTCACGACTGTTCTTGGCATGTCGTGGGTTAATTGAATTTATGGGTTTTTGGCATGTCACGACTGTTCTTGGCGTGTCGTGGGTTAACTGGTTTTTTGGGTTTTTAGTGTGTCACGGCTATTGATGTAACGAGTCAGTAATTACAGTGATTGACGTGTCACGATACTGATGCATGACGTGTCACGATACTGATGCATGGCGTGTCACGATACTGATGCATGGCGTGTTACAACATTTGACGTTATATGCATGGCGTGTAACAACACGACAAACAAATTTTTTATCACGACATGTATTGTGTAAAATAATTTATAATAATTTTTTTGCTCCAAAATTTCAGTGGGGTTCCAATTGTGCGACTTGTGATAAGACAAGGTGGTTAGTGGGTGGATGGCAGTTACAAGGGTGGTGAGTCACGAATGCGGGGGTTAGGAGTGATTTGTCGTTTGTGGGCTTGATGAAGCTGGTTAAAGATGTTGTTGTGGTAAACTCAAAAATTGACGAGATTGAGTTACATGCACTGATCAGTACACCCGAAAAGCTATCACGGCCAATTATCAAGGACGATGAGGATGTTGCATTAATTTTGCTGGAATAGAGGAATGTTTGGGTTCTGTATGTCAGCATTAAGGGACGCCAAACAAATGTTATGTCACATGAAGAAGTTGGACAACATGGTAATAAGCTCAATCAAAATGAGATTTACAATGCTTCACATATACCACAGCATTCTGTCCGTAACCCACAACAATGGCAATTGAGGTATGCATAAGAGTTTGTGCAGCTCGGTAGACAGATGACATTCACAGAATAGTTGGCTGCACAATTTCGATCAGGATGAGCATCAAACCAATTTCTTGCTTCTTTTGAACAAATGCAACGATCGGGTGAAACTATAGAGTGTGTAATGCCATTGTCAAATGAGAATACGATCGTTGAGGACAACAATGTGAGGTTGGAGGGTGACACTGCGACGCTAGAGGATAATACTGCATTTGATGAGGGAAATGAGGATTTGTTCGCTGTTGGTGAAGATAGATTTGATGACACTTCAGATGATGGGCTTGAACAATGGCAAGATGACAGTTCAGACGATGACTGCCTTTATGATAGTGACATTCCAATTTGTAATAATGTTGAAGGCGAAACGGAACCTGTTGGAGGTGTTAATGTAGGAGATGTTCAGTGTGATGACCCATATACAATAACCCCATCGCTAGTGAGAACAGGATTCGTTCCCTTGATACATTGCTCAATCACAATGATCAGGAAAGGGGAAATGCAGAGATATCTCGTACGTGGGTAATTGCAGGTGTAGAAAGGTTCTCCTTCCAAACAATTACCACTAAGGAGTCGACATGTGTCGAAGATCGCTTATACAAAGGAATAATGTCTTCGTCGAAGGCTGAGTTGAAACGAGCTTTGAACATGTTGGTTATAAAAGAGAAAATTGCGATAAGAGTAAAAAGGTCATGTAAAGCTTGTTATGAGGTTAGTTGCAAGGTCAATGTTCGTGCAACAAAGTTACCTGATAGAGGAGAATATTGGCAAGTTCGGACATTCCACAAAGTACACACCTGTACCGTTGATGGTTTGCAAGGGTGGTTTGCAACTATGAGTGCGAAGATGATTGGTGAACTTATGTCACACAAGCTTCGGGCTAATGGAGTAGCATTGAGACCTAAGGACATAATTTGTGAGATAAGGGTTTAGTGGGGATTGGAATGCTTGTATGGTAAGGCTTGGCAAGCGAAGGAGTATGCGGAGAGGCTTGTTTTCTATCCACCGGAGGAGTCATTTCAACTACTACCATCGTATTTTTATATGTTAGAATAAGAAAATCCTAGCACATTGACTACAATGGCTACTAACGAGGAAGAGAGATTCAAATATTGTTTCTAGTCATACGAGGCTTGTATTCGAAGGTTTAGAGATGTAATGCGTCATACGGTTGCAATTGATGCTACACATCTCAAAAGTAGGTTCAAGGGTGGTTAAAAGGTGTCCTGTTTGTTGCTGTATGCAAAGATGAGAACGAGTGCGTATATCCAGTTACGTTTGGCATCGGCCATGTTGAGGACGAAGACTCGTGGACGTGGTTTCTTAGCAAGTTGCGTGATGCGGTTGGTTGTCTTGAAAACATTATGTTCATTTCTGATCAGCATCTCGACATTAAGAAAATAGTCCAAAATGCATACCCAAAAGCGCACCATGGTTTATGCGGTTATCACTTGAAAAAAAACTTAAAAAACAAGTTCAAGCGCGATGATGTTTGTATGCTTTTCACCCTTGCTCGAGATTGCTATAAGGTGGCCGATTTCAACAGACATATGGACTAGATACAACAGATTCACCGGGGAGCCCACGCGGACCTTGTGAGAATAGGGCCTGAGAAATGGGCACATGCATGTTCACCGGCAAGGCGATACCAAATGATGACATCCAACATTGCAAAATGTGTTAACTCATGCTTGAAGCATGCAAGACAAATGTCGATCACTATTTTGATCGAGTTCATCAGAGACATGTTCCAGCGTTGGTTCCATGACCGGTACGAGGAGGCCGTCAAGATGAGCACGCCCCTCAACCCTTAGGTTGCAAGGCAGTTGAGCAAAAGGTTCAATGATGCACATCGCTTTCTAGTTAAGCCTATCAATCGAGTAGAGTTCGAAATTAAAGATGGGAAGATGGACAAACTTGTAAACCTGTCCAAGAAGACGTGTTCATGTTGTGAGTTCCAAACAGATTTACTGCCATGCAACAATGCCATTGCAGCAATAAGGTCAGAATATCTTTATTTCTTATTTGAATCGTAATTGACATATCATTTACATTGTGCTTGAAGATTGAGTTTATTGTGTTTTTCAGTAAATGCAATCGTGAAGCCATTGAATTCTACGCTGACTACTACAAGACAACCATTTTGATGGAGGGTTATTCAGGATCCATTAGGCCGGTTGGGCATCCTAGTGAGTGGGACATCCCCCCTCATGTGAAACAAATTGTCGTCTTGCCCCCACCTTGGTGAGGCCAAGCGGGAAGACCTAGGAGGAGAAAGATCCCATCCGCTGGTGAAGGTAGTCGAGCATGGAAATGTTCGCAATGCAAGAGGTACGGGCATAATAGACAGAACTGCCCATCCCCAGTTGTAGTTCCATCCACAAATTCGGCACCATCTTCAAGTCAATCGGCGCCTCCACAACTGCCCCGAGCCAAAGCATGTTCAAGTTGCAGACAAACCGGTCACACACGCAACAACTGTCTAATACGAAGGACAATGTCTGAAAATGTAGGGTGTGTTGTGGATAAAGACAGCTTGTTCGCCTAACTAAATGTGTCTGAAAATTGTAATTGATTTTGTTTAGCTTTAAGGATTTGTCTGCTAAAGGTTATGACACGCCATGCATAACAAGTTAAACTTTGTGACATGCCATGCATAACAAGCAAAAGGTTATGACACGCCATGCCATGCATAATAAGTTAAACATTGTGACACGCCATGCATAACAAGTAAAAGGTTATGACACGTCATGCAGTATCGTGGGGTGACACGCCACAGCCCAATTCTTATGACAAGCCGACTGGAAGCAGATTAATGGCGTCACACGCTGAGTATCTGGAGATTTATGATGTCACACGGCACAACCCAATCGTTCTGACACATTGAGTGGAAGCAAATTTATGGGTTGACACGCTAAGTGCAAGTAGATTTATGGGTTGACACGCTGAGTGTTATTGGATTTACGACATCACATGCTGACTTCTTGCAGATTTTTGGGCTGACACGCTGAGTGCAACCAGATGTATGTGGGGACACACTGAGTGGTAGCATATTTAAGGTGTCACACGCTGACTTCTTGCGATTGTGTATCAAATTAAATATATTCTGTATAGAAAAGGAAAAAAATTCTTGGTATCAAATTGTTTATGTATAGGCAAAAAAATTAATTATGTACAAAATAATTATATAAAGTATATTGTGTATACAGAAAGAATTAATTCTGTTTACAATGAATTGTATAAAATAAATTGTGTTTACCATAAATTTGTGTATAAAATTAATTGTATTAAAAAAAATCTGTATACAAAAAATTTGTACAAACAAGGGCCGATATGTTTAAGGTTCGCTCTCACAACTGTTGGAAAAAATTTCTAGAGCGTATTGCCGATGCATTTTTGCAATCATATTCTGCTTAAATTCAATCTTCTGTGATTACAAAAATGGTCCATGTACCCTATCATGAACATACCGCAGTTGACACTATCATTCTGCCGATGCACTTTAACTTTTGGCAACTGAATATCCATTGGCATTGGCATCAAATCCCGTCTCTTCTGACGTTTGTTGTTGAAATAACTAGCTTGGTGGCAGATGAATGACATCATTGTCGTCAAGGGTGTCATCTGACCTGCACGAACTCCGTTATCCTTAGCATCCGAAGTTCTTGCTAAGTCCACCACCTTGATTGTCCACCTCACCAAGTCGATCTTCGCAACCACCCAATGCCCACCAACGTTGCAAGGCACGAGGATGAAATCCACATCTTCCCATTTTTTGGCGTATGTCGGCCTTTCACCCTCCACATACCCCCGCAACTCATCTGGAATTTGCATTGCGGCCCGAGCATCTTCCGTTGGAAATTTCGTGTGTAGCATACAGATGGTGTCCTGTGAAACATGATCGGATTAGCTTACACTTCATGCAAACAAAAACTTAGTATTTGTAGAGTTGAACAATTTTTGAATAAATTTATGAAGAATATTGTGTCAACCACGCATGCACGGGTAGTGTACAGCTTCGACTTCGGCCCTGTCATTCGCTTGTCGAGTAGGTTGAGGCATGTGTCGATATGTTCACTTGTCATTTCCTCAGTGGGATCCTCTAAGGTTATGAAAAAGTCAGCCCCTTAATCCCCTAAGATGCCGACATTACGCTTGCATATGTTCCAAAATGAATTTCATAAGTCTTAGTGGATTAATGTTTCATTAAAATCATAATATTTGTAATGTTATTTATGAGCTTACCTCGCCGACTCGTTTTTCTTGAAAGCTTCATAGTCTTCTACGATTTTATCCTTCACATCTCGACGGGTCACTAAGAGGTCGACGAACCGGCTTGCCATGTATTTGCTTGCCATTTTCAGCCATGCCTGCTCAGTTGGGTCTAAAATTTTTGCTGCACCATGATGGACAGCAGATGACTCTAGTGATGACGACTGTATCTCAACTGCATCAAGAGTGCTCCCACGATAAAGAACAATAGCTCCTGCTGCTGCATCGAGGAATGCATCGGTCGGAGAAAGATGCTCTCCTTCAGCCACGACTGAGTCAAGTTCCCCATCCCCTCCAGCAGATGCATCGATAATGGACTCAAGCAGAGGCACATGCTTTCCTTCAGCATCATCTGATTGAAAAGTGACATCCACTGCCACAGCTTCATTGACGACGTCATCGACATGAGTTTTGTGCTCTCCGTCAACACCAAGAACGTCATTGTCAATGTCAACACTAGGTTCATGATGCTGTCCATCATCAGCATCATCGTGGTTCAGACCAGCACCGTGAGATGGACTACCCTACAAAATGGGAAAAACCCTTAGTTAGCTCATAAAATACCACAAACCATAAACAGTAAAATGTTGTGACACGCCGTGCATATCAAGTTAGATGTTGTCACACGCCATGCATATCAAGTAAAATGTTGTGACACGCCATGCACATACCCTAAAATGCTGTGACACGGCATGCATAATAAGCAAAATGTTGTGACATGCCATCCATAACAAAAAAATTATTGTGACACGCAATGCATAATAAGTAAAACGTTGTGACACGCCATTCATAACAAGCAAATTGTTATGACACGTCATGCATAACAAGTTAAATGTTGTGACGCGCCATCCATAACAAGCAAACACTTGTGACACGCCAAGGATAACAAGAAAAATGTTCTAACACGCCATGAGTAACAAGTTATATGTTATGACACGCCATGCATATCAAGTCAAATGTTGTCACACGCTAAATAGTTGCTAAATGCAAACCATCAAAATCCAAGCGAAGATAGAATAACGTACTTGTGATTTAAGGCCGTCAAGAATTCGAGCAACGATAATATCCTCAAGCGTCTGCATTGCTACACTCAATGATTGAATTGAAGCCTTCAGCTCCAACATCTATTTTTCATGCTTGCGCATGATCCGTCGGAGCTGACGGGTAGTGACTGCTCCATCATTGACTGTTCTCGACTAGGTCAACTGCAATAACATATATAACTGTGTTATTCAATAATCATATATGGAATTGTTGAACATTAACCGTTACAACTTTGATATCCTAACTAGTGGCTCGTTAGCAGTCTGAGGTGGAGCCAGACCCATCGGTGCTTGAAAACCAGTCGTCGCTTCCGCAAACTGCAATTACATATATAACTGTGTTATTCAATAATCATGTATGAAATTGTTGAACATTAACCGTTACAACTTTAATATCCTTACTGTCGACTCGTTAGCTGTATACGGTTGAGCCAGATCGATCGGTCCCTGAGGACTTGTTGTCGCTTTCGTAAATTACAATTACATAAATTATTGTGTTACTCGATAAACATATGTGGAAATGTAGAACACAAACCGTTAGAACCGATCTTACCGACGGGTCATTTTCACTGTGCATCTGAGGAGGACCAGTGGGTGGTTCAGAAGCTGTCGATGCATGGTCCAACTGTAAACACATAAATGTTATTCGATAATCACATATGAAATTGGAGAACACAAAATTGTTACAATTATCCTTACCGGCTGTTCACTGTCTTGACCATGGTCGTCCCCTTCGTCCATCAAGTTAGGGCCTGACAGCTCATCAACTAAACCAGCGGCTATGCGCATCCGCTTTGTGCCACCAGAGGCTCTTTTCTCCTTCAATGTTCTCTTTTTTTGCCTCGTACCTATGCCCCAATTCGATCAATCCTCCATGTGCCCTATTGGCACGTACTAGTGGCTCTCCGATAACGGGACATCAGGTCCATAAAATACTCCCGGAGGGCCTCATCCGCAGTGGGTTCTAACGTCTCCAGTGCCCACAATTGCAAATAAACAAATAAAATGTTGTCATTATCGAATAGGGAAAATAATTATTCAAATATAACGCAAAAATTAACAGTTGTTCACTCACATCATCAGATGACTCTAACTTCTGAATTGCCTTGTAGAAATCTTTAGGCTGATTGCAATCTCATCTGCACATTTGTGGGTACACGTTGTCCTTTGGACCAAAGGGGGCAACTATTTTTCGGAGGGTAGGAATTGCCTCCATTGCCTAGACAGCCATCTCACATATGGCTTGCTATAGCAGGACCATTTCCTGCTTTGGATTCACATCTTTCTCCTTTCAATTTACCACCGTATCAAGGATTTCTGGTTTCACATCATTAGCCAAGCTTTCGATTCATGACGATCGGTTCCTCGTTCAATTTAATATCTCTCTTCTCCTATTATTTGAATGCGGTGTCCCAAATCTCTGAAAACCCATCTCATGCAACATTATTTTGTTTTGCACAACCTTCGCAAAAAAAAAAAATTATGGGTATTTTGCACAAACAATCTTCGCATATTTTTTTTTCTCTCATTTTTCGCCTGTTTGAGAGTGCACGCTAACGAAGATGGCTCATTAAGGGCATTTTTATCCCAAAATCATTTTGGTGGCTAAAAACAGTTAAAATTATCCTGAGGATTATTTACAAAAACACGTTATTTTTAAGGGTTAAAAAAAATTCCCTTAAAAAAAATGTCAATAGAAAGATAAAGATGAAGGCTTTTCTTACTAACCTGACTAAAGGAGAGAGCAAACTCCGATAGCCCTATATTCCACATTGTTGCTATCAGTTAGCTTATTTTGTTGGAAAGAATTTGAGTTAGGCATAATATTTTTAAAAAAATTTTAAATTATTTGAGAAAATTTAAATAAATTTTTATTATTCTATTACGTTCAATCAAGTTTTTATATTTTTATTTTGATTAATTACTATTAATCAAAATAGTACTTATCATTTTTATATCCAAATGGTATTGACGTGGTGGATGAAAATACTACATGACTATCTTATCATAATAGAAAAGTATGTTTTATTATCATCTACTATGATGTACCATAATCTATTATGACATGTCAATACCACATATCATAGATAATAAGAGACAATTTGACTAACTACATTGAGTTTAAACTTAAAATAAAAATATAAGAATTTAATCACAAAAAATAAAAAATAAATATTTATTTTAATTTTCATGAATAATATAACGATTTTTTAAGTAATATATATATATTTTTTGGAAAATCTATTTTTTTAAGTAATATGTTATATATATATATATATATATTATTATTATATTTAGTAGAATTTGAGAAAGTTTTGATATAAAGAAAGCAATGTTGGGAAAGGCAAAAACGTGAGACTACAATGGATTTGGAAGCTGGTAATAGCCATATCCAAAATAAGCAAATCCAGTTTCCTTGGTCAACCATTTATTTCTCTTGCTTTGCACTCTTTACCATGATGCTCATCAACTTTAATGTTGAGTAGAGGTTTAGCCAACTAGGTAAGGATTGAAAGGCTGAAAAGGCTTTTTCACTTATCTCATGAACTCATAAAAGAAAAGGAAAAAGACAAGGAGAAATTAGAAGAAGGAAGGAAGAGTAGAAGACGTGTTATCTGATAAAAGTATAAACATCCAAAGCTAACTTGTAACCATTACTCCCCACCAAATCTAATAACGTCAGAGAAAATTGTAAAGGAAAGGAAAGGAAGCGTTTCTTTGTCTTTGCCAGTTCCTGAATCGTGAAAGAAGAAAAAGTTAGTGCATTACGACTAAGACAAGTTTATGCTAAAAGGGTTTCTAAATCCTTTTAAGATCAATAAAGATTTTGTTTGGGGAAAAAAGGTAACAAAATAAAGCCTTAATTACTTTTCTTAAGAAAAATTCAAGGTAAATAAAAGAATTGAGATGTTGAACATGTCTAAAAGCTATATATGCTTTATTCTCGTTTTCTTTCGTTGTTTGTATACTGCATGCATTATATAACCAAACCATTTCCAATGTCAAGTAAAAATCGTAGGACTTGATTTGGTTAATGGTGGCTAAGATATCGTTGTTAATCAAATAGGTGTTGTTCAATTGTGATACATAGTTCAAACGAATAGGTAATCTTAGTGATAGGTGCATGTATTCTTCATTTAAAAAGTTATGCTCCAATTTTTTTTTTCTATAAAAATTTAAATACCCACTTGTCCCATTTTATCACTTGAAACAAACCAAGGGGCGGG